>NW_027185764.1:21075436-21139841 GCF_028583685.1 Petaurus breviceps papuanus
CTTCACTCTGTTGTTGTCTGATATGGTCTCCTATGTATGCCTTCTTTGACTTCTGTTTTGATATGATTTGAATAAAGGGTTTTCTTTTTTACTTGCTCTGTGTTGCAGGTCCTGACCCTGTCATCCTGTCACTTGCTAATACCTCCCCCCCCCATTATGTCCCTGGACCCAATTACCACTTGACACAGCAAGTAGTCTGGAATAAGATACCAATATGTCCTGTTTTTCACCCCAATTCCAAGAACAAATGTAACCACAATAACCCTAATGTCCTGGGTTTGATCAAACAAGTATGAAGTAAGATCTTCCCCATAGCGCTAGAAACAGATACCCCGTTCTTGCTTCTCTCTGGTCCCTCCAAAAAACACTTTTCCCTACCTGAATGGTGTGACTATCCAAGTAGGAAACCCCCCTTGCTGGTGAAATCAATAAAACTTGCTTTGCTTTACAAATTTCTAATCCAGTTACTAGCTTATTTCTATGCCTCCACCATGTGGTATCAGAAGTGGGATTTCCGAGTGGAAAGAACCAGGGAATGACTTTGGAAGTTATAACCCAGAAGCCTTGACCTCACGTACTCAGAATCTTCCCATATCTGAGGGGACAGGAATCTAGTGACTAAAACTGGGGTAGGTTGGAATTGGCCACATTGCCCTAACTTACAAATGACAATCACCTCAGCCTGATAAGCTGAAGGTCTGTTTTGATCTGTTGGAAACTGGTTTCCTTGGTTGTAACTGTGAACAGCTTAGAGAATTGGAATGAATTTGCCAGCAAGTTCTTGTCTTGTGTGATTGTGGTTTATGTAGGCATCTTAGATTTCTGAGTCAGTTCATTTGACAGGGACATGGGCAGCCATTGGCCTGTCAGAGCCCTTGTCCTCAGTGACTGGCTTCCCTAAGGACAGGTTAGATCTGTAATTTTACTCCCCTCTCTGGCATGGCATTAGAGATGTATTACCTGGCCCATGAATGCTTGACACTGTGATAGCAGGATCAGAAGCAGGGGCTGCATTACTGAATGCCATGAGCTTTCAAGAGAAACTTCCTTTGGTTCAGTTTCCCAACAGTTTGGAAGCTGTAACTAGGACTGGACAAACTTTCCCTCTTCTATGCCCCAACAGAAGGGATAAACCACTGAAGACTTCCTGTCTTGTGTTCTGTGCTTATTCTATCAAAAGAAGCTCAGCCACTTTTGAACCCTCTGCTGTGTGGCCAGAAGACAAAATGTTTAAATTGTATGAGTCCTATGTCCCATATACCCAAACCTCTCAGAAGCCCCTATCGACCTCCCAGTAATTTTTGAGGCTTTATTAGCTCTCTAGACATCACCAGCACCACTGCATCCCCACCCAAGAAAAAACTTTGAGATTCTTTCTTTATCTCTGTTTTCACACCCTGGTCAGTTTGACAGTTGTAGACATAAAGACAGATAAGAGAAGAAAGGAAATCTTTTTCCTGGTTTGTAAAAATTTATGACATGATAAACTAAAAAAACTAGCAACTAAAACTTGCAACTGAAGTGCTATATATTTATTGTACTTTCCTGTACTATGGTTTAAAGGTTTTTGTAACTGTTAAAAACATCAGTGGATTTGGGGGGGTTTGCAGCTAGTAGGATTAAGATTAAGAGTAATCAGTTGGAACCTCTCTCCCAATCACAGAAGATAATAGATGTATAGTTCTAGTAGTAGGTTATTTCAGCTACCACAGAATAAACAGAACTGCAGTTTGAAGTAATTCAACAGAGTTTAATCATTTAGGTAAATTAGTGGCTAAATTGTTTAAGCTGAAACAGACTATGCAATTCAAGAAGATAAAGTGTAGCAATAAATTGTGTTGGGTTTTTTTGTTTTTTTTTTTTAATAAGGAAATCTGTACAGGAGAAATTCAATGAAGTGTTAAACTCCAGTAAATCAGAACTTAATGCTAAATATCTATTGAAATTTTACATTAAGGTGATATGCTTGGAAACTATATGAATCAAGGAAACCTTAGTTAAAATCCAGACCCAGAAACTTACTACTTGTATTAAACTGAAAAAAGTGACTTTACCTCTATTTGTCTCAGTTTCCTTATCTATAAAATGGGATTATATTAGCACCTACCCCAGGATTGTTGGGAGGATCTAATGACACAGTAATTGTTAAATGCTCAGCACAGTGTGTCATATAAATGTTAGCTATTATTTTATTAAGTGTTATTACTTTATATTGATTTTAATGTGATTAATATAGAATTGCAAATTGATAGATGAACTGATTTCCGTGTAAGAAAATTTGGATATGCAACAATTGAATTTATGTTATGTATTTTTTCAACTTTTTAACATTTCTATTTAAAGTTTTGAGTTCTAAATTCCATCCTCCCACCTTCCAAATACTCCCCCCTCTCCGATATGATAAGCAATCAGAGATACGTTATACATGTACAATTATGTAAGACATTTCCATGTTAGTCCTTTCATACAAGAAGACTAAAAACAATCAAAAAAGTGAAAAATAGCATGCTTCAGTCTTTATTCAATCGATATCAGTTCTTTCTTTGTAGACAGATACCATGCCTCATCATTAGTCCTTTGGGATAGTTTTTGGATTATTGTATTGCTGAAAATAGCTAAGTCATTCACAATTCTTCACCAAACAATATTGCTATTACTGTGAAAAACATTCTCTTGGTTTTGTTCACTTCACTATGCATCAATTCATGTAAATTTGGGTTTTTCTGAAACCATCCTGCTTATCATTTCTTATAGCACAATAACATAACACTACATTCATATACCACAGTTTCTTTAGTCATTCCCCAAATGATGGGCATGATTTCAATTTCTAATTCTTAGCCTGGATCTAATTCTTTGCTAGATCAAAGGATATACGCACATGGGCATAGTTCTAAATTGCTCTCCAGAATGATTGAATGAGATTCTCAAATCCACCAACAATAAATGAGTGTCCCAGTTTTTCACATCCCCTCTAACATTTTTTTTATTTTCCAATTAATAATATTACCACTCTGATAGGTGTGAGGTGGAAACTGAGAGTTTTTTTTTTTTTTAAGCAATCGGGGTTAAGTAACTTGCTCAGTTATTTCTGGGTGTGGTGCTAAGTATCTGAGCCTAGATTTGATCCCCAGGTCATCCTGACACTGGGGCCGGTGCTCTTACTTGCTGAGCCATCTGGCTGCCCCTAAGCAATTGGGGTTAAGTAACTTGCTCAAGGTTACATGGCCAGGTGTTTCTGGGTGGGTGCTAAGTGCCTGAGCCGGGATTTGATCCCCAGGTCATCCCGACACTGGAGCTGGTGCTTTTACTAGCTGTGCTACCTGGCCACCCCCAGAGTTGTTTTAATTGGAATTTCTCTGATCAATAGTGATTTAGAGCCTTTTTTCACATCGCTGTAGGCAGCTTTGATTTCTTTAAAAACTGCCTGTTCCTATACTTTGACCATTTATAAATTGGAGAATGACTTGTAATTTTATAAATTTGACTTAGCTCTCTCTATATTTTAGAAATAAGGCCTTTACAGAAATACTGATTGAAAAAAAAATTCCCAATTTTTTGTTTTCCTTTAAATTTTGGTTGCATTGATTTTGTTTGTGCAAAAAGTTTTTAATTTTATATAATCCAAATTATCTATTTTACATTCTTAATGCTCTTTATATCTTCTTTGGTTCTAAATTCTTCTCTTATCCATAAATCTGACAGGTAAACTATTTTATTCTCTCTTAATTTGCTTATGGTATCAATGTTTATATGTAAAACACATACCCATTTTTACCTTATCTTTGTATCTTGAGATGTTGGTCTATGCCTAGTTTCTGAAGTACTGTTTTCCAGTTTTCCCAACAGTTTTTGTCAAATAGTAAGTTGGTTTTCCCCCCAAATGCTTGGATCTTTAGGTTTATCATATAATAGATTACTATGGATATTTACTATTGGTAATTAATCTATTCCCCTGATCCACCATTCTATTTCTTATCCAATGCCAAATTGTTTTGATAATTGCCAATCTATAATACATTTTGAGACTTGAAATGCCTAGACCACCTTTCTTTGTATTTTTTCATTTATTTCCTTGATATCCATGGCTTTTATTCTTCCAGATGAATGTTTTTCCATTCTTTTTTCCAACTACATAATTTTTTTATAGTTTGCCTGGTATGGCACTGACTAAATAGATTAATTTCAGTATAATTGTCATTTTCATTATATTGGGTTTGCCTACCCATAAGCAATTAATATTATTCCAATTTTTCAATCTAACATTATTTGTGTGAAAAGTGTTTAATAACTGTGTTCTTACCATTACTGGGTTTCTCTTGGCAGGTAGATTCTCAAGAATTTTATATTGGTCTGCAGTTATATTAAATGGAATTTCTCTTTCTGTCTCTTACTGCTGCACTTTGCTGGTCATATAAAGAAATGCTACTGATTTATGTGGGTTTACTTTGTTTCCTGAAACTTTGCTAAAGTTGTTAATAATTCCAAGTAGTTTTTTTAGTTGATTGCATAACTATGCATATGTAACTTTATATATGTATATGTGTATGTATATACGCATACACAGCATATATTCATATATACATACACACATTCTATAACTCTTTGCAGATGGTTTGATGATATACTTAGAGATACCTTTGCATCATCTGCACAGAGTTATAGTTTTGTTTCCACTCTGCCTATTCTAATTTCTTTAATTTTTTCTTCTTTAATTTCTATAACTAACATCACTAGTACAATATTAGACAATAGAGATGATAACAGATATCCTTGCTTCACCCCCTGATTAGTCCACAAGAAGACACAGATAATGCTTGATGCTGATTTTAGATAAATAGTATTTATCACTTCAAGGTAAAACCAATTTATTCCTATACTTTCTAATGCTTTCTTTCTGGTTCATTTTTTTGTCTTTATTAATTTGTTTGTTTACTTTTACTTTACAAGATTTGGTTACACAATCCCTTGAGTTTCCAGTTTTCTACTTCTCCCTCTCCTCCCCTCCACCCCATGGCAGCATGCAATCAAGTAAAGGATCTGCAAATACTTCCACATTAGACATTAGTCAGGTTATAAAGAAGGATTGTACTGGATGGAATGAACAATGGGAAAGAGGAAACAAAACCAAACAAGAAAAAGAAAGAGATCAGGTAATTTGCTTGAATCTGCACTCAAACTCTGTTCTTTCTAGTTTGTTTTTTTTTTCTGAATGTAAACATCTCTCTCCATCATGAGTCTTTTGGAGTTGTCTTATAACCCTGCATTACTGAGAAGAGTCCAGTCTATCAAAGGTGTTCATCAGAATATCAAGGGACATAATGAAAAGAAATGCTAGGGAAGGTGGCCTAGTCATACCGGATTTTAAACTGCATTTTAAAGCAGCAGTCATCAAACTATTTGATACTGACTAAGAAATAGAGTGTTGGATCAGTGGAATAGATTAGGTACTCATGACATGGTACTCAATGACTATAGTAATCTACTGTTTGATAAACCCAAAGACTCTAGCTTCTGAAATAAGAACTCATTATTTAACAAAAACTGCTGGGAAAGCTGGAAAATAGTATCGTAGAAACTGGGCATAGACCAATAGCTTACACATTATACCAAAATAAAGTCAAAATGGGTTGACAATTTAGATATAAAGAATGATAGTATAAGTACTATAAGCAATCTGGGAGAGCAAGGAATAGTTTACTTGTCAGATTTATGGAGAAGAAAAAAATGTATGACCAAACAAGAGACAGAGAGCATTACACAATGCAAAATGGGTAATTTTGATTACATTAAATTGAAAAGTTTTTGTACAAAAAAAAAGCCAGTGCAAACAAGATTAGAAGGAAAACAGAAAATCAGGAAAGAATTTTTAAAACCAGCATCTCTGATAAAGCTCTCTTTTCTAAAATATACAGAGAACTGAGTCAAATTTATAAGAATACAAGTTATTCCCCAATTGATAATTGGTCAAAGAATATGAACAGGCAGTTCTCACAGGAAGAAATTAAAAATATGTATAATCATACAAAAAAATACTCTAAATCACTATTGATTAGAGAGATGCAAATCAAAGTATCTCTTAAGTACCACATCTCACCTAGCAAATTTGTTAACATGACAAAACAGGAAAACTATAAATCCTGGAGACGATGTGGGAAAATTGGAACACTAAGGCATTATTGGTGAAGTTATCAACTGATTCAATCGTTCTGGAGAGCAATTTGGAACTATGCCTAAAGCACTATATAAATGTGCTTACCCTTTGACCCAGCAAATTTATAAAAGACAATTTAAAAAATCATTTTTAAGTTCTTCCAGGAATACTTTTTTGGGCCTGAGACCAAATTACATTTTTCTTTTAAGCTTCACATGTGGTCATTTTTGACACTGCTCTCCTCCTTTAAGTTTATGCCTTGATTTTCCCTATCACCACAGCAATTTTCTGTAGTCAACTTCTTTTTTTGTTATTCGGAATTTTTTTGTTGTTTGTTTGTTTAACAGGAGCCTCTCTGTTAGCAGGCCCTGGAGGAGAAATTTTGTTGCTGATCTGCATAAGGGGAGGGGTCCTGCTGTTGGTTTGCTATGGAAACAGGGTCTCTCTGTAGGTAGGCCTCAGGGGCAGGGTCTTGCTGTTGGCCAACCCTAGGGAGGGGTTTCACTAAAGGATCAGTTTGTGGTCAAGATGGTGCTGGTGGATTGTGATGGGGATGGGGTCTATGTGGTGGGACCTTGATGTGCTGCATAGACTGGCCACTTGCCTTAGGGGACTGCTGGTTGACAGGATTGTCCCAGGATACCTGCCCTGCTGCAGGCCCCTTGCTGTGAGGCTGGCTGCTGTTACTGCTGCTACTGCTCTCAGAACACATTCTCCTCCCAACCCAGTGAGACTGATCTTTCCTGCCAGGTTGATAAGTTGCTTCCCTGACCCCATATCAATTCTGAGGCAGTTTTCTAGTTGTTTGGAGGGGAATTTGGAAGGACTTCAGAAGGTCCCTTCCTCACTCTACCATCTTGGCACTGGAAGTTCATGTTATGTTTTCAAAAATCCCTAATATTTTTTTCTGTCATTATTGGGGCTTCCAATTCTCCTTGCATTGTGATTTTAGGGATATCATTGTCTAAGAACTTCTGCTACTTTGAAAAAAATGATACAAAGAGGGTAATGCAATTGTATCATTTTAAGAGTACTTTCTCTTTTCATCTAGATAACTTTTAAATCATGAATGGAGCAGAGGAAGAATGTGGTCACTAAATTTGAAACTGTTAAATATTTAATTAGACATGTTTGAAAATTAATAATGATAATAATAACTTCATGTTTGGAATAAAAGAACCATGGACCTCTCATCCTTATCTGTGAGGTTCCTTGAAACTTTCTATTTGTGTAGGCTCATAAGATCTTATCAATCATTTGAGAGAAGCTGCAAGAATAATAAAGTGATTTGATGTGGCACACTGTCAGCCAAAGTGACTTACAAGTCAGCTTATATAAAGAGTGACTTCTATCTAGTAGATTGTTTTGCCATCACTTCAGAAAATTATGAAATTTTACTCTTAATAAATAGCATGTATTAGAGTTACATTTTTGAGCCAGCTTAGTAATAATAGACCTTAGATTTAGAAATTTTATTTTGCTTTAGGGGTTAATAAGCAATACAAATATCTGTTAGTCTGTCAGCTTATAGTAGACAGCATTTGGGGGCGGGGGGGGAGTTGAATTAACTGTCATGTATTTGAAGTATGTAAAATTCCAGAATGTGGTTATTCTTAATTTCTAAGTGTTTGATTTCTGTTCCAGGGTTATTTTACACTAGTAAGGCCTTATATGTACTTATTTTAGTAGTTTAAGAACAACAATAATAACCTAGCCCTAAGCTATGATTAATAAAATATTGCTATTTGAGGTTTTTTCCACACATCACAGGATGATGTGCAAGGGCCAGTTGTGGGGATGATGCTGTGTGAGTGAAGGTAAAATCCTTTTGATGCAATTTCTCTATTGTACTGTTTCCTTTTTAAACATGAAAAATTTCCACCTGGTTAATTCTGAATCTAGCCATGATACCCTGTGAATAATGTGAAACTTTGCTTTATGATTGGTTGTTACCTATTACTTTTATCTAGAATAGAACAGAGTTAAAGGAGGTTTGGGGTTTTGTTTGTGTGTTTGTTGTTTTTCCCCTGTCATATTTATGTTGGGTCAATCTGAGTCCTTGACAGTACATTATTGACATTGTTATAGTAATGTCCCTCCTTTTTCCTTTCATAGCACTTTCTATAATTACCTGGGCAGGTAACCAGTAGAAGTTTTTTTTCGCTGCAGTACTAAATCTATTCATTATGTAGTTAATACTGAAATATCTCTCATTTACTGTAATAGGATAAAAGTGTGAAAGATCCTACTGTTTTTAATTTGAATTTGGGCTCAACATCACATCTTAAGTGACCAGGTGAATGAGATTGAGGGCTTGCCATTCCCTTGATAATAGTTATATATTCATATGTAAGATAGGGCCTTACAATATTTCATTATTTCAAGACGGTATAAGGATACTATATGTCTTCAAAAGAGGAGAATAGGATAAAGATGTAAAGTAAAAGTTTTTAATTAATGAAATGATAAACTTTGAAAAGGCAACAATATTGTGTTGTTTTCTCTAAGAACTAGGTTACATATATGATTGACTTCAAAATGTTTCTAATAGGATATTCAGGTTTTTAATGTGGTTTAGTAATTAGTTCTCAAAATCAGGTCAAGAATTTTCCATGTAAAATTGCATGAAAAATTATTTTAAATTTTAAATAATATTTTCCTCTTTTGAATCCTCTCTATAATAATATTAAGAAACAAAAGGGTTCATTTTCCAAACCAGGACCTTGTGGATCCTTAAGATGGTTTCTTCAGATTAGTGATGGCATTGTCCAGATCTGGTACAGCTCTCAAGTAAAAATAGTAAGAGCAGGTGGTTTATAAAATCTGAAATTCTCTGAACTTTCAGGTGAATTATGGATTCCTATTGATTTGCTTACAGTTTTGTTTTTAATAGGATTAGCTCTGTAAGGTTTGAACTGATCTTCACTACACGAACTAATTACTGGAAACCCAAATTTGGGAGATTGTACTAAATTGTATTGAGTCTTATTACTGGAAGATTTTAGCAGTATTAAATAGGCAATCTCTGTAAGTGACCTGGAACCAGAGAAGTTGATCTACTAGAGGGAGCCTTATCTGGAGATGCTCTGAGAACAAGGCTGTTCAAGAATTTCCAATCTTTCCAGGGACTATATTACTACTTGGGGCAGCTGAGACTCAAAATGCAGTTTCAGATTACATGGACATTGGGAGTGGGATTACCAGAAATAAGGCAACTTGATACTATTTAATATTGATGGCTAACTGATGATATGTAAATCTCCCCTCTCAATCACATCAATTAGGGACCCTCTAAATTAGTATTTTAATATATAACATTATATAGTTTATCTATAGAGTCTATTTCATGAGGTTTCTCTCATTAATGGATATATGAGATTATGCTTAACTAAGTTTGTTAAACTTTTACGGCATGGAATTATGATTTTTGTGTGAGTGTGTGATACCCATGGTTATAATTCACTTGTTTACTGATGCTTTAAGTCCCTTGACTGATAGCCCCCTGCCCTAAGACTAAAAGGACTTTTTGTGCCTTCCTTGGCTAACTCCTACCCTTTGGATTCCTGACTGTTCTGTGATTGTCAATTCCTTGGAAACCCTAAATCTCAAAGAGCTACCTCTGACTACGTCATGCACCCCGTCCTACTTTTAAGAATCTGATCTATGGCCCCTACCTTAGTCAGGATGTGGTGTTTCTATAAAACAAAAGGGGAGAAATGTGGTTCTTGATCCCTCAATTCAGTAACCTGCTAATGACCCCCATTAGGTACCCTGAAAATGTCCCATTTGAAACTATAAGGAGTCTGGAACAAAGTGTCAATATGTCCTGTTTTGAGAATGGGCTTAACCTCAATAACCCAAATATCCTGGATTTGGTGGACAAAAAAAGTATGAAGCAAGATCTGCCCCCAAAACCCTAGAAAAGGACACCCCATCCCTACTACTCTCTGATCCTATTAAAAACAAACAAAAACAAAACACGGTTTCCTCCCTGAACACAGTGACTTTACCTCAATAGGAAAGCCATCCTAACTGATAAAGTCAATAAATGTTGTTTTGGTTTGCAAATGTCTGGTATAGTTACTTGCATATTCCCATCCCTCCACAGTGTATTGCATTTGGTGAGAAGGGAGTCAAGTCTTGGATATAGAGTTTGGAGTCCTCCTTATCCCCAGAAATGACAGTGTATAATAGTATAAGGGGGCCCCACTTGTGTCACCACTTGTTGTGTGAAGTCAACCTGCAACAAAAAGGGAGGCACAGTAAACATCTCTCTCCTCTTCTCCTCCCACCCTTCTCCAAGAGAGATTTTCATTCCTACCAGGAAGGGAAGCAGGAGGTTGTGACCAGAAGCCACTCTGCTCTCCTCACTGAGAGGGAATTTAAGAGACTAGGATTATATATATATATATATATATATACTCCATTAGATATTGTTTTCAAGATGATATGATCAAGTTTCATCTAATTCTTGATGACTTTGTCATTTCTAGGAGGGGAAAGGAGGCCTCTAATCTCTAAATCCAAGACTTTACCCCCTTCCCACAAAATGCAAATTTCACAGTGAACACCACAGAAAATAGCATCTCCACTAAAAAGAAGAAAGTCCTATCAAAGAATTTTGGTATAGGGGTTACTTACATACACAAATATATACGTGTGTGTGTGATAATAATACTCACAAAGACAGAGAGGCAATAATGCCCATGAATTTAATGGCAACATGAAGAAGGATATAGTGATCTTGTGTGGTGGTATCACACTCAAATAGAAACAGAATTACTCAGTTTTTTTGAAGAAGAAATCAAAACTATCAAGTCATATTTTAAAAATCCTCTAAGTCAATAATAACAGAGAATTCAAATTAAAATAACTCTGAGGGAGGCAGAGCCAAGATGGTAGAGTAAAATCTGAAACTTGCTAGAGCTTCTGCTTCAACCACCTCCAATACCTGTAAAAAATGATGCTAAACAATTTTTAAAGTTACAGAATCCAAAGTGACAGAGAGAAACAAATCTCCCACTGAAGGCAGCCTGGCAGGCTGATAGGAAAGGTCTATCACAGTGAGCTGGGAGCCGAGCACAATCCCGCATGAGTCATGCTGACCCAGACTCGCAGCCCAGACTGGCCAGAGCAGACTTCAGGACAGTGAAATCACTGGCAACTGTGGTGGTTTCCAGACTTCTCAACCCATAAACACCAAAGAGAATGTAAAAAGTCAGAAAGGAACTCTGTTGGAACTGAATGGGAGAGGAGCACAGTCTGGCTCCTGCTCCTGGGGTGGCACAGTTGGCAGTGGTGAGATGGCTGCAGCTTCCACCCCATAGCTGCCTCTGGAACTCCTGGCTTGCAGATTGTAGGGGGACCAAGTGACCATTCAGAGGGTAATCACTTTTACTTTGACCTGTTTGGGTCTGGGTCACAGTCCTAGGTGGTGGTCCTGGAGTGAGGAATGCTAGTGTGCCAGAGCTTGTAGTGGCTGGAGAGAGGGTGCCCTCCTCATACCTCCAACAACAGCTCTGACATGAACTGAAAAACCCTTAGCAATTTGGGACACAGCTCTCTCTACTCCGGAAGCAGAGTTCTACCATGGCAAAGAGCTCAAAAGTCAAGTAATTGGCTGACAAGATGAGCAAACTGAGGAAGTGCAATCAGACCAGAGAAACTTTTGGGGGGGACAAAAAGGATCAAAACATGGAACCAGAAAAGACAACAAAGTCAAAGCTCCTGCATCAAAAGCTTCCAAGAAAAAATATGAACTACTGCAGGCCATGGAGGAGCTCAGGAAGGATTTTGAAAATCAAGTAAGAGAAGTGGAAGAAAAATTGGGAAGAGAAATGAGAATGATTCAAGAAAATCATGAAAAGCAAGTCAACAGCCTGAATGAAGAAAATAACACATTAATAAATAGACTAACTCAAATGAAAAAGAGGCCCAAAAAGCCAATGAGGAGAAGAATGCCTCAAAAAAGCTGAATTGCCCAGATGGTAAAGAAATTTCAAAAACTCACTGAAGAAAATCATTCCTTCAAAATTAGATTGGAGCAAATGGAAGCTAAAGACTTTATGAGAAATCAAGATACCACAAAACAGATCCAAACAAATGAAAAAATAGAAGGTAATGTGAAATATCTCACTGGACAAACCACTGACCTGGAAAATAGATCCGGGAGAGATAATTTAAAAATTATTGGACTACCTGAAAACCATGATAAAAAAGAACTGAGACATCATTTTTCCAGAAATTCTTAAGGAAAATTGCCCTGATATTCTAGAACCAGACAGCAAAATAAAAAAATTGAAAGAATCCACTGATTGACTCTTGAAACAGATTCTAAAAAGATAACTCCTAGAAATATTGCAGCCAAATTCCAAAGTTCCCAGATGAAGGAGAAAATATTATAAGCAGTCAGAAAGAAACAATATTATTGTGGAAACACAATCAGGTTAACACAAGATCTAGCAGCTTCTACATTAAGGGATCGAAGGACTTGTAATATGATATTCTTGAGGTCAAAGGAGCTAGAATTAAAACCAAGAATCTCCTACCCAGCAAAACAGTATAATGCTTCAGGGGAAAATATGATCACTAAATGAAATAGAGAGCTTTCAAGTATTCTTGATGAAAAAAGCAGAGCTGAACAGCAAATTTGACTTTCCAATATGAGAAGTATGAGAAGCAAGAGCAGGAAAAAGAAATCGTAAAGAACTTATTGAAATTGAATTGTTTGTATTCCTACAGGGAAAAACAATAACTATAACTCATGAGACTTTTCTCAGTATGAGGACAGTTGAAGGGAATATATATATATATATATATACATATATGTATTTATGTATATGAGGATGCATGTGTGTATAGAGATAGATAGATAAATAGATATGCAAGGGTGTGTATATGTGTGTACATGTATACATAGACAGAGGGCACAGGATCAGTTGAATAGGAAAGGATGATATCTAAAAAATGAAATTAAGCAGTGAGAGAGGAATATACTGGGAGAAAGAGAAAGGGAGAGAGAGAATTGGATAAATTATCTCATAATAAAAGAGGCAAGAGAGAACTGTTACAATGGAGGGGAAGAGAAGGAAGGTGAAACGGAATGGGCCAGCTTTACTTTCATTGAATTTAGCTTAAGGAGGGAATGACATGCACACTCAAATGGGTATCTTACCCTACAGGGGAGTAGGGGGGAAGGGGATAAGAGGGGGAATGATAGAAGGGGGCAGATTGGGGAAAAGGGTAGTTAGAAGCAAACACTTTTGAAAAGGGACAGGGTCAAAGTAGAAAACAGAATAAGTGGGTGGCAGGATAGGAGAGAGGGAAATATAGCTAATCTTCACAATATATCTACTATGGAAACATTTTGCATAACTACACGTGTACAACCTATATTGAATTGCATGTCCTCCCAGTGGGGATTGGTGAGGAGGGAAGAAAGAAAAGAATCTGGACATCAAAGTTTTAAAAACAAATGTTAAGAAAAGTTGGGGGTTTTTTACATGCAACTGGGAAATAAAATATACAGGCACTGGGGTATAGAAATTTATCTTGCCCTATTAGAAAGTTAGGGAGAACTGGGGGAGGATATAAGAGAGAACAGATTGGGGAAAAGGGTATTCAGTAGACTCTCCATCTTGGGATGGGGGATAGGAGAAAGATGGGGAGAAAATGTGTAACTCAAAAGCTTGTGGAAATGAATGTTAGAAAACTAAAGATAAATAAATAAATTAAATAGGAAAAAACCCAACTCTGAGGTACCACTTCACACCTTTCAGATTGGCTAATGATAGAAAAGGAAATGACAAATGCTGGAGTGGATGTGGAAAAATAGGGACACTAATGCACTGTTGGTGAAGTTGTGAACTTTTTGAACCTGTTCTGGAGAACAATTTAGAGCTATGCCTAAAGGGTTATAAAACTATGCATACCCTTGAACCCAGCATGACCAGCAGTGGTGTAATCCTCCAAAGAGATTAAAGAAAAAGAAAAGCATTCATATGTACAAAATATACACAGCAGTAATTTATTTTTGGTGGAAAAGAATTGGAAGCTGAGAGGATAACCATGAATTAAGTAATGATGAACCAAGTTATGGGATATTATTGTGATGAAATACCATCATGTTAAATGAAATGATGAAAAGAATGGTTTCCAAAAAACCTGGAGAGACATATGAACCAATGCAAAAGGAAGTGAGCAGAAGCAGAGTATTGTGCACAATAACAGCAACAATATAAGGCTAATCAACTGTGAAAGACTTCACAACTCTGATCAAAACAATGTTCCATATCAATTCCCAAAGATTCATGATGAAAAATGCTATCTACCTGAAAAAAAAAACAACTAATGAACTCTGAATTCAGACTTTCTCTTTTATTAATTTTTCTTGCTTTTATTTTTTTCTACAGCATGGCTAATATGGAAATATGATTTGCATGACTTTGTTTTATACTGGGTATTATATTCCTTGCCTTCTCAATGGGTAGGGAAGGGATAGAAGGAGAGAGAATATTAAACTGATAATAAAAAATAAATTAAAAGAAAAAGAAATAGGACAGATAAACTATATGTATGGATCCATGTGGGACACACATTGACTTAGAAAAGCACGTGTTAACTTTATTTATATTGTTTCATCTTTAATTATTTTGTTAGATATCTCCTAAGTATATATTTAATTTGGAAGCCCCACTCATGAGGGTTGAAGCCCAAGGGCTACATATTTGATATGCTAGTATAGTGAACTGAGAATTGAACTTTGTGCCACAGTAACTGGAATGGAGCTCTATTTCTCCCCTTAGCTAGCTGCCGTATGAAACAAGGATCTGTTGGACCCATTTCCTACAAGCTAGTGAAAACCAATTATTAAATTTTCAGTGTGAGCTTTTACAACCTTAAAATCATCAAATGCTGCAAATCAGAACTTGATTTTTGTTGTTGTTGATTTTCTCAATGTAAGAAAGTGATGGAGAAAATGTTAGTGCTGCAAATTAAACTTCAGAGTGTGGTATGTGTACATCTTTTTTAGACAGCCAGTTGTTAAACATTTCCCAGCACACTGCCCAGTATAGATGCCTTTGAGCAGGTCACTTTATTTCTCTAGAATTCAGCTTCCTCCAATATGAGTGATGGAGCAGGTAATCCCTGGAATTCCTCCAGGCTCCAAAGATCCATTATTCATGACTTAGGGATGTTGATCAATCATAACTGAGTAATTAAAAAATGTTTCTTAAATGTGATGAGTTTGTAATGTGGTTCTGAAGGAAGAAAAGACATTTGTGAGTGGGGAGGAGACATTAAATGAAGTTCACATAGTGTTCATCATACAAAAGGCCCACATATTTCCATCACTGGGTAAGCCCTGGGAAATGGAACTCCAGGGAGGGAAAGAAGAATCAGAAAAGTTACACTAACCTTTCATGTGCCTCCAAAATACAATACTCATGTTCCTTCCTCCAAAAAAGAAAGAAAGAACTCAAGGGACTTGACACTTCTCTGTAACTCACCTTCCCTATTTTTGATCCCCTTGGGTAAAATTTGGGGACCAAAAAGCAAAATTTTTCTCACTGGTTTAGTCTTTCTACATTCCTTACAAGGAAAAATGTATAGAACTTAGTAATATTTGCATTTCTCACATATTGTATATTATCCTAAATTCCAGGTGATAATCTAAAACCTACCACTCCCCAAACCCTGATCTTTTTTATTCAATGAAATGTCTTCAAGTCTGACATATATATATATATATATATACATATGTATATATGTATATATATATATATAGTAAGCTCTCAGACATACAGATTTTTTCTTGGAAGCATTTACAAGGGTATCAAAAACAAAGCTGTGTCTTCTAATGCTATTTAGTAATTGACTAACAATCTATATCCCCTCTAAATAAATGATCTACACACTCCAAAAAATATTCTCGCTCAGAGGGATCTCAGCAAAATGAGCCAATGTTCCATATGGCTGCCCTCAAGAAGGCTCCTCCCCAATGAATTGGTCTTGTTCCTTACTGGAACAAAGTGTGCACCTATCTTTTGAATCCTCATTTGTTGTTTTCTAGTCGTTATCACTTCTGCTGGAAGTGAAACAAATACAACCCATTTTTCAGATAAACAAACTGGTGTTATCAGAGACCTTATAAAGAAACAGTGACTGATACTAGTGAAGGTCTAATGGAACTCCTAAAATTCCAAGTATCTCTAGGCAAGAGATTGAAATCCCAGGGGAATAAATACCTCTAAGGCATATTTAATATTGTCCAATTCAATGGTCAGTGATTCAGTCACGTCCAACTTTTTATGACCCTGTGGACCATACTGTTCACGACGTTTTCTTGGCAAAGATACTGGAGTGGTTTGTCATTTCTTTCTTCAAGTTAATGGAAGAATATCAAAGAAGGTTTTAAAGTACTATGACTGAGTGAACTGCTCTATTTATAGATTTCTCAATTTGTACATTTGCCAATTATGAGAAGATTACACTTCTACTCATTTGTTATCCTCCTTCCAGGTCTATCCTTAAATTGTTTTATCCTTTTGTATTTATATCTCCAGGACCCAGTATAATGCCTGCACTGAGTAGGAATTTAACAAAAACTTTTTGATGTATTGATTGATTAAATATCCTAAAGATGATTTTGCCTAGCTGAATTTCTCTGCAAGTTTTCTGTAAATCTGTTTTTACCTCTATTGCTTCTGACTGCTTTATGAGTAAATATTACAGATATTTTTCTACCATCCTGCTCAATAAGGTCTTAAAAACAAATTTATTAAAAGATCTGTATTGCTGCTCAGCAAGACAAGGAGATCAAATGCTTGCTAGTTGAAGCTGTTTCGAGGCTTATTTTTTCCCCTCTCATTATGGGGAATAATTTATATCAGCTAAACTTTCTTTAAAAATGGAGAATAGTCTTGCCAGTGGTCATTCTTTTTTCCACTTAACACTTTTTCCATTTTTAATAGGTTTGGTTATATTTGACTGTTTGCACACTATATTTGCTTCCTGGGCATATGATAAAACCAACTCCTTTATCAAGCTCCCTAAGAAGTACATTGAGCCATATTTCCTTTCATCTTCCAAGTTCCTTTTGCCTTCTTTTTTCACTAATACTAAGAATATCAAGATGAATATGATTCAGGTCCTCAAGTATTAAATCCAATTATTTGATACTGGACAAAAATTCATTTTATTTTGTATTAATTAGAATGTTAGCAAATCTGCCTGTCCTATTTATGAGGTCATTATTGGATATGTCTACTAACAGTGTTAAATTTTAGATGCCAGCTCTTCAGTACAAACAAATTTCTGAAAAAGAGTTTCTCAGAGTAATAGTACATCAATCATCCCAACTCTTTGTGATTGCTTCCTCATTTATAATTTTGAGGCATTGGAATAGAAGTAGAATGTTGACTAGATGTTTTCTAAACTTCTAGTGATAATATCTACTATTTGTGATTTTTCTGTAATTTAGAATGGTGCCTTTACTTATATTTTAAAATGACTGAGTCTTCATATCTCTTCCAGGCTAGAAATGTGGGGGCTACGAAAGGGTTTAATCTCAATACTAATTGGCATGTGAGCTGTGACAGGCTCTATTTTCAGCTTTGTACCTTTCCAACCAATCCTTAGGCAAGGACCCCAGCTGTTGGAAACCTACTATGTTAATATTAAACTTAATTTAGGCACTTGATTGGCATAACCCACTATAAATCAAAACTCCTGAGTTCAAAAGATCCACTAGCTTCAGGCGCTTTGTTATCTAAGATAAAAGGATTATGCTATCATGCCCAGCTAGAATAACATCTTTAAAAAAATAAAATTAAAGTCCCATTTCTTCAAAAAGAATCTTCTACATCATAGAACATCTATCACAAAGCATTTTTTAAGAGAAAGAGAAGAGGATCTTAGTAGAGGAATAAAGTAGAGGAGAAATGAAATTGAACATATGAAGAAATGAAGGAAAAACTGACTTCATCTGTCTCCTATAAAAAGTAGTTTTAGAATATTTGTTTCCAGTGAACAGAAGGGAAATTTGCAGGTGAGGAATGGGAGCCTTCTTTTCCTTGTAAAACTTTTCAGTTGAAGAAAAGAGGCAATAGGAGGTTTTTGAATTAACATTTATAACTGAAACCTTGAATTCAAAGCTATAATAGGCAAGAGCTGCACTCTTCACTTATGCATAATTTCTATCACACATAAAAACTAAATTAGTAGTTTTGTACTTTTATGGTACATTCTTCTGAAAAATTAAGCTTGTGATTTTTTTCTCCTACTTTATGGATTTTTAAGAGTGAGAGTGAGCAGTGTTTACATGAATTGAATATAAAATCAATTCTATCTTGATTACATTTGACTTCAATGAGTGCTAAGTAACCAGTCTTCCATTTAATCAGTGAACAGTGTTGGAGGTGCTCTATTTGCATTTTAATCAAAGCTTTTCCCAAATTTCATCAAATGAGCAGGGGTGGGAATTTTCATCTAAATGTCTGGAAGTGAAACCTTGTAGTGCAGACCAAAAACAATCACATCCTTGTATGGTCACTCACTCCATGGCTCAGAAAACTTCAGTGGCTCCCCATTTCATTTAAGATATAAAACAAACCCAGTCTGCCTCTTAGGATTCTTATAGACATTTCAATTTACCTTTTCTAATGGAGGCTGAATGGGCCTATAGGAACCATCCCTTCGAGAATGTGCACAGCTGTCCCTTCTATACTTCTGGGACTCACATATTGACTCATTGCTTAAGCCTTTTGGGGATACAAACTTTTTTGGCTGCTTCTGTTCTTTTGATGGCCCAGAGCTAAAAGGACTTAGCATTTCAGAATAAAGTGGTAAGCTCTGAATGATCTCTTGAATGGTCTCTTACCAGTAACATCAAGATGGTTCTCTGTTGCTGGAGTTGTGAACTGACCCAATCACTTTGGAAAGTAATTTGTTATGTCCAAAGGGTTATAAAACTGATCCAATATTACCACTGCTAGGTCTTTATCACAAAAATATTTTTTTTAAAAAAAGGAAAGAAAATAACCTACTTGTACAAAAATATTTATAGCAGTTTTCTGTGATAGTCAAGAATTGGAAATTGAGGGGATACACATCAATTGGAAAATGATTGAGCAAATTGTGAGATATGATTGCAATGGAATATTATTATACCATAAGAAATGACAAGTAGGACAATTTCAGAAAAGGCTGGAAAGATGTACATGAACTGATAATAAGTAAAGTGAGCAGAACCAGGAGAACATTGTACATAATAGCAATATTGTCCAATGAAGAACTGTGAATGACTTGGCTATTCTCAGCAATACAATGATCCAAGACAATCTCATAGGATTGATGATGGAAAACGCTATCCACCTCCAGAGCAAGAATTGTCTGACTATAGATTGAAACATATCATTATTCACTTCCTTCCTTGCTTTCTTCCTTCCTTCCTTCCTTCTTTCTTCCTTTCCTTCTCTTTCTTTCTTTCTTTCTTTCTTCCTTCCTTTCTTTCTTTCTTTCATCCTTGTTTTCTTATACAAAATTACTAATATGGAAATGTTTTACATGATTTCACACATATAACACAAATAAGATTGCTTGATATCTCAGGAAAGGTGGAGGGAAGGGAGGGGGAGGTAGAATTAGGAACTCAAAATTTGAAAAAACAAACCAAGAAATATGAAAATTTATTTTTATTATTTAGAAAAAGAAGACAGAGTGCTGCATCTGATAAAAGAAAAGACTGTTTCCTATGCTTTCCCTTTGGACTGCAACTCTCCATTGGGCACTTTTCAATTTTTTTTTTACTATTGTTTGGCAGAGTTTTGGAGCATGGTGCTCATCATTCCCACTCAATGTTGCTAGCCCCAAGTGGAGGATAGACATAACAAGGCTATCTTGTGTGCAGGTCTTTACTGTTCTTTTCTTATTTGTTTTTCCTTTTTAGAGAAGGTAACCTCATGAGGTCTTTAAGTACTCCACTGGTTGCATTGGAGATAAAAGGGCATATCCACCTTGCATGGAAGAATCAAACTAGAGAACTTACAACCTACTCCCACCCCTTGTAAGCATTATTTCACCTCACTTCCTTTCATGAACTCTTGTTGTCAAGTCATTTTTCAGTAGTGTCCAATTCTTCATGACCCCTTTTGGGGCTTTCCTGGCAGAGATACTGAAGTAGTTTGCTATTTTATTCTCCAGCTCATTTTACAGATGAGGAAACTGAGAAAAAAAATGTTAAGTTGACTTGCCCAGGGTCACACAGCCAATAAGTGTCTGAGGCTGGATTTGAACCTATGAAAATGAGTCTTCCTGATACCAAATTCAGTGCTCTAGCTACCGTACCATCTAGCTTCCTATATGAACTCATAATTATAGCCAAATTGTTAGAGCTGTTCAGTTTTCATCTCCAGTCCCTTCCTTTGCAACCTAGAATACATTCCTTCTTCAACTCTGTCTTTCTTATTTCTCAACTTCCTTCAAAATTCAATTCAATTGTTGCCTCCTTGATGAGTTATTCTCCATCTCTATCCCTACCTGAAAAAAAAGATCTCCACCTTCAAATTTTCCCAGACTACTTTGTCCAGATGTCTCTCTGCCTCTTTCTCTACTTTCATTGTGCTTATTTATTTTTATATCTTAAAAGCCTAGCATAAACAGTGTTTATGGACTTAAATGAAATGAAATAAGATCAACACATTTGCCTTTGTTGTCCTTCACCACAACAAGAAACAAGGTTGACCTTCAACAAAATTTGAAAACCTCAAAAGTTTGCCTTTGTTGGTGGAGGGATGACAAAGGGAGGGAGAAGTGGCTTGTATCTCCTCTCCCCTTCTTCCCTTATTTTGCCTTGTTTTCCTCTATTATGGAAAAAAGGATCTGATAAAAGCTCATTCTTTGTAAGACAATTGAGGATTCAAAATGATCTTCCTGGGAGGGTATGTTCATCTTAAAAGAAGAACCAATGGGTAAGGGTGGCAGTTAACACACACGAGACGGCAGTGGAGGAAGCAGTTTGGGGGAGAGGACTGCTCTTCCTTGGTGACCCTAAAATCCAGCTACATAGGCCCCCACCTGCCCTGTTAATGGGTAAAACAGCCTTTTGAAGAAATACTTTATGTTGTTTGCTGGGGCAGTGTGTCCTGTCAGACCCATCTCAGTCTGTTGAAGCAAAACCATCCCCAGAAGAACAGAATGAAATCATGTCAGTCTTGGATTTATGTTCTTATTGCTAGGAAAATATGTTTATTGGGGCATGTTTATTTCACTGCATTTTATAAGACATCAAGTATGAACTTACTGGAGATAGTGTTGATTTTATTGTACACTGAGGAGGGTATAATAGGCTTCTCCTCACTTCTGAGAAAGGAAAAAATGCCAAAAAACTACAGGGCTCAAACTGACAGACACAATGTTGTTGCCTTGAAACTGCCAGTTTTGAAAACAAGAGGGAATAATACATTTGACCACATGACTTCTCTGAAATGACTTTCTAAACTTATTGAAACCTGCTAAAATTGAAAATGGAACTAACAGTTACACTACCAGTGGATTGGTCTTCATACAACCATGAGATTGTATGGGAATTTTACTGAGGATTTGGCTTCAGAAAAGGGAAGAATGGGTAGTCCTGACAATTTTCCTGTGCTAAAAAAGAAAAAGAAAAAGAAAGAAAGAAATGAGGGAAAACAGGGATTACAAGAGAGTTTGATCTGAGAAATGGAGCCTTTTTTTGGTGCATTTCGCTTTTCATTCCAATCCCTTAACTCAAACCCTCTCAGTCATATTTTTGCTAGACTCTCATAACTAAGCACTATGCCTTCAGTCTTTCTACTCTCTAATCCAAGGGTGGGCAAGCAACATCCTGAGACCCTAATCCTGTCAGATGCCCATTTTTATAGCCTATGAGATAAAAACCATCATGTAAATGTACGAGGTGTTAACTGAGGAAGACAGTCGATGAATTTCCCACAAACAATTCAGCCTACAAAGTGCCACTAAATAAAAAAAAAAGGAAGGACATGAATTATCCTCGATTGACCATCAATTGTCTATATTCTTTTTGCTAGATAACCAGTTTTAAATGGTAAATTATAACTACTAAAAACCATTCTACCAAACAAGGCTGCAGGCAGAATCTGGCCTGAGGGCTATAGCTTGCCATCCCCATCTCTAATTCAAAATCTTAAAACTCATATCTGCCCATTTTTTTCTCTCCTGCTCAAGAAAATCTACTGGTTCCCTATTACCTCTAAAATCAAATGCAAACTATTCTGTTTAGCATTTAAACCCTAAATCAGTCTTCAACCTATTTTTCCAAATTTACCACACATGCACTATATAGTCCAGTGAAAGTGGCCAACATGGTATCCCTCACTCATGGCATTTCATTCCCATACTTGTGCTTTTGCCCCAAGTGTACCATGACTGGAAGGCACTTCCTCCTTATCTTAGGAATCTCTTAGGATTCCTGGTTTCCTCCTAAATTCAGTTCAAGTACAACCCCCTAAACAAGATTTTCTTGATCCTGATCCATAGGTGCTAGTTGCCTGCCCACTCTCCCTAGGAGTGAGGCTAGTGACTTTGAACAGCTCTGCCAGACTTTAATCAATTCATTTGCAAGTTAACACACCTCCCGGCTGATGTCATTGGTCATCTTTGAGAATGAAGGAAGAACAACTGAGCTGCCTCCTGTGAGGCACTGTAAGGGTTATGGGATTTAAAGATCTCCCATGCCCCATGGACGTGCTGACATAGCAGAGCAAGAGAAAGTGAAAAGCCGAGCTAACGGTCCTGCAGTTGGCAGTTGGCGGCGGTTGCCTTTTTTTTTTTTTTGAGTTAGGACTCCTGCTGAGGACTGCCAGGGGCCGGAGCTGCTGGGAGCGTGCTTCCAGGACGCTGGGTGGTTGCTGTGAGTGGGGAGAGGAGGACCTTTGCCTGAGGTAGCCTGTTCTGTTTTAAAGGCTTGAGAATGTGGGTGCTTTCTACTTTATCTACCTGTGCCAATATCATAACTACTCTGATGGCTTTCACTTTCTGGTTTTGGGACTCAGTCTTTTGGTATCTTAATAAATTTTCTAGTTTATTTCCCCAAATGGCAAACCTGACATATTTTGTGATGGATAATTATATCAGCATATTTGTAATCTCTATAGGCATTGTGAATATGGCATTGCTGATACAGGCACTTAGTAGAAATATAGTGGAATTGTTGAATATTGAGTTAGCTACTAATTGTTGGGTCATATCAGAGAGAGAGAGAGAGAGAGAGAGAGAGAGAGACGGGGCAGGGGGGTGGGGTGTCTAGGTGGCTCAGTGAATAGAGCACCAGCCCTGGAGTCAGGAGAACCTGGGTTAGGATCTGGCCTCAGACACTTAACACAAAAAATAGCCATGTGACCTTGAGCAAGTCACTTAACCCCAATTACTCTCCAAAAAGCAAAAAAAAAAGAGAGAGAGAGATTTACATACATAGATTTAGATCTATCCAAATATATATATATATACACATATATATATACACATGTGTATATATATGTATATATACACACATACACATCAACCATATATATCAGACATATATAATTATATATGTGTATATACACATCAGCTATATATTTTGTGAATGTACTTTATCTCATCATTATTAATACATAAACCAGTTTCCTAGGACTGAAAGAAAACTTGAGAAGTCATCCAATTTATTCCCCTGGCCATAGGGTGGTTTGTGTATAAATCATCCCAGATTATTGGATCTTGTCATTCTCAATGGGAATAAATTACTGTATAATTTTCCCCAAATATAGAAAATTTTAAACTATCATTTTTAAGTCACTTTTCTACCCTCTTAAAAACTATTGCTCAGGAACTGAATTGCTAAAGTGAAAAGATTCTGCATTCTCAATGAGAGTTGCAGCTGTACTTCAGCTATGTGTGACCTTGGGCAATTCATTTCACTTCTCTTGATTTGTTTTTCTTTATCTATGAAGTGAGGGTACTGGTCTCTAAGCTGCCTTCCAGCTCAAATATTCTACAACTCTATAAATTATCATGTGGTTAAGTAGATCTAATCATATAGGAAGCCTGAATCCTAATGGTATTTTGCTTCTAATTATTGATGTATTCTTAGATTATGGTACCAGGGTTTAACTGGGGTGGACGCTTGATGAATTTCCCACAAACAATTCAGCCTACAAACTTCCACTAAAGAAAAAAACAGTGGAAGGACATGAATTATCCTCTATTGATTATCAATTGTCTAGATTCTTTTTTTCTACATAACCATTTACTTTGTCATTTTGCCTTTGAAGAAAAAAGACAGTTCTTTTTGTCAACCATGTGGCTTTATTTCAACAATTCAAGGAGCTATTCCAAACCCTCAGTTTCCATATCATTAAAATGAAGATTGCTAATGTAGCACTAGGATATTCAATTCCTTATCCCACCCCACCCTCCATCTTCCTTACTTAAATACTAGAACTTCCAAAAATTAAGAATATCTTGAAGGGCCAATACTTACATATGATGCAGCTCATTTTGTTAAAATCCAGAAGGCAAAGAGATAGTAGGATGAATTCTTTTGTTTTGAAGTAAAATTCTGTTTTAATGTCAACTGATCCTTCTAGTGTTTAGAAACGGGGCAAAATAAAATGTGTCATCTCTGAAAAAGAGGCATACATGTAAGGATGAATTGGATGGTAACAGTGACAAGCTAGAGAGGTAGAGGGGGAAAGGACATGAGAATTTTTTGAGAGGGAGAGAGTGAGGAGAGAAGAATTCTGGAAGTATATGCCCTTATCTTGGTTTTGAGTTTTCTGTTGTTATTTTGCTTCTCTCTTTTTTTTTCATTTTGAATTTAAACACACACACATATCATACACACAGAAAATCATACACATAGCAGAACACAAAAAATAAAACTGCAAGTTCATTTCATAAAGCCTGTGTGTATGTATTCTACAGATATATGCATATACACACATATATATACAGGTGTATATGCATGTATGTGTGTACACACACATACAAACATTCTACATTTACTGTCAAAACTGTCCTATTTATTTGTGTGTCTGTGTTTTCTTCTGGACTTCATTGAGTTCTCTTAAATGTATTTTTAAAAAAATTTCAATGGCCTGTCCTTGTTTTTTGGCATCACTATTGCTAACCTCTCTTTCCCTATTCCACCTCCCTTCCCTCAATTAATAACAAGAGGAAGAAAGAAAAACGAACTATTTTAACAAATAATTATAACTAATCAAAAGCAAATGCACAATGTATTCATGTCCAAAAATGTTTGTTTCCTTTCTCACCCTGTGTCCATCACTTCTCTGTCAAGAGGCAGATAACACGCGTCCGCATAGGTACCCTAAAGATATGCTTGATCATTGTATTGATCAAAGTTCTTATTTCTTTTCAAAGCTGTTTTTCTTTATAACATCGTGGTCCTTGCATGAATTTTTCTTCTGGTTCTTTTCAATTCACTCTGCATTAATTCCTACTAAGCAAGACTTTATAAAATCTCCCCCATCATTTCTTTTGGCAGAGTAATATTCCATTTCATCCATCTTCCACAATTTGTGTATTCATTCTACAATTTTCTAAGTGTAATTGTCGGGAACCCTCTTAAATTCTAGCTCTTTGCTTTTCTTTTTTCTTAACTTTTCACCTCACATCTGGAAATTCATTTTGGTTGTGATTATTTCCTCTGGATTATTATCCTCCTTCTTATCCATATCCCTCCCTATCCTCATTTTTTTCCCTACTGAGAGGGATGTATTTCTATAACAAACTGTGTGTATTCAACCTTGTTTTATCCATATGAGATAAATGAGGTTTGTCAGACGACTTCTCCTCCTATCCCTTTCTCCATGATTTTTTTAGGTACTTTTCTTTTCACATACCCCAATTATGAGAAATGACAAGAATCACATTCTTCTTCCTCTTCTCTCTGCTAGTGTATTCCTCTTGTTTACCTTCCCTTCATGCTCCCATCTTCAACCCTTCAGAATCTAAACAATCTCCCTTTCCTACCAGAATTACAATTTCTCTTATTTAACTACCTCAATGCCCTTGTGGAAAGCATATTGAAATTCTGAAGGGACACTTGTTTCTCCTCTCCTTTTTAATGTATTTCTTTATTATGTATTTAGGTAATCTTTGTGGAAAATGCATCTTTTTCTTCGAGTTTCTACCGTTGTTATGGAATGATTCTTTCTTTTTGAAGATCTCTAAATCAACCATAATTTTTTACTTTGGTTCATTTTTATTCAATTTGCTTATCTCTCCATCTTTTACTTCCTGAATTGAGATTTGTGCCAAAGCCAAGCTCCACCTCCTCACTTTACTTTTAGGTGATCTTGCTTTATACATTCTCTGGGTCACTTGGGTTCTTGCATTGACATCTACTTCTTTCTGATCTCTACTCTGACTTTAGCTCCTGGATTGAAGCTCTACATCTGATCTATAATTTCTGTGTCAACTAGAGCAAATCACTTACCCACTCAATGCTCCGGGCAACTCTTTAATTTTATACACTGTAGGAAAGTTGCTTTGGTATGGGAATTTTCTTTACCTGGAGTTTCCTACAATAATGAATAAATAGGAAAAAGGCAAAGAAACAGAGTCAGAGACAAAGAGATAGCAATGGACATGGAGGGATGTAAGGAGAGACACACATACATGGAGAGTAAGAGAGAAAGAAGAGGAAAAAGGAGAAGAAGGAAGAAAGAAAGAGAGTTAAGAACAGAAATGGAGGGATGCAGATGGAAAGGGCAAAAGAACAAGGAGAGGCAGGAAGAGAAAGAGGAAGGAGAGAGAGAGAGAAAGACAGGAGGAAAAGCATGAGGAAGAAAAGGAGGAAAAAATAAAATTGTCTCTTTTTCTTGAAAGGCCAATGAATTTCCTCTTTGCTCTTCAGTGGGCTCCCATGTATGTTGTATAGAAGGGAAGAATTTTTTTTCCCAGAATTTACTTCTTTTTTAGTTTTCAATATTCATTTCCACAAGATTTTGGATTCCAAATTTTCTCCCTAATTCTGCCCTGCCTCCCCCCAAGATGGCAAGCATACTGATCACCACTTCCCCCAGTCTGCCCTCTATTCTATCCTTGCCTATCCACCCCTTTTACCTTTTAGCCCTTACATTCTGGTAGGGCAAGATGGATTTCTATACCTTGTTGCCTGTATACTTTATTTACCAGTTTCTCATAAAAAGAATTTTTGAACATTTGTTTTTAAAAGTTTGAATTCCAGATTCTCTTACTTTTTCCCCCCTCACCTGCCCCCTCTGAGAAGATAAGCAATTCAATAGAGGTTATACATGGGTAGTTATGCAAAACATTTACATAGTAGTCATATTGTGAAAGACTCACTATATTTCAGTCCATCCTATCCCACTCCCCGTTTCTTCTATTTTCTCCTTTGACCCTGTCCCTTTTCAAAAGTATTTGCTTCTGACTATCCCCTCCTCCACTCTGCCCTACCATCTATCATCCCCCTTCTTGTGTGTGTTTGGTCCCCCCACCGTCTATGTATATATGTTTATGCACAGATGTATATGTGTGTGTGTCAACTATCCTAATACTGAGAAAAGTCTCATGAGTTACAAATATTGTCTTTCCATGTAGGAATGTATTTTAATTTTAATAGTAGTTAATTTTAATAAATGTAGTTCAATTTTAATGAATCCATTATCATTTCTCTTTCCTGTTTATCTTTTCATGCTTCTCTTGAGTCTTGTATTTGAAAGTCAAGGTTTCTGTTCAGCTCTGGTCTTTTTTATTAAGAATGCAAGAAAGTCCTCTATTTCATTGAAAATCCATTTTTTCCCCTGAAGTATTATACTCAGTTTTTTCTGGGTAGGTGTTTCTTGGTTAATCCCAGCTCCTTTGACCTCTGGAAGATCATATTCCAACAGTTTCAATTCCTTAATGTAGAGGCTGCTAGATCCTGTGTTATCCTGATTGTCTTTCCACAATACTCAAATTGTTTCTTCCCAACTGCTTGTAAAATTTTCTTCTTGACCTGGGAACTCTGGAATTTGACTACAATATTTCTAGGAGTTTTCTTTTGGGGATATTTTCAAGAAGTGATAGGTGGATTCTTTCAATTTCCATTTTACCCTTTGGTCGTAAAATATCAGGACAGTTTTCCTTGATAATTTCTTGAAAGATAATATCTGGGGTCTTTTTTTATCATGGCTTTCAGGTAGTACAATAATTTTTAAATTCTATCTCCTGGATCTATTTTCCAGGTCAGTTGTTTTTCTATTGATATATTTCAAATTTTCTCTTTTTTTCATTCTTTTGTATCTGTTTTATAATATCTTGATTTCTAGTAAAGTCATTAGCTTCCATTTGCTCCATTCTAATTTTGAAGAAATTATTTTGTTTAGTGGGTTTTTGGATCTCTCTTTCCATTTGACCAATTCTACCTTTTAGGGCATTCTTCTCCTCGTTGACTTTTTGGACCTTTAATTTTTAAGGTGCCATTGTCTTCAGAATTTTTGGGTCTCCTTTCGCATTCTGTTGACTTATTTTTCATTGTTTTCTTGCATCACTCTCATTTATCTTCCCAATTTTTCCTCCACTTCTCTTATTTAGTTTTCAAAATCCTTTTTGAGCCCCTCCATGGCCTGTGACCAATTCATATTTTTCTTGAGGCTTTTGATGCAGGAATTTTAACATTGTTGTCTTCTTCTGGTTCTATGTTTTGATCTTCCTTGTCACCAAAGAAAGATTCTTTAGTCTGATTTTTTCCCCCTCTGTTTACTCATTTCCCCAGTCAATTACTTGACTTTTGAGCTCTTTGCCCAGGTAGGACTCTTTTTTCCAGAGTAGAGAGTGCTCTGTCCCAAATTTCTGGGGTTTTGCGCAGCTGTTGTCAGAATTACTTCTAGGCACCTGCCTGAGGACTGTGAGGAGGATTCCCTCTCCACAGCCACCACAAACTTTGCCATGCCAGTAATCCTCCTCACTCCAGGACCGCCACTCAAGACTGTGACCCAGATCCAAACAGGGCAAACTTAGAGAATCCTGCCTCAGCTCTAGGAAAGAGATTCTTGTAATTGCCCTCTGATAAGCCACTTGGTCCCCCCACCATCTATGGGCCTGGAGCTCCAGAAGCAGTTGCTACTGCTGCTGTTTCTGCTGACACATCTGCCTCCCTGAGGGCTGGGGCCAGACCATGCTTTTCTCTCACCCAAGTCCAACAGAGTTTCCCCACTGGCGTTTACTTTGTCTTTGGTGTTTCTGGGTGGACACGTATGGAAACAGCCACAGCTGTCAGTGATTCAGTCCCCTGAGGCCTGCTCTGGTCCCATCTGTGCTGGCACAGCCCCTGTGGTACTCTGCTTTGCTCCCAGCCTGGTCCAATAGACCCTTACTGTTGGCCTGCCAGGCTGTCTTCAGCTGGAAATATGTTTCAGTCTTTCATTTTGTGGGTTCTGTAGCTCTAAAATTTGCTTAGAGTCATTTTTTACAGGTGTTAGAGGTGATTACGGGATGAGCTCAAACAAGTTCCTGCTTTTTCTCCACCATCTTGGCTCTGCCTCACATAATCTTTCTTATCTACCAAAGAACCATGCTCTGCTGAGCCTGTTTATGATGTTAATGACCCCTCTGGTTTCTTCTTCTATTCCACATTTCTTACAAGCATCATTGCTGTGGAAGCATGGAGCTAATGTTTGGAGGAGGAACTTTTATTTGCAAACAAACACACTTGCTTCCCTCTTTGGAAGCATAATGAATTACTGTCAGACATTCTGGATGTTCTTCCTGAAAAGCACATTTGGAACACTGATGAATGAAGTACAACAAAGAAGCCTTCCATCAGCCTCGCTTCCTGTGGTACCAGTTGACCACCACAAAAACCCTTGGTTTAGAACTTCTGCCTTTGTTGACCAAGTCTGTTGGGCACAACACAGGAAGATTCTAGTCCCAGTCTCCTCCTTATGAATGATGGAAAGATGTTAGAGGGTGGTGTACATCTTGGGGATGCTTGTGACCCAGCTGACCACATCCTAGACTGTATAAGAGAATATTCTAAAACATAAAGGCTGAATGGGAAAGTTAAAAACAAAACAGTATCATTCAGCTGAGAGAAAAGAAAGCTGAGATTGACTTGATAATAAAATTTCTGTACTACCACATCTGAAAGATCATTAATAAAGAGCAAAATGACCGCAGCTTCACTTGAGAGAGAATCAAAGGAAATGGATTTGAATTGAAGCAAGAGAGGTTTAGATTTCGGTCTTATTTTCTCTTCTGGGGTTAGCAGAAATTTGAATGGAGAGTATTTGCTAGTGTGGGTTAGGTATAGCCCTACTTGGAGGCAGAGGGATGGACTAGGAAGCCTCTGTAGTGCGGGCGTTGTACTGAACATTGTCTAATAATGTCAGTCGTGGCTTAAGGTCAAATCACTAAAATAACTTTGTTATAAGGATGCTTTCTATTTAAGTTGGTCCCACAATCTGAACTCTAACAATTATAGGATAGAAAACTTTACAATACATCAGTATACCTTTCTTTTTATTTTCCTTATTACATGTAAAAACTTTTAACATTCATTTGAAAAAAAAAAAATTGTGCGTTTCAAATTCTCTCCCTCCTGCCCACCCCTACCCTGTCATTGAAAAGGCAAGCAATTTGATATCGATTATACATGTACAGTTATGCAAAACATTTCCATATTAGCCATGTTGCAATAGAAAATAGGGACAAAAAGTGAGAAAGATGAAGTAATAAAAATATCCTTCAATCTGCATTTAGACTCCATCAGTTCAAGAGTTGCATAGCATTTTTCATCTTAAGTCCTACAAAATTGCCTTGAATATCTGTATTACTAGGAATGGCTAAGTTATTCACAGTTGATCATTGTATAATATTGCTCTTACTGTATACAATGTTCTCTGGGTTCTGCTCACTTCACTTTATTTTTTTTTAAAGCAATCGGGGTTAAGCAACTTGCTCAAGGTTACACGGCCAGTTATTTCTGGGTGTGGTGCTGAGTATCTGAGCCCAGATTTGATCCCCAGGTCATCCAGACACTGGAGCCAGTGCTCTTACTCGCTGTGCTTCCTGGCCTCCCCTCACTTCACTTTAGATCAATTCATGTAAGTATTCCCAGGTTTTCTGAAATTATCCTGCTCATCATTTGTTATAGCACAACAGTATTCTATCACAACCATAAACCACAACTTGTTCAGCCATTCTCCAATTTCATCATGGCTTTCTGGTAGACCAATAATTCTTTTTTTGCCTTTTGGAGGGCAATTGGGTTTAAATAACTTGCCCAAGGTTACATGGCTAGTTTGTGTGTGTGGAGAGGTGTGGGTGGGTGTGTGGGGGTGGGTATTAAGTGTCTGAGGCTGGAACCAAACTCGGGTCCTCCTGACTCCAGGGCTGGTGCTTTACTCACTGTGCCACCTAGCCACCCCCTCGACGAATAATTCTTAAATTATGTCTCCTGAATCTATTTTCCAGGTCAGTTTTTCCAATAAGGATCTTTCATTTTCTTCTATTTTTTTTAAGCAATTGGGGTTAAGTAACTTGCTCAAGGTTACACAGCCAGGTGTTTCTGGGTGGGTGCTAAGTGTCTGAGCCCAGGATTCGATCTCCAGGTCTTCTCAACACTGGAGCCGATGCTCCTACTCGCTGTGCTACCTGGCCGCCCCAATTTTTTCATTAAAAAAAATTTTTTTGACTGATTCTTGATACCTCATAGAGTCATGAGCTTCTACTTACCCAATTATAATTTTTGATGAATTTTTTTTCAGTTAGTTTTTCTATCTCCTTTTCTATTTGACCAATTTTATTTTATAAAAAGTTGTTTTCTTCAGTGAAATATTTTTCCACTTTGTTAATTGAGTTTTTAAAGCAATTGTTCAATTTTTCTTCTACCTATCTAATTTAACTTTTGAAGCCCTTCTTAAGCTCTTGCAAGAAGGCTTCTGAGGCTTCAGACCAGGTTATATTCTCTTTTGAAGGTTCAGATGTGGGTATAGTGACAGTGCTGTCCTCTTCTGAATTTGTATTTTGATCTTCCCTGTCACCATAATAAGAATCTATGGTCTTTGCTTTTCTAAGTTGCTTTTTGCTCATTGTGTTTGCCTTTTTCCTGTTTATTTTTTAAAGTGGATCTCTGCTTCTGGGGCACAGGGGGTTATGTACCTTACTTCTTGTGCTGGGGGCTAGGGCCCTGGTTAGTGACTTTGTTTCCTGGGGCCTCCAGTTCTGCCCACTGGAAGCTGTATAATGCTGTAGCTTACCTGATGTTTACCTGGACCTGACTGGTGTGAGCTGAGGCCAGGTGAGGTCTTTACATGTTTCCCCAGGGTTACACTGAAGCTTACAGGGTGAGGTATGGAGGTGGGCTGCTCTAGAGCATGAGTAGGCTCAAACACTGGTGGAATCCCATCTGTAGTGTGAGTGGTGATTCTCTTTGCTGGTGTCTGACATTTTCTCTGGCTATGTGAAGGCATGCAAGGAGTCCTGTGTTGGCACTTACTGGTTCCACAGTCTTGGGGCTCAGGATCGCCTGCTGGTTTGCTGAGGTGGGGCTTTCTGCTGGCTTGCCTGCATGCCTCCCACCCTGTATTGGTCCCTACTTTCCTATTAATCCTTCTAGCCTCCTGAGCTAAAAAAAACAAACAATAACAAAAAACCCTTCTGCACCCTGTCTGTCTGCTGGCTCCATTGTTGCAGGATTTTTCCTGGGGCTGCATTTTCAGGGTTTTTCAAGGTCAATCAAGGAGAGTGAGGGCAACTTATTGCTTATTCTGCTATTTTGGATCCTGGAAGAACCATTCCCTAATTGATGGGAATCCCTCAATTTTCAGTTCTTTGCCACCACAAGAAGAGTTGCTATAAATACTTTTGTAAATATACATAATTTTTCATTTTCTTTGATCTCTTTGAGATGCAGAGCTAGCAATGGTATTTCTGAGTCAAGGGGGATACAGAGTTTTATAGCCCTCTGGCCATAGTTCCAAATTATTCTTCAGAATGGTTGAACCAGTTCACAACTCCACCAACAGTGCATTAGTTGTCCACATTTTTCTATGTCTCCGTTAACATTTATAATTTTCTTTTTCTGTCATATTAGCCAATCTGATAGGTTGTATGAAATAGTTCCTCCAAGTTGTTTTTAATTGTATTTCTCTAGTTAATAGAGCATTTCTATATGACCACAAATAGCTTCAACTTCTTCTGAAAACTGTCTGCTATTTTTCCTTTGGCCATTTATCAATTGGAAAATGACATTATTTTTATAAAATTTCACTCATTTCCCTATATATTTAAGAAAGGAGGCCTTTGGGGCGGCCAGGTAGCACAGGGAGTAAAAGCACCAGCTCCAGTGTCGGGATGACCTGGGGATCGAATCAAGGCTCAGACACTTAGTACCCATCCAGAAACAGCTGGCCATGTAACCTTGAGCAAGTTACTTAACCCCAATTGCTTAGGGGTGGCCAGGTGGCTCGGCAAGTAAAAGCACCAGCTCCAGTGTCAGGATGACCTGGATCAAATCCGGGCTCAGATACTTAGCAACACACCCAGAAATAACTGGCCATGTAACCTTGAGCAAGTTACTTAACCCTGATTGCTTAAAAAAAAGGAGGTCTTTATCAGAGAAACTTGCTATAATTTACACCCTGTGATAGTAATGGCAATTAAAGATTCCCCTGTATTGTCTTGGTTTTCAAATTGATTGTGTTAAAACCCAGAGCTTGTTAATCCCACCTGTGGGATGGACTTGTTGATGTGAAAAGAAAGTCCTGAACTGGGAGGAGCTGGTGACGTAGATTTGGAGAGACAAGTGAGAGGCAGAACTTTTGTTTTTTTGGAAGCAGCACCTCGTGGAGAGAGAGAGACTAAGAGAATTGCTAGTGGCCACTTTGAATTGCCCTGGACTTTTGAGACCTGCCCCCTGAGCTGCCAAGGACTGAGGAGACATGGCTGTTTTGCTGGTACTTTGTCTGTCTGTTTTGATGTTGTTTTGCCAGATTTGTCCACTGGTGAAAGACTGTCCTGTTGAAGAAGTCCTGGAACCTGGCATTTGGTTAAGAAGCCCTGAGACTGTCCTGCAGACAGAGAGTGAATACTGTCCACCGGTGAAGGACAGTGCTGTTGTTGCAGGGGTCTGGAGACTGTCCTGCAGACAGAGTGAATACTGTCCACTGGTGAAGGACAGTGCTGTTCTTGCAGGGGTCTGGGAGCCTTTCTGTTGGTTCAGAAGCCCTGAAGAAGGATTTTCTTGTTGTATGTTTACAGAAATACTGGGAGAGGGCTTTGCTAATGTGTTCAGGGGTTCTAGGACTGTTCTACAGACAGAGGACGAATTCATGAAGGGACTGGCAATGTATCTTATGGCCTTGCTAAGCCTTGTCTCCCCAGGAACTAAGATTGCTGAGAACTTGCCTCGTGTCAAGATGAAGAAAAGACTTCCATTTGGGTATTAAGTGCTGTGTTTAAACTTGATGTAACTCTGGGGTAGATTCAATTGTGATCCAGGGGTGGGGAACTTTTGACCTTATGTTTGGAAACTAATCTCCATTTGAGAAGAGGGACTTTGTGGTGGACTTAATTAAGGTATAGCCTAGGGGTGGAGAAGTATTTAGAACAGAGACTTTGTAATTGATTGAATGATTGGAAGGTCCTGGGGTGGGGTAGTACTTGGAGATTATTTAATCACGCTTAGTAAATGCTGTATTTGGAATGATGTCATGTTTTGATCTTCTCTGTTCTTGGTTTGTCACTGAATAAAATGGAGAGCACCTATGCTGGTATCCTGAACCTTGGGAAGTTGCCTTTCCTTGGCATTACATTACACACCCCTCCCTCCAAGTTTCTTGCATTCCCTAATGTAATTATATTTGCTCATTTTCTTTTCCATAATCTTTCTAACTCTTGTTTAGTCATAAGTTCTTTCATTATCCATACATCTGACAGGTAGAAAATTTCTGTGTTCATTTAAATTGTTTATGTTATCATGTCTAAATCACATACCTATTTTCACTTTATCTTTATATACAGTGTAAAATGATCTATACCTAGTTTCTGCCATACTGTTTTCCAGTTTTCCCAGCAATGTTGACCCAATAATGAGTTCTTGTTTCAAAAGCTTGGATTTTTGGGTTTATCAAACACTAGATTGCTATGGTCATTTACAACTGTGTATTATGTCTATGGTACCTTTTAGCAAAACATAATTTCCCTGATTATCTCTTTTCATTAGTCTATTTTTGCTTTTGTTTTCCTTGATCAAGATTGCTACCTTGCCTTGTTTACTTTAACTGAAGTATATTAGATTCTGCTGCAGCCCTTTATTTTAACTCTTTCTGTTTGTGTGTCTTTCTGTTTAATACATAAATTCCTAAAGTGAGTGATACCATCCCCTGCTGGTCCCTAGAACAATCCAAGGTAGTAACCTTGGTGATGCAAATTAAAAAAAAACATTAAAGGATTAAAGAAAGTAGATTTCCAGTGGGGTGCTGAGTAATTTCTCTCTCTTTTTTAAAGGGAGTGGTAGAATAAATATATTTGGGAATTTCTGGTTTGAAATGTTTCTCTTGTAAACAATATATTGTTGCATTCTAGTGTCTAATCAATCTGCTGTCCCCCTCTGTTATATGGGTGAGCTCATCACATTCACATTCACAGTTATGATTATGGTATGTTTCCTTTATATAATTTTCTTCTGTTTGTCCTTCTCTCTCTCTCTCTCTCTCTCCTTTTATTCTTTACCTTTTCAAAAGTCTGTTTTGCTGCTAATCACTGCCTCCCTTAATTTGCTTTCCCTTTTATCATTCCTTTACTCTTTTCTCTTATTCCCTTTCCCTCCTCTTTTGGGGAAATTAGATTTCTAAATACACTTGAGTATGTGTGTATATTATTTTATCTTTGAAACATTTCCAATAAGAGTGAGGTTCAAGCATGCAACACAATCAACTCACACCCATGCTCTCTTTCTATGTAAACTGCTTTAATAGCCCTAATAATGATAAAAACTCATAGGAGTTACATGTACCATCTTCCCATGTAGCAATATAAACATTTCAACTTTAATAAACCCTTTAGGACAATTTTGTGTTCACCTTTTTATGCTACTCTTGAGTCTTGTATTGGAAAATCAAATTCTCTATTCAATTCTAGTCTTTTCATCATGAATGCTTGAAAGTCCTCCATTTCATTACATATTCATTTTCCATAGAAGGATTACACTCTGCTAGATAGGTTATACATGATTATAATTTTAGGTCATTTGTCCTCCAGAATATCATCTTCCAGAATCTCCACTCTTTTAACACGGAAGCTAATTAATCTTATATTTCTACAATATTTGAACTCTTTCTTTCTAACTGCTTTAAATATTTCCTCTTTGACCTGGGAGCTCTGGAATTTGGATGTAATATTCCTTGGCATTTTCATTTTGGGATCTCTTTGATGATTAGTGAATTCTTTCAATTTCTACTTTGCCCTCTGGATTTAAGATATTGGGGCAGTATTCCTTTATAGTTTCTTAAAATATGACATCTAGGTTACTTCTCCTATAATGGCTTTCAGATAGTCCAATAGTTCTTTTTTTAAAAGCAATTGGGGTTAAGTAACTTGCTCAAGGTTACACGGCCAGGTGTTTCTGGATGGGTACTAAGTGTCTGAGCCTGGATTCGATTCCCAGGTCATCCCGACACTGGAGTCGGTGCTCTTATTCGCTGTGCTACCTGGCCACCCCAGTCTAATAGTTCTTAAACTATCTCTCCTCAATCTATATTTCAGGTAAGTTGTTTTTCCAATGAGATGTTTCACATTTTCTTCTCTTTTTTCCCATCTTTTGACTTGATTTTTTTTTTCCTGATGCCTCATGGAGGCATTAACTTTCACTTTCCAAATTATAATTTTTAAGGAATTATTTTCTTCAGTGATCCTTTGTGCCTCTTTTCCCATTTGACCTATTCTGCTTTCTAAAGAGTTCTTTATTCAGTGAATTTTTTGCCTCTTTTACCATTAGTCAAATTTTGTTTCTTTAAGTATCTTCAGAATTTGTTTGTGACTCTCTTGTCAAATTTTTCATTCCCTTTTCCTACTTTTCTTGCATCATTCTCATTCTTTTCTGAATTTTTTTTTCTCTTCCACTCTCTCTTTTTGTTAAACTCTCACAGGAATTTATGTGTTTGACTTAGGTTCAGCTAACATTTTTCTTTGAGGCTTTCTTGTAGCTGTTTTCATAACATTGTCTTCTTCTGAGTTTATGTCTTGGTCTTCACTCCCACCTTTGTAGCATTTTATGGGTGAGTTATTTTTATTTTTGTTTTTTGTTCATTTTTCCAATCTATTTCTTGACTTTGAACATCATGTTAAGTTGAGCTCTGTTCACCTGGGTGTTGGGGAGACTGTTCCAAGCTTCAGCCTATTTCATGTTGTTGTTTTCAGAGGTAGTTCAATGATCTGCAAGTTTTTGGTGCTTCCAAGGTGCTGTGATCCTAGAAGTATGGATACTACTCTCTTGGTCTTTCCTTGGTTTTTATGCAGGAAAGGCCCCTGGTCTAGCCATAAGCATTACCACTCATTTTAGCCATGGAAATCTGACCAGGTTCTCTATTCCCCTGCTGTTTTAAACATTACCACTACTCTTGACCCTAGAACTATGACCTGGTCCCCTTATCCCTTGTGAACAACCACCAGAGTTCCTCTCTGCCCTGGAACTATAAAACAGAACAGCTTGTTAGCCACAGAGGTTCAAAATAGTTCCAGCTGCCTCCATTTCAAGCAAAGGGTCCCCTGTAATCTCTTTCTGATCAATTGTCTGACCCTCTTATTATCTCTGGGCTGAGACCTTCCAAAGGTGCAACTGAAGCTGCTTTTGCTGTATCCATGTATGTAATTAGAACCAGCCTCCACACCAATGTTACAGACTTCTCCTGCAAACCTCTTAAGTTTTCTTAGACCAGAAAAATTCTTATCTTGACCTTTTGTTGTCTCTGCTGATCCAAAATTGCATGTGAAGTGTTATTTTTTAATTGTTTTGAGGGAAATGTTAAGAGAATACAACTTTGTTGCTTGCTCTGGTCTGCCCTTTCTAGTTTTTTTTTCTTTAATCACATGCCCAATTCATTGATTTACTCTTTATTTTATTGATGTAGGCATTTAGAGATATAAATTTTCCCATAAAAACTACTTTGTCTGCATCCTTGTTCTTCTCTTTGATGAAATTATTGATTCTATTATTTCTTTTTTTATTCACTCTTTCTTTAGGGTAAAATTGTACAGTTTCCAATTAATTTTTAATCTATGTTTTCATGGCCCTTTATTAAATATATTTTTTATTATACCATGGTCTGAAAATTAATTTTTATGCATTTGTTTGTGAAGTTTTTATGCCCTAATATATAATCAATTTTTGTGAAGGTGCCACAGATGAGATAAATGTATACTCCTTTCTATTGTTGTCTACATAAGCCTATCATATCTTTTCAGAAATTCTACTCATGTCTTTAACTTCCATATTTATTTTATGGTTAGATTTTTCTAGTTCTGGTAGGGGAAATTTGAGGTCACTTGCTAGTATAGCTTTATTGTCTATTTCCTACTGTAACTCATTTAATTTTTCCTTTAAGAATTTGGATGCTATGCTATTTTGCATGTGTGTTTAATATTGATACCACTTCATTTACCATGGCAGTTTCTTTACCTAACTCTTTTAACTTGGTCTATTTTAATTTTTGTTTTGCTTGAAATCACTATCACTATGCCTGCCTTTTTGACCTTAGTTGAAGCATAATAGATTTTGTGCTACTCCCTTATCCTTATTTTGCTCTCTGTGTTTTTCTTTTTAAAATATGTTTCTTGTAAGCAACATTTTGTTGAGTTCTTGTTTCTAATAGAATCTGTTATCTACTTCCTGTTTTATGGATAAATTCATCTCTTTCACATTCAAAGTTATGATTACTGTATATTTCCTTCTGTACTGTTTTCTTCTGTTTTGGCTTTTCTCACTATTTTTATCCTGTCCCTCCTCAAAAGTCTATTTTGCTTCTAATTACTGCTTCCCTTAATCTTCCTTCCTTTTATCACCACCACCCTCTGCTCTGATCCCTTTCACCTCCTACTTCCCTGTGGCTGAGACAGATATACCCAACTGATTGTGTATGTTATTCCCTTTTTGAAACAATTCCAATGAGGATGACATTCAAACAGTGCCAACCACCCTTCCCATTCCCTCCTCCACTGTAAAAGGTCTTTTTTACATACCCTTTTTATGTGAGAAAATTTTCTCCATTCTTCTGCTCCTTTTCCTAATACATCCCTCTGTCTCCTTAATTTTATTTTTGAGATCATCCCATTCTAGTCAACTCACACCCATGACTTCTGTCTATGTATTATTCTTTTAACCACCCTAATAATGCTAAAGTTCTTAAGAATTACATGCATCATCTTCCCATATAGTAAAAGAAACAGTTTAACCATATTAAGTCTTTTACGATTTTTCTCTCCTGTTTACCTTTAAATGTTTCTCTTGAGTCTTGTGTTTAAATGGCAGATTTTTCTATTCTATTCTTTTCATCAGGAATAGTTGAAATTCCTCCATTTCAACAAATATTCATTTTTTTGAAGGATTATATTCAGTTTTGCAAAGTAAGTCATTCTCTCTTGTAAACTCAGCTACCTCACCTTCTGGAATATCATAATGCAAATGTTCTGCTTCCTTAATCCTTCCTGTAATCATTAAATTTTGTGTGATCCATACTCTGGTTTCACAATACTTGAATACTATTTTTATGGCTACTTGGAGAGACCTGGAATCTCTTTTAGGAAGTGATGGGTGTATTCTTTGCATTTATAGTCTATCCTCTAGTTCTATGATATCAAGGTATCTTCTAAGTTGGTGCTCTGATCTTCCTTATCACCATAGAAACTTTTATGGACAGATTTTTGTTGTTTGCTCCTTTTACAACCTGTTTGTTGCCTTTTAAATTCTCTCTCCTTCCCTTCTTTTTCCTGAGAGAGAGGGTCTCATTTTTTTATTTCATTGATATAGGCAACTTTAAGTACAAAAGCTTATTTCAATTCAAATTGGTCAGCTCTCTTCTGCAACATATCTTCTTTAAAAGTTATTTGTGGTAGCAAACACCAGAACTAAAATGTACACCCATTGATTTGGAGATAATTAAAGCAATTGTGGTTTATAGGTGTAATGGAATTTTATTTGGGTTGTAATGAATTATCAAATGTAAAGAATTCAGAGGATCATGAGAAGGCTTATATTAACTAGTGTAAAGTGAAATAAGCATTCCCAAATAATGAAAACAATATAACTCAATTTGTGTAACAATGCAAATGTAATAATGCTTAAAGGAAATCAAATTTTGAATCATTGTAATGACCAATACTGATCCCAGAAAACAGATAATGAAATATATCTACCTCATTTTGGGAGAAAGGTGGGGAAGTTCAAGTGCAAATTATTGCATACTTTGGCAGATGTGATCACTATGTCCTTTGGTTTTGACTCATCATTTCTTCTTTCTTAACATGGAGGAACTAATGGAGAAGGGACTAGGACTGGAGGTACTACATATATAAAAGACTATGAAAGGAAAGAAAGTTATCAATAAAACTTTTTAAAGGATGTTGAATTTTATGAGCTTTAGGTTCCTTCCTGGTTATAAAATTTTATGACCAAATATTGATATTTGAAAATATCACTATTTGTCTAATCCTTCTACCCAATTTTACCTATACAGAGTTAAGGAGATTTATTCATTCTACTACAATGCCTAAGAGATACATTTTTTGCATCCATTTCTCATGATGATATCAAAAGGAAAAACAGATGCTAGAAATTTTTTCTTTAGTCTAATGGATAACTTCCTCCCAGTCCCTACCTAAAAAAGTTATTATGATAAACATTAAATGCACATTAGCCTAATTTAAAAATAAATGCTGTACATGGTAGGAAGCTACTTCTTACAGGAATTATTGCCTTGGGATATGAGACAATCTCTCTCTTCCTTCTTTTCCCTTTTCAAGAAAGTTGTATAGCTAGTGAAATGTTCCATCTACCAATTTGCAAAAAGGGTAGTGCCATTTTCATCAGTACAATCCATCCATGAAAATCACTTTTAACTGGGTAGGGTGAATTAAGACTCTATTACTCGTGGCCAATTCATGCTCAATGCTACTAATCTGATGTCATTTTAATATGAAAAATGGAGTAGAGAGTTCAAGGGAATTCTAATGAGATAATAAAGTGTTTCTTGTCTGGGTCAATGATTTGAATAGAATTGGGAGGAACAATAGTGATCATGTAAATCTCGCACCTCACAGTTACTCTGGGTCACTAAAGAGATGTGCTGAGGCCCATCCAGCAGAGCTAAATTATTTTCTGTCAGTCCTGAACACAGAAGTCAAGAGGTCTCCTGAGGTCCTCAGCTAGGGACAGACCGCAGACTCTAAGCAAAAGTGCAGGTGGGTTAATCACTTCAAGCTCAGTGATTCAGAGAACCCCAGGTGTTTCAGAATAGCAGGGGTGGGGCTGGAGTTTTACCACAATGGAAGGCCTTGCGTGGCAGCAATAATTCATGATTTCTAAGGTCCCTTTCAGAGCTAACATCAAATAATCACAGAATTTCAGAGTTGAAAGGGAACTCAGAGGCCATCTAATCTAACCTGTACCTAAGCAAGAATTCCACCTACAACATTCTGCAAAAATGGTCATCTAATTTTTACTTCTTCTCTAACAGTAAGGGGGAGCCCACTACCCACCACTTTAAGGCTCCCACTTATGGATAGTTTTAATTGTAGCTTTTCTTTATATAAAGCCTAAATTAACATATTTTCAACTTTCCTGTATTGATTTTATTTCTTACTTCTGGGGTTAAAAGAAAAATCAAATCCCTTCTTCCATATGGCAACCCTTCAATTACTAGAAGACAACTACCATGTCTGTCATAAGATTTTTCTTCTACAGTTTAAACATTACCAATTCCTTTAATTGGTACTTACATGGCATGAAATCAAGACCCTTTACCATCCTGTTTGCCTTCCTCTGCAAGCTGTTCAGCAAATCAGTATCCCTCACTAATACAATGACCAGAATTGTGTGTGTGTGTGTGTGTGTGTGTGTGTGTGTAATTATAACCATTTCTAGGGTAGAGGGCAAGGGAAAATGGGGGAGGGGAGAAATTCATATGATAACTTTATTATATATTTAAAAGGAATAGCAAATTATGATGTACGAGAGATTTGCAGTTTCATATGTAATCATTTTTTATTTGATTATGTCATTGAAATGCTTCTTCTATTCCATAAATTAATAATAAAATAAATAAAATTCCAAAACAAAAGAAGTGAATGCAGTATTTTAGATACCATCAGATTAAAACAGTAAATAGAGTCTTTCTAGAAGTCTTACCACAATGAGTCACTTCATACCAGGTGTTCAACAAGGAACAGTAAGTAAATATTGGAAAACTGGAGAACTGAAGCTAAAAAACTCTTCTACCCCCATCATCTTTAGGTGAAGAAATTATTAGGTATAGTTCTGGGGATGAGAGTTAATTTAAAAAAATGTGGCCCAGAAAGTCAAATGTAGATAATACCAAGTTGAAATATTTACTGGCTCTAATTCTATTTTAGAGGATGGGTCAATCAAAGAAGGAAAAAATATGCTCTTTTAATTTTTTTTCCATGTCAGACACAGAGAGTTCAAAATGCATAGGAATAAAATCCAAAGCTGTCATGGTTGGCTGACTGAACTTGTACACCCACTAACTGTAGCCCCACAGGTGGTCCATATGCTCCAGAACCACCTCCAACCTCCAGTACCATACCTCAGCTGCACTAGCAATAAAGATCAGATTTTACCACCCTTCTATAAAGATGTGTCTCAGGGGCAGAACTGACATAATGGAGTAAAGGCAGGGACTTGCTTGAGCTCTCCCCCAAACCCTTTCAAATATCTGTAAAAAAAATGGCTCTAGACAAATTTTAGAGCAGCAGAGCCTACAAAATGACAGAGTGAAATACTTTCCCAGCCCAAGATAACATGGAAGGTTGACAGGAAAAGTCTGTTGTACCAGTCTGAGAGAGGAGTGCACCCCAGCATAATGCGTGCTGGTGTAGGACAGGCCCCAGCAAATTTTGAGTAGACCTCAGGAGACTGAGTCACTGGCAACTGCAGCAGTTTCCAGAATTCTCAACCCCAAAATACCAAAGACAACTTAGAAGGTCAGTAGCAAAGGTCTCTTGTACCTGGATGAGTCGGAAGTCTGCTGTGACCCCAGTCCCAGGGTTGCAGCAGCTGTGGAGAAGGCAGCCACTGTTTCCAAAGGTCTCAGTCCACAGGCAGAGGGGGATCAAGTGGTTGATCAGAGGGGGATTGCAAGGATATCTTTGCTTGTGCTGAGGCAGGATTCTCCTGATCTGCCCATGCTTAGATCTGAGTTGAAGTCCTGGGGGGCAGTCGTGGGGCCAGGATGATCACTGGTATGGTGGAGCTTGTAGTGGTGGTGGAGAGGAAATCCTCCTCAGAGTACCAAGGCAGTAAAGAGTGCAACATGAGCAAGCAAATGAAGCAAAGCAAGTACAGCAATCCAACTTTAGATTCCTTTTTTGGGGACAAAAAGGATCAAAGCAAGGAATGGGAGGAAGACAAAGAAGTCAGAACTCCTACACCAAAAGCTTCAAAGAAAAATATGAATTGATTATAGGCCATGGAGGGGCTCAAGAAGGAATTTGAAAATCAATTAAGAGAAGTGGAGGAAAAATTGGGAAGAGAAATGAGAATGATGCAAGAAAATCATGAAAAGAGAGCCAACAACCTGACTGAAGAAAATAACAACTTAAAAAATAAACTAACTCAAATGGCAAAAGAGGCCCAAAAATCCAATGAGAAGAATGCCTTAAAAAGCCAAATTTGCCAGATAGAAAAAAAAGAATATCAAAAGCTCACTGAAGAGAATAATTCCTTCAGAATTAAATTGGAGCAAATGGAAAACAATGACTTAATGAGAAATCAAGATACTATTAAATAGATACAAACAAATGAAAAAATAGAAGGCAATGTGAAAAGTCTCATAGGAAAAATCACTGAGCTGGAAAATAGATCCGGGAAAGATAATTTTTTTTTTTTGCTTTCTGGAGGGCAATTGGGGTTAAGTGACTTGCCCAAGGTCACATGGCTAGTTTTTTGTGTTAAATGTCTGAGGCCAGATTTGAACTCAGGTCCTCCTGACTCCAGGGCCAGTGCTCTATTCACTGTGTCACCTAGCAGCCCCTAGGAGAGAGAATTTAAAAATTATTGAACTGCCTGAAGGCCATGATCAAAAAAAGAACCTAGAATTCATCCTTCAAGAAATTCTTAAGGAAAAATTGCTCTGATATTTTAGAACCAGATGGCAAAATAGAGGTTGAAAGAATTGACAGATAACCTCTTGAAAAAGATCCCAAAAAGAAAACTCCTAGGAATGTTATAGCCAGCTTCTGGAGTGCCCAGATCAAGGAGTAAATATTACAAGCAGTCAAGAAGAAATAATTTAAATATTGTGGAAACACAATCAGGATAACATAGGATCTAGCACCTTCTACATTAAGGGATTGAAGGGCTTGGAATATAATATTCTTGAGATCAAAGGAGCTAGTATTAAAACCAAGAATCACCTACCCAGCAAATAGATAGGGAGAGACAGAATGGAGTAAATTATCTCATATAGAAGAGGCAAGGGAAAACTGTTACAATGGAGGGGAAGAAAAGGAAGATAAAGGGAATGGGGTCACCCTTACTCTCACTGAATTTGGCTTAGGGAAGTAATGACATACACACTAAATTGGGTATCTTGCCCTACAGGAGATTAGAGGGAAAGAGGATGAGAGAGGGGATGATGGAAAGGAGGGCAGGTTGAGGGAGAGGGTAGTTAGAAGCACACACTTTTGAAAAGGAACAGGATCAAAGTAGAGAATAGAACAAGTGGGGGTCGAGATAGGATGGAGGGAAATATAGTCAGTCTTTCACAATATATCCACTACAGAAACATTTTGCAACACATGCACAACCTATATTGAATTGCTTATCTTCCCAGCAAGGGTGGGTGATGGGGAGGAAGGAAAAGAATCTGGAACTCAAAGTTTTAAAATAAAATCTTTTTTAAAAATTATTATTATCATTATTATTTACATGCAACTGGGAAATAAGATATACAGGCACTGGGGTATGGAGATCCATCTTGCCTTACTGGAAAGTTGAAGGGGGGAAGAGGGAGGATATAGGAGAAAGTAGATTGGGGGAGGGGGTATACAGTGGGATCGCTGTTTTGGGGTGGTGGGTAGGGGAAAGACAGAGAAAATTTGTGACTGAAAATCTTGTGGATATGAATGATGTAACTAAAAATAAACATAAAATTTAAGTTAAAAAATACAACAAAAAATTTAAAAAAACTAAATGCCATTGTATTCTTTTTGCATAACCTTGCTACGTAGAGCAAAATAAGAACCCCTTTTGTTAACTGCTCTCTGACTTTTGAGTGCCTAATTTCTTCTTAGTATTCAATATAAACTTCAACTGTGTGCTGGTATTAAGTCAGCCCCTGAAAGGGGAAAACCCGTATTGAGGAGACATTTGAACTGAACTAGGAAATAAGTTAGGGTTTCTAAGAAGCTTAGCATGGAGGAAATTCATCCCAAACAGGTGGGATAGCCTGTGTAAGCACACAGGAAAGTTATATGGATTGTCAAGTTCAAGGAGCAGCAGTAAGCTGGTTTGTCTAGAATGCAGAGTATGTGAAGGGAGATAGAATACAATTTCATCGTGTGATGAACAATTTGTGGAGTATAGAAGTATAAAGAAGCAAAAAAGCAATATGGTGCAATAGAAAGTATCTTGGGGGGGGGGGCTAGGTGGTGCAATGAATAGAGCACCAGCCCTGGAGTCAGGAGGACCTGAGTTCAAATCCAGCCTCAGACACTTAACACAAAATCTAGCTGTGTGACCTTGGGCAAGTCAACCCCAAATTGCCCTCCAAAAAAAAAGTATAAAGTTATCATGGATTTTAGCCAAAGGGTCAAGGTTTAAGTCTTACTTGTGACAGATCATTTAAGTTCTCTGTGCCTCAGTTTCCTTATCAATAAAATGAGTTGAACCAAATGCCTTCTAAACTCTGTTATAGCTCTAAATCTATGAACTTATGATGGTTTGCATTAAGATTGATACAGTGTAACCTCCCTGTAGCTCAACTGGAAGCATCTGCTTCAATAGAGAAAGAATGGCATAGCTGGAGGCATTCATCAGAGAAAAAGAGCCATAATACAAGTTATTTTCCAATGCTACTCGTTTGTTAAAAACCTATTGGGTACAGAGCACTGTCTTAGGCTCTGGAGAGAGAAAATTTGAATGGGCCACAATTCCTTCCCTCAGAGAACTTACCATCTCATAAAAGAAAAGGATATTAATAAGCTATAAAATGATATTTCATCTTAAGACTAGAATCAAAGGCAAAAAATGTCATATTATTGCTACTTCTGTTTTTTTTTTAAGATAGGCTCCCTCTTTTTCCCAACATGTAAAGTTTTCAGGTGTGTTTTAAGGCTAGCTAAAAATTACTTTGTTCAATAATTAGGGCAATTTCTTCCTAGTCTCTTCTCTTATTTACCCCTGTAATGGTAACATTTACTCCAGAATTTTTATCTTTTCTACAAAACCAATGAAACAAATTGCTACAGTGTTATAATTTGATGGATCATGTGACATGCATTTGTAATAAAATCTATTAAAAAGCAATAAAGTAACAGTCTTCATTCCAAGAAACATTAGCAATTTCTTCTCTCTAAATCACATCAACTTTCATAAAGTAATTTCTATTCTGAAGACTTAAGGCAATTATGGTTCAGAGCTTAGTTCCCATTTAGATTTCATTTACAATCAACCTGTGCATTCCCAACACACTAATTGAAGTATTATTTTCATTGTCTTTGGAATAAAATATGCATGAATCATCTCTTTGCAGAAAGAAATAGCAAATACAGGGCACGTAACATTTCAATTATATCCATCAACAGGTATAACTATAGACTATTGTAATTGGAGGGACCTTTGAGACCATCTAGTCCAACATCCTAATTTTACAGAGGAAGAAATTGAGGCCCAGAGATATGAAGTGACTTGCTTTATTTAACTCACAATCTGAGTAAATGGAATGTTTATTTATGTTCCCTGTTAAAAAAAAAAAAAAAAAAATCCTAGTGTTACATGGAAAGGAATGCCCTTCAAGGTTAAAAAAAAATTGGTAAGGAAGAAAGACATATATTTGGACACAATACAATCAGCAATAGTGTGTACCTATTTCCACCATTTCATTGTTTTTCCTTCACCAGGTACTAGTTCTAGCAAGCCTCGTAGTTATTCACATGTTATATTTCTCCCTCAACTCCAATTTCCTAGAATTTAAGCTTCTTGAGGGCAGGGACTTTTTTATTTTGTTTTTTTCTATTCCTTTGCACAGAGTATACACTGAAAAAAATGCTTTGTGGATTATATTAATATTGCTTCTCTGTTAACATCTCTTTTATGATGTTGCTATCATATTCTAGACTAGCGCTTCTTAAACTATTGGTCATGACCCCATATGGGGTGGTGAAAAATCTGGCAACAATAAAAGGTTTCTGAACACACAATGACCAAAAATTAATTCAAAATCAAACACATAATGAATCCAAGATTTTTCTGGCAGCACTTAACTGTGTGGTGTTGTGCAGCTTCCCTAAAGCCTGGGTTCTGAACACAAAGCATGTGCACTTTGTACTGAGCATGGCCTCAGGTCACACAATACTAACAAATGATGCAGAAATGTGTAAAGCCCTGTTCTAGAACAGGGGTACTTAAACTTTTTCCCCCACATCTTGGACTCTTTTGGCAGTCTGGTGAAGCCTTTAGAACCTCTCTCAGAATAATGTTTGTTTGGAATAATAAAATGAAATATATAGAATTACAAAGGAAATCAATTATATTGAAATGTAGTTATCACTGTATGTTTAAAAAAACACTTCATGGATCTGAGGTTAAAAACAGGGATTCTAGAAAGACTAAGCTCTTTTTCCCATTGGTTGAGTACTTTTTAATTATTCATTTTTATTCAATAGATATTTAAGTGCTTCTTTTATGCAGAGTATTAGGCCAACCATTGGAGAAGGTAGGCACTTAATAAAAGCATGGTGACTGATTTTGACTTTTGTGGAACTGACAGGCTGGCTAGCATACATAACCATATTTTAGTGAAGCCTGATTTCATCAGTATGGGCACTGCCTCCCCAATCACAGCAACTTTTTTTTCACCAAAGCATTGCTAAGTCTTTTCTATTTGACTTTCAAAATAGCTTCTTGATCTCCTCAGTTCTTATGAACAGAATTATTATTTCTATGCAGATGATTCTCAGATGGATTTCTCCAAACCTAATTTCTCTCCTGACCTCCAGTCTGGCATCTCCAACTACCTATTGTGTAGGATATACCATAAATATCTTAAACTTAACATTCCAAAATGGAATTCATTATTTCTTTTCCCCAAACCCTTCACTCTTCTGAAATTCTCTATTACTATCAAAGGCACCACCATCTTCCCAGCCATCTGGACTCTTAACTTGGGTGTCATCATTAACTTTTCATTCTTTTGCATAAATGAGGTGGCAAAGTGGATAAGGCACCGAATGTGGAATCAGAAAGAACTGAGTTCAAATATGGCCTTGAACACTTATTAGCTGCCTGATCCCAGGCAAGTCACTTAACTTACATTTGCCTCAGTTTCCTCAATCTGTAAAATGGATAATAATAGAACCTACCTCCAAGAGTTTTGGTGAGGATCAAATGAGATGTTAATTGTAAAGCACTTAGTACAGTGCCTGGCATGTAGTAGATGCTATAAAAATGTTAGCTACCATCATCATCATCATCATCATCATCATCATTTACTATCTAATTTCAAGTCCTATGAAATATACCTTCTTGATATCTCTCTATATGTGTGTATTTGTACAAATATTTATATACATATACACACATATATACATACATGCATACATACACACACATAAAATCATTCATTCCCCTATGGCTATCTAGAAAATGAGTCTATTGTCTTATATACACCAAGTTGAAGATATATATGATATATATATATGTATATATCATGTGTATGAAAATATATATTATTTCTTCCTAAGCAATGACATTATAGTTCCCCACTTCTAAGAAATGGGTAATTTTATCCAACATCAATCCCTTCTATAGAAATTTCAATGTATCTTGGTATATTTTGGGAGACAAATATTAATAAGAGAAAGAACAGAAGATTAGATGTCAAAGGTTCAGTGTTCAAAGACTGACGCTGCCCCTTATTGACTGTGTGATCTTGGGGAAGCCATTTCCTCTATGGCCTTCCATTTCCTCATCTAGCATATGATAGAGTAGAATGGGGTCATTATTTTAAGTCCTTTTCTATTTTAAAATTACATGATTCTATAAGGATTCCGAAATTGACTTTCATTTATACAATCCTTTTTTCACCTAACCCTATATAAATAAATGCACCCATAAAATCACATATAAGATTAATAGTTTATGCAATAAAGTGATTATGTAATTAATTATTCAGTTAAGAACAGAGAGGGAAAGGATGTGTGGGGAACAGCAAATATGGCTATAGAATTTAATGCATGACATAAAGTAAAACATAATCAGCCCAGAATGATAGGATCAAACCACATCAGGAAGGATTTTAAATATCAAACAAAGGACTTTGTGTTTTATCCTAAAGTCATCGGAGAACCAATGAAGCATCATGGAGAAGGAATGACATAATTGGACCTGAACTAATGTAAGATCATTTTAGCATCTCATGAAAGATGGATTGGAGGAGGTAAAGAGCTAGATGCAGAGAGACCAATTAGGAAACGATTTCAGGAATTCTAGTCAGTGGTAGAGGGCCTGGACAAGGTGTGGAATTGTAACTCAAGTGGCAATGTGGACTACAATAATACTTCAAATTACAGCAGTCATGTTGGCTCTATAATATTCAGTGTTTTAAATTATTTTAATATGATTCAAGTTCAAAATAAATTAAACAAAGAAATAAATGCATGGATGAACAAATAAATAGTTGGGGGGGCAAAATATCAACTACAGGAAAAAAGTGTTCTTGCATGACTTCGCATGTACAATGGGAATCATATTGCTTGCCTTCTCAATGAGTAAGGAAGGGGCTGAAAGGAGGGAAAGAATTTGGAACTCAAAAGAAATTTTTAGGGGGCGGCTAGGTGGTACAGTGAATAGAGCACTGGCCTTGGAGTCAGGAGGACCTGAGTTCAAATGTGGCCTCAGACACTTAACACAAAAAAGTAGCTGTGTGTCCTTGGGCAAGTCACTTAGCCCTAATTGCCCTACCTTCCTCCCTCTAAAAAAGAAAAAAAGAATTTTTTTAAAAAAGGTTCAGTATCTCCAAGAGCCCCTGCTTTAGAGAATTCATTTTGAACTTCTTTAGTTTCAGGCTTGGAATAAGATAGTTCAGACCTTAACAAGAGCTTCTGATTACTTTTTCCCCAAGGAAATCTGGCACTTCCAACCAGTGCTCCCCATTCGTGCATCCTCACTCATCCATTTGTCTTTTAGTCACACACCCCTAATCCTAGTAACAGTTGATTGGTAATAAAGTACATTCTTCTCAGTATAAATAGGTCATCTAAGAGAACAAGTCATTAGCTCTAACATTAGATCATCGGTAAATAAAGTCCTTACAGTATGCAAAAACAAACCTGAAAAAGTCATGAAAAGGGGTTAGTGCTTAATGGCTTGAGGATGCTAGAGTCTGAGATTATAAAGGGAAAGAATCTTGATCATGAAAATATGTATGCATTTCATGACATGACTTCCAATTTCTTTTTTAATAAGCGATTGGGGTTAAGTAACTTGCTCAAGGTTACACGGCCAGTTATTTTGTGTGGGTGCCAAGTATCTGAGGCCGGAACCAATCCCAGATCTCCCGATGCTGGGGCCAGTGCTCTTACTCACTGTGCCACCTGGCCACCCCAGTGACTTCCAATTCTAATTAATGTCCATAGTGAGGAAGAACAATTAGCAAATTTAATTGCTAATGTCCTATTAAGATTTTTATTGACAAGATTACTTATCTCCTTGTGTTATATGTTATACTCCACTTTTATTATTAAAATTATTAGTGCCCATGAATACTAAAGGTATTTGAATTTCACAAGTATATTTGAATTTAATGCAAATTTCATAAGGAATAACTGAAATCAGCCATAGCTTTGAGATATTGTGCATATAATCAAGAGCTAAGTTCTGTTGGTTAACAAATAATTACCCTTCACAAGTATAAACAGAACCCTAAAATTTTGCTAATTATTCTCCCATACTTCATATATTAGTTGGTATTCAAGTCATTATTTGTGACACAAAAGTAAAAATAGCTTTATTCACCTGCATGTCAGCCAGATGAAACATTAATAAAATAAAATACTAAGGAATGCATTAGTCTAAAAGTACTACTCTAATGTCAACTTGGCTTCACATTATGGGTCTGGGTAATGAATGGAACCTGGGCACCTATTGTAAGCAAACACAGGTCATTTCTAGTTTTTCATTTTCCCCACTCAAGTGGCAAAGGAGCTCACCTCTCTCAAGTGAATTCCTGTAATTAGATTTCAAGGACTAGGTGGTACTTAGATTGAATTTGCAATTTATTTTAAACATGGGAATTATTAGCAGCATTATGTGTGTCCTTTCTCACGATGCCATCAACTTGAATTAAATCCTGATAAAGAGAGCCTTCAAGAGAGGGGAAAATCCAGCTTGAACAGAGAGAGCAAAGAGGGGAAGCTGGCTTCCCAGATTTCTTTTGGAATTGGAACTGCTAAGTAGATTTCGGACTCTGGGGTTGTCAGTCTGGAGGCTATCCTAAGGACTCAAATACACTTGGGGAATTAAAGGCAGTAATACTCATCAGAAGTTAGTATACACAATTCATCAAACTGATGTGGAAATCAGCTCTGAGCCCTGTGATTAACGGCAAGCCACCATACTTCATTTCTCAGGAGTTTAACAATAGATCACTGCTTCTATTTGGAAAGGTGGGTAACTCCAGCAGAAATCTCAGCTTCAAATGAATAGCAAGTGAGGGACTACTAAGGACATGGCTGCCTCTTGCTTTTGAGAAGAGGTTCATTTCAGATTATGGGGTGTTTAGTGAAGTGGTTATAGACTATAATCTCTTATAAGGCAAAAACCACTTGTAAAGTGCTGAGTTGCAAACCATGGATAGAAAAGAACTTGAAACACACTACAATCTTCTTATAATGCGGTTGATTATTATGCAGGCATGGATACACCATCAGTTCTCTGTTATTCGGCATGGGCAGGCATGGGGGGTTCTTTAGTTAGCCCAATACAGCCATTCTCCAATTTTAAAAGTATCTCATTCAATTTAACAGACATTCTTTAAGTGCTTATTATAAGCAAGGTACTGTGTTAGACTCTGGGGATAGCAAAATGAAAAATAGCCCAGTCCCAGCACTCAAGGAGCTTACAAACTAATGTAGGGGATAAGATGTACACACAGCTATATAATAATAATTCTTGACATTTTTATAAAGCACTGTATCTTATTTGATCCTTATAACTCTCTAGTGAAGTAGGTACAATAGGCATTATTATCTCCATTTTATGGACAAGAAAATGGAGGCTCAGAGAGTTTAAGTGGTTTTCTAATAGTCATATAGCTGACAAATGTCAGAGGCAGGATTTAAACTCAGGTCTCATTCTACAACACAACATATAAGTAGAAATGTGAACAGAGCAAAGGACATATCTAGACAAATTCCTTTAAATTATTTTGAAGAAGGATTAAGGAAGTCTTCATAAAGGAGGTAGTGCCTATGCTCAGCCTTGAATAAAGAGATAGATATTTTCACAAGCCAAAATCTAATGTGGGTACATTCTGCACATGCCTGGGGTAGGGAGAGTACAAAACAAGATGAAGAAATTGCTAGCCATCCACTTTGGCTAAACAGAATTTGCCAAGGGGAGAATTGTAAAAAAAAAAATGTTTGGGAAAGTAGAGTGGAGTCAGATTGTTAAATATGAGTGATCAGCCAGTACTATCCATGCCAGAATTACAGTCTCCCTTAGGCCCTAATAAACTGAAAGCATTCTCAGAGGTGCCACATTCTTTTCTTGTTGGGTAGTTAGTGATCCCCATGACTGAACATAAAAGATTGAGTGAGAAGTGGGAAGGAGCTTTTTCCTCATGTCTTTTGCATGGTAGCTGCAAAATTTTCATCGTGTGTTGGGGAAGCTTTTCCAAGTACAGTGAATTCTGATTCATTATGTAGATCAGTGTGGCAAGCCAATTTACACAATAATCACAGTCACAGAAGCACAGAATTTGAGTTGAATGGGCCTCAGCAGACATCTAGTCTAACCCATACCCTAAAAAATCCTACAGTATCATACCAGGCAACCAGTCATTCAGATTATGTTTGAAAACCTCCAATGAAATGGAGTATATTCTACTGTTAGATAGCTCTAGGACAGGCGTGGGAAACCTGCAGCTTCAAGGCCACATGTGACCCTCTGAATCCTCAAGTGTGGCCCTTTGACTGAATCCAAACTTCACAGAACATATTTGTTCTGTGTTTATGTGGGTCTGTTCATTTTGCCTCGAGGTCACAGGTTCCTTACCCCTGCTCTAGAACATCCCTCAAAATTGGTGTACAAGTTTACAATTTCAGAAGCATGAGACTTTGTGGTAGCGATCTGTGGTCATGTACAGCAAAAGAAGAAACTGGACCCATTCTAAAATGGTAAGAAAGTCTCTCTGTCACAATGAGTATTTTTAAGGATAGGCTATTCTCTATTTTGCCGACCTTCATATGCATCAACATTCCTGTTCTTAGGAACTGTGGGCTGAGTGTTTAGGGTGAATGAAGTATCAGTGCACAACCCATGTTTTTTTCCAGATTGAACATCCATAAAGGCTTTTCTTTGTTCTACAATGGCAGCTACAATTTATATCATTCTAAAGCTATTCAGAATTCTATCCCTTGCAAGTTTATAGATTTCCTAAGCTTTTACTCAATAAGAACCCTAGATTCCCTTAATTCCTGGTTATTACATGTGAGGCTGGTCTATTTTCATTGTTGTGATATGTTTAACTTTCCTTTGCAGTTAGGGGCTGCATTTTCAGACTATTAGAATGGATGGAATGTTTATGGGGGAATAGTCCACTTCTGCTTTCCTGCCTTACGGCTGCCATTCAACATTTGTTGAGCTACCCTTTTCCCATACAGTTCTACCCACCGTGAACTATATTATTCTAATGCTGTGGTTCTAGACCCTCACTGTTATTACTTCAAAATTAGGAAACAGTGCAGTGTAGTAATTGTAATAATAAGTAATAAAAATTGCTAAAATTCATATAGCACCTCAAACAAAGTGTGTTATCTCATTGGATCCTGACAACAACTTTGGGAAACAGTTCCTATTATCCTCATTTTACTAGATGAGGAAACTGAGACTCAGAGAAATTAAGCAACTTGCCCAACGTCACATAGTTAAATAAACATGGCAGAAGGCTGGATTCAAACTCAAACCTTCCAAATCTACAATTCTCTCCACTGCTCTACCTAGTTGTCTACCTAGCCTATTGGACAAGGAGTCAAGAAGTATGAGCTCTAAGCCTGGAGTTCCCAAAAATTTTTTAGTAACTCAGGTCAATTAACCTCTCTGAGACTCAGTTTTTTCTTCTGAAAAAGGAAGGGAATGGAATTCATGAGCTCTAATGTCTCTCCTGCTTCTGAATATATGATCCCATGATATCCTTCAGTTCTCTGCTTTCTCATCAGTCTGAATATCATAAAATTCATAGTGACATTTGAGGCAGTATTGGTACATTGGAAAGGGGTGTTGTCTCCAGAATTAGAGGACCTGGATTAAAAATTCCACTTCTCAAACTCAGTTTCTATGTGACCTTGAACAAGTTATTTAACTTGTCTGGGCCTGTCTGAAGTTACTGGATTTCAAATCCTCTAATCTCATAGTGTTGTTCTGAGGATAAAGCAAGATAGTGTATGTGCAAAAGTATTGATTAAGGGTATGAATGCACCTAAAAGGCACCATCACTACTGCAAGCCTCTCAGTTGATTCTGACCAAGTTTTGCAGGAACCAGACCTGACCTCCGTGGAAGAGCCAGGTCTCACAGTCAGATGTACAAAACAGCATTAAATACATCAAGAATGTCAGCCTGTCCTTTTGGGAGGCTGTCAGACTATATGATAAAAGTTTTGTATCAAGCTATACACCAAACTAATAAAACTAGGCTAGCTTGCACCAAAGCTTAGCCTGCCAACACAAATAGACAGTTTTCAAATTCCATAGATATGGGAATGTAGGTGAGGATATTCTATAGAGGACCCTTTTCTAATTTCCTTTCATGCCTTTTTCTTTAAAAAAAAATTTTTTTCGTATCTTTTGTTCTCACATCACTTTCATTTATGAATACATCCTTTTCACCTCTCCTCCCCAGCTTGGCAACTTTGCAACAAAGATTTTAAAAAGAAAATAAATTCAGTAAGATAAATCAACATATTAGTTTGTATCAGCAATGCAGTACTTACAATGCCTGCACTAACTATAAATATGCTGACATAGTTATTAATCACAAAATGTAACCGGCTCTCTACATGGAGGATATAGCTAGAACATTTATTCAAATACCAGAAAACTGAGTCCCAAAAACAGAGAGTCAAAGCCATCACAGTAGCCACAGAGTAGGTACATGTAGTTAATACAGTAAACACCCACATTCTCAAGCCTTCAAAACAGAACAGGCTACCTCAGGCAAATATCCTCCTTTCCTCATTCATGGTAACTGCTCAGCCACCATGCAGCTTGCTCCCAGCAGCTCCGGCCCCCCACAGTTCCCATTCCCAGCAGTCCTCAGCAGGAGTCGTTAGTAGAAGTTCTGGCTGGCTCAAAAAAAAGAAGTTTGTTCCACCACCCCTTCTAGTTGCCATGCTGGCTCCAGCCAGGGTCCTACTTGGCTCCGGCTCCTTCCTGCCTCACTCCTTCCTACTACGTCAGCAAGTTCAAGGGGTGTGGAAGAGCTTCAAATCCCATTACCATGAAACAGTTGTATGCAATAGCATATAGAATATTCCTCATCCTTAGTTCTCCATCTCTCCACAGATAGAAGGGGGATTATATTTCTCAAATATTCTCTGTGGTCAGGCTTGGACAATACAATTACACTACGTTCAGTATTGTTGTTTTTGTTCTTTTCATTTACATTGTTAGATATAGGACTGAAGACAGGGTTTGTGATTGTATTAATATACAGGATTCTCAGATAAGGAAACTTCTTATGCCCATGTAGGTCAGTATCTTCCATGAAATTCACAGTCTTAAAGCACTGCGGTGCTAACCCCAGAGAGTTGTTAAGTCCAGAGCACTTGAACTCAGGTCTTCTTGCATAGACAAGTTGGTGACACAGTGAATAGTGTTAGATTGGGAGTCAGGAAGACCTGAGTTTACACTCTGCTTTAGACACTATCTAAATGACTTTGGGAAAGTCACTTAATCTCTTATAGTCTCAGTTTCCTCATCAATAAAATGGAGATAATAGCACCTACCAGAATTGTTTTCAGGGTCAAATAAGATAACATGTAAAGTGCTTAGAGAACTTTAAAGCACAATGTAAGTGCTAACTTATTATTACTGTTATCATCATCATTATCATTATTTTTCCTGGCTTCAGCTCCCACACATCCATCATACTATGCTTCCTCTCATTGTTTTATACATTGTATGTTCTGTCTTCCTGGTTCTGTTTTCTTCACTCTGTATCAGTTCACATAAGTCTTCCAATGTTTCTCAGCATTCTTGTGTTCATCCTTTATTAAAGTATAGTGATATTTTATTACATTAATGAACCATAATTTGTTTTGTGCTATTCCCCACTCAATGGGCATCTACATTGTTTCCAGATATCTGCTACCACAAAAAAGTGTTGCTATAAATATTTTGCATACAAAGCTTTTTCAGTGTCATTTCCCAGCATATTCTCAAGTTTAGTTGGCCTTCAATGTCTTATTGGCTAAGGATTCAATGCACTTTCACTCATTATTTTGAGTTTTGCACCTGAGACCTGAAAAAAAAGCATCTACAATGGGCATAAATTACATATCTAATATCTAGTCAACCATTTATGAACATGCTAAACAAAAACAGACTTATTTTTGCTATCTCTTCTCTCCTTACCTTTTCTTAAACTAAACAATCCCTGATTGGCATTGCCTAAGAATATCAACCTGCATACTGAAACAGTTAAGTTTGAGAGCCTTACACTGCTTTTTTATTCCCTCCATTAGAATTATTTTTTGATCCTTGAAGAAACTGCAGTTATTGTTCTGTGACTTAAGTTTGAAGTTTTTATGTGAATGAAATGTAAGCTTCTATTTCTTAGCTTGGCAATAAAGCATTTCTTAATAGTCTACCATCTTTGGCTCCTAATAATAACAATAAAAGTTTTCTTTCTCCCCAGTACAATATTCAATAACACTAGTGAAATGGATTTACTGTATGTAGAAATAACAAATTTCATTAATGCTCTTAAACCAAAGAATTCTGGCAAATGAAGGGTAAATTGCAACCATGGGACCCTATTCTGGTATTACTACTTAGGGATTAGAAAAAGCTATAAGCAGAGGGTATTACCACTCTGGGGATAATCAAGGTTCTTGATAAAGTGGCAAAATGAAGCAGGCAGAAGGAAAGTCTGCTTACCTGATATGAGTAAAAACCAGACAGAATCAGAGAGTTGAGACCTTATATCACTAACTATGAGATCAAACATGGAGGAGAAGACTAGAGGACCCAAGGTCTACAAAGATAAGAAAGATCTGAGGTATGAAATAGGTCTGAAAGTCACAAAATGGAGGCAAAGATCTGAGATTTGAAATACTCAAAAGATAGTTATGGTTAACAGGTTTTGTTGTTGTTGTTTATGGCTCCCAACCCACCTTTGTCTCTAGGTGTGATGCACGGCTGGGGGTGGGGGTGGGGAAGGGACAGGCTAAGGGAAAACAGTATCAGGAAGGAGGAGGTTCTTGTGACCCACTTCACTGGTCCTTAGTACCTGGTCAGGCCTTGACAAAGTCATTCTTAGAAAAATGCCTACATTATATCTTGACCATAATGAAAGACTGCCTTTCTAAGGATAAAACAGGGTAAGGAGAAGTGAAAGGACACGTATAACTGATCTAATCAGTGTATTGTTTAGTGAGGAAATTGTATATGTATACATGTATATAACATAAGTATAGATACATACATATATATGTATGTGTGTGTATGAGAAAGAGAGGAAGAGAAATCAAAGAAAGTTATTTTGAAGAATTCCTACTTAGAAGAGAAAGAATTATAACTCATTTCTGACTAAACTCCTAAAAAAATCTATTCCTCTGGGACAACAGAAGTTTTCCTTTTAAAATTTAGTCTTCATAAAGATCCATGGGAGGTAATGTGGTCTAGAAGATAGTGTGCTCACTCTAAAGTCAAAGGATCAAAGTTTAAATCCTATCTTTTGTTTACAACTATTTTTAAGTTGGGCAAGTCAATTCCCCTACCTCCCTTGACCTCAGTTTCCTCATCAGTAAAATTGGAGGGATGAATTTAGCTGATTTCTTAGGTTCTTTCTAGCCCTTGATTTATTATTCAAAATCATTCTTGTGTTTGTGGTTACTATAATTTATTTTTGTTTTTGTTTTTAAATTTAAATTCTTGTCAAAGGAAGAACTTTCTAAATATTCATGGAAGTTATTTTGTTATAAGTAACTGACAATTATAAAAGTTCTGTTAAGTTCACTCAAACTTAATTTAAGTGACATTAGAATCTATCCATTCATGGGAAAAGCCCTATTTACTTCTTTCCCATGCAGACTTGTAATTTCTTCTATGGAGATCCTGGTGGGGAAATTTCCTCCATCAAGACAACTCTGTGTCTGTTAGAGGCTTAGAGGTTTCCTAGGCTAAGTAGGGAGAGATAGTGATTAATTAAGGGTCACACAGCTATGATGACATAGGACCTGAACCCTTGTCTTCCTGATCCTGAGCATACTCCAGCTTTTTGGAACCACAAATGAGAGCTGGGTGATAGGTGGACACCAAAGGTGGATAGCAGCCATGAAAAGGCCTCTTGACAAGACCTCGCACCAGAGACATTAGTTCTCTCTGTATATCCCATACATGTCATTCACATGTAATTCCCAAATAAACCCCTCAGTGACTTATTCCAGAAGCTTATTCCAGAACCAATGAAAAACTCATTATGAAAAAGAATAATTCATTTATTGAATTAATTTGATTATATGTTATTAATATTAATTAATAATTGATGGTGATTGAATTAATAAATTATTTTGGAAGAAAAACCTACACACCCTAAACAAAAACAAACCAATGACAGAAATCATTCTGCCTTACTCTCCCCTGAATTCTTCCCTTTCTTTCTCAGCCTACCTCAAGTTTATCTTCATCTAGGATAACATTGATAAGAGATTGAATCAATCACAATGATCTCAATCAAATATTCAAATTTGCCAATCAATCCAAAAGACCATTTATATAAAAAAAACCTGCTAAGGATCACGTACTGTACTATACACTGGGGTTACAAAGACAAAAACCAAATAGTCCCTGCCCTCAAGAAGCTTACAATCAAATGAAGGAGGATACAACATCCACACATTGAAGTTGATATTAAATAAAGTAAATAAAAGATAATTTCTGGGGATAAAGGAAAATAAAGCCATGAACAACTCACAGTTGGGCAGTGAGAAAGGATGACAGAAGGCCACATAGGAGACTGCATTGGACTTCAAAATGAAGAAAGCTAGGAATTCTTAGTGGTGAAGTTGAGTCATGGTATAGAGGAAACAACTGAATCTACAGTCAGAAGACTTAAGTTCAGAGCACACCTTGGATGCCTTCAACCTGGGTAGGTGTTGGGTCATCATTTAAAGTCCATAGACCAGAGTTTCTTGTACCTTAAAATGAGAGGGTTGGAATTGCTAACCTCTGAAATGCCTTCCAGCTGTGGAACATACATAACAGTTTATGCAAAAGTATGGAGGCCAGAGGTGGAATGCCCTGTGAGGAAGGTCAGTTTTGCTGAAGTGTAGAGCACATGATGAGAAGTAGTTTATAATAGTCCTGGAGGCACCCAGAGTTTTAACCTTCAGTATTTTATTGCCTACTCAAATTTTGAGTATTATATTTGATCCCATTTCCTGGCAGCTGGTTCCAGGAGAGATGCCAACCAAAATCATGAAGGAAGTAAAATTTCTGTCTTGCATACTCTGCCTTTGGCACATGTCTCCTTTTAGCCATCTTTTTATTGGTATCTTCATGTCTAAGATACCTGATCATGTGGGGTCTGATATCTATAACTAAATGTCTTTCTTGATAGAAATCCTCCTTGCAATAGATACGACCTGCAGTAACTATTAAATGGAAAAGCAAAAGAGTTTAGTGAAAAGACCCTTAAGTGTTAACCCTTGGGTTAACAATCAGAAAACCAGGGTTCTAGTCATAATTTGTCACTGGTTCTCTGAATAAGTCACTTAAAGTTTTTGAGTCTCTATTTCCTCTTCTATAAAGTGGGGATAATCTTACTGTTTAATACCTCTCTCATGTAGTTGTTCTTAGGATTAAATGGGATAATGGACAAGAGGCACTTTGGAAACCATTAAGGGACAGATAAAGGATTTATTATTGTCATTGTTGTTAATTACTAACAATTAAAGATGACAGGGTAGCTAGGTGGCTCAGGTTAGCTAGATGGCACAGTAGATAGAGTACCAGGTCTGGATTCAGGAAAACTCATTGTCCCAAGTTCAAATCTGACCTCAGATATTACTATCTATGTGACCCTGGGCAAGTCATTTAACTCTGTTTACCTCAGTTTATTAATCTGTAAATGAGCTATAAAAGGAAATGACAAACCACTCTAGTATCTCTGTCAAAAAAAATGCCAAACAGGGTCACAAAGAGATGGGCATGACTGAAACAAATGAACAATGACAAAAACAATGAGAAGGCACAACTAGTTACTTGTATCAAATTTTTCTTAATTCTAACCTGGGCAGCATTTGAATAGATTTTGAATAGCATTTCATATCATATGCCAACTCAACAATGAGAATCATGTTCCATAATGACTCAGGGCTTAGAGGTAATACATGCTAAGAAAACCAGGATAACTGTGTTACAGAGAACTTCATAAATTTCAAAGTCCTTGAACTTGGTGATTTATGGCTCATTGAACAGGAAGAAACAATAAACAGAGACTCACTTTGCTCCTATAAACCCCAGGTATACCAGCATCAACCAAAACATCCTCTGCCAGATGAGGTTCAACCTCATACAAATGAGGTAAGAGAAACTTGGTAGCTTTTTGTTAAAATCAGTCTTGATCTGAGGGTTTATAGTACAGACTTTTCTAAGGACAAGCTTGTGAAGAGCCAAATTTCTGTGCTTGCAGGAAATTCAACTTCATTCAGATTTTGAGTGACAGTAATGAATCCCTCTAGTTAGTGTTATAATTAAATTCACCTTCAAAACTCTCCTTGTATACAGTCTGAAGTAACAGAAAGAACATTGGCCCAGGAGTGAGGGGAGCTGGATCTTTGCTTTATGAACTTAACAAGCCACTTCCATTTCCTGGTATCAGTTTTTCCATTCATAAAATGAGAGGGTCAGGCTATATGATCCTTAGGGATGGTTCCTATTCTAATATTCTATGGCTATGGCTAAAAAGGCCCAAGAGCTGCAAACCATAATGGAAGCCACAGGAACTTGGACACTCATATTGGCAGGACTTTTAATATTCATTTGTAGAAGGACTACTGAGTAATATGAAATATTCTATATTTTTCTGAACTCATGGATGATCTCACGTGTAGGCAGAGTGAGTGACTGCCTGTTTGGAATGATTCAAGGGGAGTTACTTAAAAGGAAGCCACAAATTATAATATTAACCTTGCAAGATTGTGGTGAGGCTCAATGAGGTGATATATGTGAAGCATTTTGCAAACTTTAGAGACAATTTAAATTCAGAGTATTATTATTATTACATGGTAGTAATAATATAAAATTTAAAGCAGTAATTATAAACTTATAGAGCAAAAGCTTAATATTTGTGTCGGCTTAATTAATTCAATAAAATCATCTGTAGAATATTGATCCAAAACCAGGAAAAGTTGAGATTAAATCCTGTCACCACTAACTGGGCACACAAATAGTTTTTATTATTGTAAGATCACAGATGTAGAGCTAAAAAGGACCCTAGAGGCACTCTAATCTAACTTCCTCATTTAATAAATGACAAAATGAGACCCATGCAGGTTAAATGACTTGTCCACAGTCACACAGTGTCTGTGGTGAGATTTGAACTCAGGTCTTCTGACATTTTTTTTGCAAGGCAGTGGGGTTTAAGTGACCTACCAGGGTCACATAACTAGTGTCAGGTGTCTAAGGCCAGATTTGAGTTCAGGTCTGCCTGACTCTAGGGTCAGTATACTATATTACATTTTCAAAGTACCTTGGGGAAGAAAGGGATACTTATTACTGTCCAAGTTGGTTCCTTCCAGCCCCTCAAAAATATGTGTCACATAGAACATGTCCCCCAAACATTTACCTTGAGATAGAGATCTAGGAGCAATTCCTTAGAAAACATTAGAGTCAGAAAGAGCCAAAAAGATCATTTGGGACCAGCCTCTCACTTTGTAGATAAGGAAACAGAAGCCTAAAGGGGGCTGGAAGCAGTGTCAAGATGGTAGAACTGAACTAGAAGTCTCCTCTACTGACTCTCATTCTGGGGATCCCTAATGCATGGTGGTGCAAAAAGGAAGAGAAAACCTGCAGTTAGAAATATTTGTTGCAGGATGTTTTCATGACGTGTGTGTGTGCATATGTGTGTGTGTGTGTTTTCTATCTTCTCTATGAGCTCCACCTCTGGGGGAAAAAAGCAATCCTATTCAGCATAGTTCCATAGTGGACAGGATTTTCATGACAATGCTTATATTTCTGTTATATGCACTTTGAAATTTCCAGCTAATTGGAGTTAATCACTGGCAGTGAAGTTAGGTAATTACCTATTAACAGTTAATGTTTGATAGGATGGAGAAAAGAGCTAGCCAAGCTATTTGGGGATTTCATACCTCCTTTGTCCTAGCTGTGTCTGTGGCTCTTCTTTCTTAACACCAGATTTAGAGCAGAAAGATCTCCAAAACCAACCCCCTCATTTTACAGGTGAGGAAACAGAAGTCTAGTAAAAATAATTGACTTCTCCAAATTTAAATAGGTGGTCCACCAGGATTCAAACTCAGTCCATTCATTACCAAGAGCAATGCTTTTGCTACTGTACCAAACTCTTTATTTTTTTGTTTTTTTTTTTCACCAAGTCCAGCTTATTCTTTAACTTTAACAAAATTCAAGTCTTCAAGACAGGAGTTTGTTTTAATTCATGAACATCACCTATGCTTAATTGTTGAAGTACTTTTTAAATTGATTATTTTTATAATCCAAAGAAATAGATTTTCTCTACTTCCTTTCTCCTATCCTGTTGTGGAAGAAAAAAAAATAACAAAAATCCCTTGTAGGAAACAAATTCTTTCATTGTCCATGTTCAGAAAATATATGTCTCCTTCTACACCCTGAGACCATCACTCCCTACTAGAATGTGAGTTGCCTGTATCATCACCACTCCTCTGTTGAGTAGTTCTTTTTTTTTAATTTAGTTTATTATATTCTGAACTTAAGGAACAAAACAAGCATTTCCATAACATAGTAGAATAAGAAAAAAAAGGGGATTGCACATGAGACTGAAAATCTATCATGTACAACTTGTCATTCATTTTAAATATATAATAAAGTTATCATGTAACTATATTTTTCCCCTCTTTTTCTTCTTCCTCTCCCCACCGTAGAGATGGCTACCATTAGACACAAATATGTATGTCTATATGTATGTGTGTGTGTGAAATCATTCTAGACTGTAGATCAGTTTATGCAGAAATCATTCTAGGCTGTAGATCAGAGTTTATACAGAAATCATTCCAGACTGTAGATCGGAGTTTATACAGAAATCATTCTAGACTGTAGATTGGAGTTTATACAGAAATCATTCTAGACTGTAGAT
>NW_027185764.1:21139851-21196320 GCF_028583685.1 Petaurus breviceps papuanus
TAGACTGTAGATTGGAGTTTATACAGAAATCATTCTAGACTGTAGATCAGAGTTTATACAGCTTTCAAAATAGTTTTTCTTTACAGCGTTACTGTTATTGCATGAATTGTCTTCCTGGCTCTGCTCCTTTCATCCTTATTAATTTATAAAAGCAAAAAAAAATTTCCTTCTTTATAATAATATTTATGTTATAATATAAATCACTTTTCTAATCCTACTTTCTTCATTCCATATCAATTCATATTGACCTTTCTATGTTTTTTTGAAATCATCGATTTCCTCATTTTTCACAGCACAATGGTACTCCATCACATGCATATGCCACAATTTGAAGAAATGGTGAAAGATGAATGTGACAACAGTAGTTTCCAAGGTCATATATTCCACATCTCTGCAAAGGAAGTGATGTATTGTAGGAGAAGGAATTCTCACATTGGCATCAGAAAATCTGGATTCAAATCCACCCCCTGTGCCCCTCCCCAGCACTTATGAGTAATGAGACTTTAGCCAGCTTTTTCTGTGTCTTGGTTTCCCTTAGATTCAAACTGTGGATAAGACTATTGTTTGTCTATTTCACACTATTTCTGTGAGCACCAAATTTGACAATGAGAGGCATAATCTATATAAATATAAGCTGTTCATACAGAAAGGGAGTGTGGTGGAGAAAGATACTAGGTCTGGAGTCAGAAGACAGATTCAAATTCAGGCTCTTCTATCAATTTATTTGTGTGACCTAGGAAAAAATCATTAATTTCTCAGGGTCTCCATTTTCTCATATGTAAAATGTTGATATTACACTTGATTGTTTCTGAGACCCACTATAAAGGGAAGGGAATAAGCATTTATATAGGGCCTACTATGGGCAAGACACTGTACCAAGTCCTTTTTTTAATTTACAAAAAAATATCTCATCAGATTCTCACAACCATCCTGCAGGTAGGTCCTATTACTATCCCCATTTTGTAGATGAAGAAACCAAGGTAGGCAGAGGATCTTTATGCCATCCTCTATGCCACCTAGTTGTCAATGATTATTGTAATTTTTTTGTAATTTTTGCAATTTTGTAATATTATAATTTTTAAGTGGACAGATTAATCTTTTTTTTAGTTACCCAAATAAAGTCTTATACAGATTTCCATTTCTTCTGATTCAAGCATTTGCTTTGGTATACAGGTGGTACAAGCTAGAAAAATCATACTACTTTGGCCCCCAAAATACCAGGTAATACAATAACATTTTTTCAGTCTTTTAAGATGAAGAGGAAAACGTCTTTTGCCCTTAACAGGGTCAATTATAAGAAATCATTTTAGAAACCATCTCAGTGAAGGATGACGACAAATATCAAAGGTGCTTATGTTGAGGCTTGGTCTATGTGGGAAAAGCTGATGTGGAGAGTAAGTATTTGGATAACACAAGTCCTCAAACCTGCTATTGTGAGCAATAATTGCTCATACTGTGCCTCCCTCACTGTCTGCAAAGGAACAGCCCAAATAGGAAAGTTCTATCTGTCAGTTAGCCCAAAGCAATTTCATCACCAATAAAAACTCCATCAAAAATGGGATTTTTAAAAATTTATTTTTGTGTGGTTCATGAAGCTAGACACCCATCATCCTTAAGCATCCTGCTGAAAACAATGAAAGTAAAGATCCCCTGACCCTTTGAAGTGATTGACACTTTAAGATGGGATTATGCGTACCCAAACCCTTCATGGGGTGTGCTTATTGTCCCTTAGGTTGTAACTTTACAACTAGCCACCAACTTATAAATACGACTTAAAAATTATACCTGAGCTAATGAGTGATTCATATGCACTATCATTGACACTTCACAACAAGCCTCTAAAATAAATATTTCCTTTTTATCTTCATCTTGCCAATGAGGAAACTAATGTTGAAAGTCCATAGTAACATAGCTATTTTGTTTCAGAAGCAAGATTTGAACCCAGAACTTCCTGATTCCAATTTACAAATATAATGATATCTGTAGGTATTTGAAACAGTAGATAGGGCACTGGGCCTGGAGTCAGGAAGACAGGAATATGAGCTCAAATATGACCTCGGACGCTAGCTATGTGACCCTAGGCAATTTACTTGCCTCAATTCTTTTGCCTCAGTTTTTTTTATCTGTAAAATGGGATGGAGGAGGAAATGGCAAACCACTCCAGTATCTTTGCCAATACCCCAAATGGAGTCATGAAAAGTCAGATATGACGGAAAATGACTAAACAACAAATATATGTATGTACATATATAGAAATGCATGTATATATATACATACATATATACACATACATACATAAATATATATTTGTATGTGACACAAAAGAGTGCTTTAAGGATTTAAATTGTTTTAGATAGATAGATAGATAGATAGATAGATAGATAGATAGATAGATAGATAGATGATAGAATAAAAGAATAATAGGAGGATAGTAACTTATTCTAGGATTTATTTTTAACTGAACTCTTTTGAAAAAGATGAGATTTGAGATAATAATGCCAAATGTTGAACTAGTAATGAATTGAGATAATAATAATAAAATCAAAAGTAACAATGTGACACCAAAGAGTTCTTAAAGGATGTAAATTGCTTTATACAAAGATATATATATATATATATATACACACACACATGCATATATATGCATAAATGTATAAATAAATACAAAAATAATTTAAATTTTTTATATATACACACATGCATATACATAAATATGTATACACTCACACACATATATGCGGCAGCATCTATTTCTTGAGCTCTCAAACAAGATTCAGTGGGGGGATCGAGTGGCTGATTAAAGGGAAATTGCAGGGATGTCTTTGTTGGTGCTGAGGCAGGATTCTCTTGCTTTGCCTTGCTTGAGTCTGGACAACTGTCCTGGGTGGTGATCGTGGGGTGAGGAGGAGCACTGGCATGGTGAGGCTCATGGCAACAGTGGAGAGGGAATCCTCCTCACACTTCCAAGGCAGAAAAGAGTGCTTGTTGTCACTCACAAAAAAGAGTTAGGGGTAGGCAACTCTTCATTGATCATACCACCTTAGAAGAAATGTATAGATAAGTATCTCTGAAAACAACTGCATAAAACCCCTGAAGCTTTGGAAAGTGTGCATCCTCCACACTGGAAGCAGTCGTACCTTAACAAAGAGTTAAAAAGTCAAGTAATTGGCTGGGAAAATGATCAAAGAGCAGAAAAAAAACTCAGAGCATAGAATTTTATCATGTTGACAAGGAAGATCAAAATATATGCCCAGAAGATGACAACACTGAGTAAACAAAGGAAGCACAATAAGACCATACAATATTTTTTTGCAGACAAAAAGGAGCAAAACATGGAACCAGAAGAAGACAACAAAGTCAAAGCTCCTGCATCAAAAGCCTCCAAGAAAAATATAAATTGGTCACAGGCCATGGAAGAGCTCAAAAAGGATCTTGAAAATCAATTGAGATAAGCAGAAGAAAAATTGGGAAGAGAAATGAGAGTGATGTAAGAAAATCATAAAAAAAAAACCAACAGCCTGACTGAAGATAATAACACCTTAAAAATAGACTAACTCAAATGGCAAAAGAGGTCCAAAAAGCCAATGAGGAGAAGAATGTCTTAAAAAGCCAAATTGACCAGATGGAAAAGGATCTTCAAAAGCTCACTGAAGTAAAGAATTCTTTAAAAATTAGATTGGAGCAAATGAAAGCTAATGACTTTATGAGAAATCACGATGCTATAAAATCAAGTCCAAGTGAATGAAAAAATAGAAGGCAATGTAAAATATCTCATTGGAAAAAAACACTGAACCTGGAAAATAGACCAGAAGAGATAATGTAAAAATTAATGGACTACCTGAAAGCCAAGATAAAAAAAAAGAGCCAAGACGTCATCTTTCAAGAAATTATCAAGGAAAAGTGCCCTGATATTCAAGAACCAGAAGGTAAAAGAGAAATTGAAAGAATTTACCCATTGTCTCTTGAAAAAGATAACAAAAAAGAAAACTCCTAGGAATATTATAGCCAAATTCCAGATTTGGAATTTGACCCCCCAGGTCAAGGAGAAAATACTGCAAGCAGTCAGGAAGAAACAATTTGAGTATTGTGGAACCACATTCAGGATAACACAAGACGTAACAGCTTCTATGTTAAGGGACCAAAGGGCTTGGAATATGATATTCTGGAGGTCAAAGGAGCTAGGACAAAAACCAAGAATCACCTACCAAGCAAAACTGATTATAATGCTACAGGGGAAAATAAGGTCATTCAATTAAATAGAGGGTTTTCAAGCATTCTTGATGAAAAAACCAGAGCTGAACAGAAAATTTGACTTTCAAATACAAGAAGAGAAGCATGAGAAGGTAAACAGGAAAAAGAAATCATAAGGAACTTATTAATGTTGAACTATATACATTCCTACATGGAAAAACAATAATTGTAACTCATAAGACCATTCTCAGTATGAGAATAGTTAAAGGGAATATATATATATGTGTGTGTGTATATATATGTATATATATATGCGTACATATATATGTATGTATAAGAGTGTGTATGTGTATATAAATATATATGTGAGTGTGGGCATATGTATGTTCATGTATACATAGACAGAGGGCACAGGATGAGTTTAATATGAAGGGATGGTATCTAAAAAATAAAATTAAGAGTTGAGAGAAGAATTTATTGGGAGGAGGAGAAAGGAGGAGATAAATTATGGTAAGTTAACTCATATAAAAGAGGCAAGAGAAAATTGTTACAATGGAGGGGAAGAACAGGAAGGTGAAAGGGAATGGAACAACGTTATTCTCATTGAATTTAGCCTGAGGAGGGAATAACATACACACTCAATTGGGTATCTTACCCTACAGGAAAATAGGGGAGCAGGGGATAAGAGTAGGGATGATAGAAGGGAGGGCAGATTGGGGAGAGGGTAGTTAGAAGAAAACATTTTTTAAAAGGGATAAAGTCAAAGGAGAAAATGGAATAAGTGGGAGGCAGGGTAGGATGGAGGAAAATATAGTTGGTCTTTCATAATATGACAACTATGGAAATTATTTGGATGCACACGTACATCCTATATTGAATTGCTTGTCTTCCCAGTGAGGGCGAGTGAGGAGGAAGGGGGAAAATCTGTAACTCAAACTTTTCAAAACAAATGTTTAAAAAAAATTTTTACATACAACTGGGAAATAAGATGTACAGGCACTAGAGTATAGAGTTCTGTCTTGCCCTGCTAGAAAGTTAGGGGGGTGATAGAGGAGAATATAGGGGAGAATGGATTGGGGAAAGGGGTATTCAGTGGGCTTACTATTTTGGGGTGGAGGCAAGGGAAAGATGGGAAGAAAAAACTGTAACTCAAAATCTTGTGGAAATGAATGTTGAGAACTAAAAATAAATTTGAAATATACAAAGCCAAAAAACAGTAACAACAACAACAAAAACCAGTAGGTCAGTCAACAAATGCATACTGTGTGTCTATCTACAGAGGCCTATACCACACAATAATGGAAGCTCATTGTTACTTTGAGTTAGGAAAACTCTCAGGGACTATGCAGTTCAGCTCCCACTTACGTAACAATCCCCTCTATATGATGCCCAATAACTGGACGTCTAGATTTTGTTCGAAGACTTGTAGTAAGAAGAATCCATTCCTCAAATTTGCTGTCCTGGGGCATAATCCTCTTTATTAGATTTAATTATTGATATATGTACATATATACACACATATATATGCATATATGTATTTACACATACATATGTATATGTATTTAAAGGGTTTTCTAAGGCACTGAGAAGGTAAAGTATCCTAGGTGACTCTAAAAGAAATTTCCTCAGTTTTCTTAGCAGCAATTTCATCTACCAATGAAGTCACAGATCCAGTGTTTTTATATGTGTGCCCCCCCCACACACATAATATGTAGAGACATATAGACGCACATTATCTGTAACACATATAAAATGCACAAATATGTAACTTATACTTTACATTATATGTTAACAATACATATTTACATACATATATACATTTTATACATATTATATTAATATATTTCAATAATTATGTTAATATGGCATGTTAATATAGCATATTTAAATATATTATATACACATTTACATACATATATTTGTGTCTAATGATAGCCAATTCTAGGGTGGGGGGGCAGAGAGAGTGGAAAAAGAAATTTACATGATAACTTCACTATACATTTAAAAGGAATTGCAAGTTGTACATAATCGATTTGTACTTTTGTGTACAATCATCTTTTTTAAATTATACTATGTTATGTAAATGCTTGTTTTATTCCACAAATTAAAAAATTAATATAAAATTAATATTTTAAATACATTATTTGTATGTGAGCTATTATTTCACTTATTTTCACTTACAAGGAAGGGTGGGGGGATTTCTCTGTTTTCTGATACAAAGCAGGGAACCAAAAAGGAAGCAAGAAGGAATGGAACAAATGAAAATTAAACTGGTCAAAGGTAATCGACAATTTCAATTAATGCCCAAGACTAATTTAACCCAGTTAGCTTGAAGCACACTAGACCACAGCCCTTTTCTAAGTCAGCCATCTCAAATCTTTTCTTCTCTTCTCAAAACAGGCCTTATTAGCTGTTGATTCCCCACTGTGATGATGAGAAGAGGTTACTGAAATTATGCAGTTCCTTTGCTGAATTCCATTTCTCTCCATAGTTCATTAAAATGTAATAATAGGGAATTAAGAACTGTAGGGCAAAATGCTTTGATAGCTCCTGGTGCCATCGCCAAACCAACTGACACAGTTGGCATCAATAACTGCCCAGGAGAAACCCCAAGGGTATTGTGCAGTCACTAGAAAACTGATGGAACCTAAGTGACTGGATTAAGGAATTGTCCCCAACATCTCTGTGCTTCTCACTGGTTGTCTATGACAACAGTTATTCTGTACTCTATGCACAACATCAAAACACTATTAACTCAGCTGTTTGGAGTCTGGTGCTAATTAGGCCCAAAACCCCAGGATCATTTCCTATAAAGTCACCTTGGCTTTTTTCCATAGTTCATAGCCTACATTCATAACTTCAGTCAACCAGAATCTTGGAAAGTGTGCTATGGGTCACAAGAACATTTAGAACAGAGATTATTAGGTAGAACAGCTCAAACCCATTTCCAACACTGAAGGGGAATACCATCTCAAAACACTTTTCATAGCGGGAAAAAAAAATACTGGAAACAAAGTGGGTAAACATCAATTGAAGAATGGCTGAACAAACTGTGGCATGTGGATGTAAAGAAGCTTTATTTTATTATAAGAAATAAGGGTAGAGAGGCAATGTGGCATAGTGAACAAAATGCTAGTTTTGGAGCCGAGAGCTAGGTTCAAATACTTACTAGGGGATGCTAGCTGTGGGACAATGGGCAAGTCATTTAAAGTAGGTGACTTCCTGAAATTATATTTCATAGAAGGTGCCAACCAAAGAAATTACAGGCTCCCTATCCCCAAGAAACAAGGAAAATGAAGAAACATGAAGAGACTTAAATAAAGTGATCCATAACCAAAAGAATGATCTCATCATTATTCTTTATACATGCATAACTACTTATAATACTGATCATATGTGTGTGTGTGTGTGTGTGTGTGAGACAGGTCAAGTAAAGCACTTTACCAACCTTAAATGTCAAATGGTGGCATTCTCTAGCTAGGGAGAAAGACAATTCAGAACTTAAAAAGTAATAAATTCATTTTAAAAATAAATATATATACATATATACTTTAAATATATAATAATGATATTATATTATCATATGTGCATAAAAACCTGACAAGTCTCTGTAATGGGAGTGAGAATTTGAAGATCTTCTTTGCCCCTTAACAGACTTATGGGAGTTTAAGGATCTCCCCTACTTTGAAAGTAAACTCTGCCTCCAATAGGCTGAATGTAATCACATGGAGCCTGTGATGGAGGGAATTTGATGAAGGGTGCAGCAGAGCCCACAGGAAGCTTCCCTGCTGTGAAGATAAACTCTGCCCCCAGTAGGCTGAATGTAGTGGCATGGAGGCTGTGGTGGGAGGAGTTTGCTGAACGGAAGCAGAGACCACAGGAAGCTGGGAGTCAGAGCCAGAGAGATGGTGGGAGAGAGAGAAGGCTCAGGCAAGGTGATAGAGAGGTTTGTGAGTAAATATTGATCTAATATTGGTTTGTGGGAAGGCTAAAGGATGCTGTAGCTTTCAGTGTTATTATGGCTTCTAAATATTTTTGGCACTATGATGGAATTGGCTTACTGGTTTGGGGATCTGGTTTTCTGGTGTTTAATTAAATGCTTCAGTTCTGTCCTCTATATGGAAAGTTTGGTATATTTTGCAATCAAACGTCATGCGATATTTGTAGTCATGGTCTGATCTTGATCGTAGGCACTATAAATAATGCACTGGCACTATAGTCACAATATTTGTATGTATGTATGTATATTACTACATGGACAGTTTGGTGGTGCCATGGAGAGAGCACTGAGCATCAAGTCAGTAGGACTTGAGTTCAAATTCAGCCTCAGGCATTTACTAGCTGTGGGACTCTGGACAAGTCACTTAACCCTGTTTGCCTCACTATACTCATCTGTAAAATGAGCTGGAGAGGGAAATGGAAAACCATTCCAGTAGTTTTGCCAGAAAATTCCAAATGGGGTCACTAAGAATCAGAGACTACTGAAATAATTGAACAACAACAATATTACTATACATTCATTATGCCCATAACCTTGGGCAAATATCATTTACCTTGTTCAGGGAGAAAAGTCAGCACCCTGAACTTCAAAGAATACAAACTGAAGTTACAAGCAGACAAAAATACAGACAGAGAAAAATAACAATTCAGTAGATAAGGCCATCTGTTGGACCATTACATCCATAATTAGTTAGTCACCAGAGAGAGAAGCACCAACATCTGGGTTTTCAAAGCCAGGGAATTCAATGGCTGCCCAGAGTCCCACCTGGTCAAATCACACAACTCCTCCCAAAGTGAGCCCCAAAGCAAAACCTTGCCTCAGAGTATATATATCCTACTCCAGGGTCAGAGAACATCACAACCCTGGCGACCCATTTGACTACAAAGTAACAAAAGTTGTGCCTTCCTGAAAAACAAGCCTCCCTAAAAGCCATTTTCTCCTGTGGGCTCTGCTCCACCTTTCAGAAAACTCTTTCCACCACAGGTTCCTTGTGGCCACATTCAGCCTATTAGGGGGCTGAGTTTATTTTCAAATCAGGAAAGGTCCTCAAATTCAATTTAGGGCTATTAAGGGGCAGGGAAGATCTTCAAATTCACATTACCATTACACCTGGGAACTCTGGAATTTGGCTACAATATTCCTAGGAATTTTCTTTTTGGGATCTTTTTCAAGAGGTGACTAGTGGATTCTTTCCATTTCTATTTTACCCTCTGGTTCTAGAATATCAGGACAATTTTCCTTGATAATTTATTGAAAGATAATGTCTAGGCTCTTTTTTTTGATTATGGCTTTCAGATACTTCAATAATTTTTAAATTATCTCTCCTGGATCTATTGTCCAGGTCAGTAGTTTTTTTCAATGAGATATTTCACATTGCCTTCTATTTTTTCATTCTTTTGGATCTGTTTTATATCTTGATTTCTCATAAAGTCATTAGCGTCTATTTGCTCCAATCTAATTCTGAAGGAATTATTTTCTTCAGTGAACTTTTGAAGTTCCTTTTCCATCTGGCCAATTTTGATTTTTAAGGTATTATTCTCCTCATTGGCTTTTTGGACCTCTTTTGCCATTTGAGTTCATCTATTTTTTAAAGTCCTATCTTCTTCAGTATTTTTTTAGGTCTCCTTTAACAAGCTGTTGACTTGTTTTTCTTGATTTTCTTGCAACACTCTCATTTCTCTTCACAAATTTTCCTCTACTTCTCTTACTTTATTTTCAAAAGCCTTCTTGTCCTGCAACCAATTCATATTTTTCTCAGAGGCTTCTAATACAGGAGTTTTGACTGTTTTGATCCTCTTTATCACCAAAAAAAGAGATTCTGTAGTCTGATTTCTCTTCCTCTGTTTGTTTACCTTGCCAGGCAAATACTTGACTTTTGAGCTCTTTTCCACAGCAGAACTCTGCTTCCAGAGGAGAGTGTGTGGTGTCCCAAATTTCTGGGGTTTTGCACAGCTGTTTTCAGAGTTTCTTCTAGGCACCTGCTTCAGAACTGTGATGAGGACTGCCTTTCTACAGCCTCAACAACCTCTTCCACGCCAGCACTCCTCACCTCAGGACTGCCATCCAAGACTGTAACCCTGATCCAAGCAGGGCAAAGCAAGAAAATCTTCCCTCAGCACCAGCAGATAGATTCCTGCATTTGCTCTCTGGTCAGTCAGTTTGTCCCCCCACCATCTGTGGGTCTGGAGTTCAGGAAACAGCTACTGCTATAGCAGCTGCAGCCCCAGAGACAGGGACCCAATGTGCTCATCTCTCACTCAGTTCTAACAGTTTCCCCACTGACCTTTTACTTTTGGGGTAGGCATTTATGAGTTAAGAAATCTGGAAACCACCACAGCTGCCAGTGATTTGATCCCCTGAAGTCTACTCTGGCAGGTCTGTGCTGCCAGTCTGTGTCTGCATGGCCTATGCAGGACTGTGATCTGCTCCCAGTCCAGTGCAATAGACCCTCCTGTCAGCTTGCCAGGCTGTCCTCAGCCAGAAATATATTTCACACAGTCTTTTTGTGGGTTCTGTAGTTCTAAAATTGGTTTAGAGTCATTTTTTACAGGTATTTGAGGTAATTGGGGACAGCTTAAGTAAGTTTCTGCTTTTACTTCTCCATCTTGCCTCCACCTCCTAATTTATTGATTCTCAAATGCTTATTGATTAGTAGGTGAATATATGGATCACATATTATCCTCTTAATCCCGTGAGGTAGGCATTACCATTATTCTCATTGTACCGTTGGAGAAACTGAGGCTCAGAGAGGTTAAGTGACTTGCCTGGGTCTCCTCTCAAGTGAATATCTGAAGTAAGATTTGAACATAGATATTCCTAACTCTAAGCTGAGCATTCTACCACACTGTCTCTCTACTTCAATTATGAAGGAAAGGGATATTTGAAGGAAATTAACTTTTGAATAAGTTAATAAAAATAATAGCTATTAGTGCCTACTCTGTGTTAAGCACTTTGCAATTATTATGTCATTTGATCTTGTCAACAACCCTGGGAGGTAGGGACTACTTTTGTTCCCATTTTACAGATGAAGAAACTGAGGTAAACAGAGCTTAAGTGACTTGCCCGAGGTCACACAGCTAGTAGGTGAGGCCAAATTCAAACTCAGGTCTTCCTGATTCCAGGACCAGCTCTCTATCTACTGAGTCATCTAACTGTCCAATGTGGCCTTGGACACACCCTTAATCTTTCTCAGCCTCAGTTTCCTTGTGTATAAAATTAGGAGTTGGACTAGACAGCACCTAAAATCTTTCCTGTTCCTAAAACTGTGATCAGACAAAACTAAAAATAAAAGGTACCAACATTTTTGTTAAATAAAAACATATCACAATGTGAGTCCTTCTGACACAGAATCAATACCATCAATTTTGTATAAGAAAAATACAAATAATAAAGGCCCACCAGATGTGCTGTGGGTTGAACACAATTATTTTCCAGCATGTGTTCTGTTGACCTGGCCTGAGGCAGCAATGTAGAAAAGTTGCATCACTAAATGACTCCGACCAGCTTCAATTCAGTCACCCCTAACTCATCAAAGTGATAATGATTTCCCACTGATCCTACAAGTCATCCTTAAATTGCTTTTGCTTTGAGCGTAAACGGCTTAATAGTGTCAGGCCCCTGGGGTGTCATTCATTTCACTGTAAGAGAATGTACCATGTGCCCACAAGGCAAGGTTTTGCAAAGAGTGGCTCAGTGGGTCACATGTAGCTTGACTTTTCAGATAAAATAAACAAAGTCTTTGTTCATGTCTCTGTCAAATCTCATTAATGAGCAAAGATCTCATATACTAGGTTGAATTCTTAAGTATGGTTCAGACTTAGAACTTACATACTCTTTCTTCTCCATTGTCCAAAATGATGCATGTGCACTGGTGAGCCCCATCTTGAGTTTCCTCATTTTAGTAATTGTTCCTATTAAGTGACTTCCTTTTACTTGTTGCTGTCATGTTTCCCTCCCTTCTTTTTTCAAGTAATGTAAGGACATGAGGAAATGGAGTCTTGATCTGGGCAGTCATGGAGATTGTGAGAAAGCAATGGATTGCCACTCACACTTCCCAGTGGAAAGAACATCCATTCATTATTGCTAGGCCCAATCTCTTGTTACTCTTAACCTAGCCTAGCCCTCCATTAGGTATTACCTCCTCAGAATTGTCTCTAGCTGCTTCCCACCCTTGATCCCATCAAAATCCCATCCTCTTGGTTCCTGGGAATCTGACCTCTAGTCATCCCAGTTCCATCAAGATGCTTCTTAGACTCCTCCTTAAGACCCCCCTGTAGCAGCAAGCACCCCAGCATCACGAGGGTGGCTGCCAACACAGGTTCTCAGATCTGCTTTTCTAAGGGAAAACAACTCAAAATGGGTTAACAATCTTGCTTTAATCAAACACATGTCATTTACCTAGTTCAGGGGGAAAAGGTCAGCACCCCAAACTTCAGAGAATACAGAGGTTACAAACAGACAAACAGTTCAGCAGACAGGCTTCCAGCTGTCTGACTATTACATCCATGCCTAGTCACAGTTACCAAAGAGGGAAACACCAACATCTGGGTTTTCAAAGCTGGGGGGCTCAACGGCTGCCCAGAGTCCCATCTGGTCAAATCACATAACTCTTCTCAAAGTGAGCCCCAAAACAAAATCTCACATCAGGGTATGTATGGCCTTATCCTGAGTCAGAGAATGTCACAACCCTCTTGACCCACTGCCCAATCACAAAGTATCAAGGTGTGGGCATACCTGAAAAATAAGCCTCCCACCACAGGCTCCATAGAGGTTTCCCACTAAGAGGGTTAGGGTTGCTCTGGAGACCCCAAAATACCAACACGCTGGATCCTGCTGAATGAATTCAACTCAAGTCTTCTCAGCCAAAAAAAAGTAAAATTTATTAAAAGTTTTCTTTTATTGGACACAGAGTGAGTCTGTGCTAGGTCATTCTATGGCACTCTCACCATTCTATGACGCTTTCACCCACATGGCATTCTATGGTGCTCTCACTCTTCTATGGAGCTCTCACAAACATGAAGACAGGATGGGGTCTTATATACAGAAGGTTGTGGGAGGAATCCAGGGGTGGTCTAGGGGAAGAGTTTGGGAGGGTCTTCAGGAGGAGTTAATGAGGTCAATAAGTGATTAAGGGTGGGAAGTGATGGAGGCTACAGACAATGGTGGGCTAGGCCCATTCAAGGGTGGATAGATATTTTGATAGGCTCAAGGATGGGAAGTAGACTGAACAATGGAGGGCTAGGCTAATAACTAGGCTAGAGTTAGTATTTCGCAGTTAATAACTAGGCTAGAGGTCTGGACCCAGCCACTGATGTAAGGCTTATTGCCTCATACAAATGCCTCATCAAATAATATTATTTAATCAAGAGTCCAAGGGAGGTTCCCAGAGCCTGTACCTCAAAGACTCAAGGAGAGGTCAAGGGGGCTTCCAGAGCCCATACCTTATCAGCTCCATGTGACCACATTCAGACTATTAGGGGGCAGAGTATATTTTCAAATCAAGGAAGGTTCTCAGAGTCATTTAAGCTTATCAAAGGGCTGAGAAGATCTTAAATTTCCATTCCCTTAACACCTCCCTAAACCCTTCCTCTAGGCACCCTAGACTACTAGACTACTGCCAGATCCCTCCCCCATCCTTCTGTATAGAAGACCCATCTTACCTCCATGAAGGAACTCAGATTCAATCTAGTTTAGACTCAGTGTGTGTCAGATTGTTCTGGCCTGCTTGTCAATACAAACATCACAAATGCTTTGGCTCCTTAAGAGTCTACCCAATATGGTGAATCTTCAATAGACTTCATTTTACTTTGGCTGAAAGAAGGCTTGGGTCAAATTCATTCTGACAGGACCCAGCGTGTAGGTATTTTGGGATATCCAGCATTCCTAAATCCTAAACTTCAATAGTGGAACATGACAGCATGGGGGCATCAAGGCAGATGACAAGATCCTCACTTTAGGTAAGCCCCAGTATCCTAGTGGATGAATAGATGGGATGTGAAATATATTGTAGGGCCAACTGGCTATAGCAATTTAAATGAAATTTCACTAAACCAAAATTCAGGTTAATTTATCTCCCTGGGCATAGTGCAAATCTGAGTAGATTAACTATAGTGGGGTGGGGAAAGGGTAGTCTCTGTAGTTCTGGAGAGTCAAGGTCCCTGTTCCTGATAAGAAGGGCAGCAGCAGGACAGATTGGGTATTCCTTTGTTCCTAAGATTATGTGTAAATTCAATTCAATTTGGTAAGCATTGATTAAACTCCTACTGTGTTCAAGGCACTGTGTATTTAAAAATGTTCTAAGAAGTTATATTCTAAGAAAATTACAACAAAAAATACCTTTCCTTTGAAACATTTCAGTACATAAACTGTCAACCTCCCCCTCCAGTCATTTAAATACTCCCTTCCTAATAATAGAACTAAATGACAGTAATTCATATACTATCCATTAAAAGCTGCTCAAAACAAATTCCTAATAAGATATAGCTTACTCTGTGCACAGAGTGATTAAAAAATATTTGTTAAATTGAAATTGAATTAAAATTAATTATTCTTTTTTAGACAGCGTGACTTTGAAGAGATGTTTTCTGTTGTGGAATCCTGGAGACATGGGCCCATGCCAACATATATGGCTTTAATAATACAGACTGCGAAAATACAAGCTCAGTAGTGGATTTGATTCAGTCAGCCCAGGCGATTTACAAAAGCATATCTGTGCTCATTAAAAACAAGCAAAGGTCAGCTCACATTAAAAGGAGTCTGTAAATAGAAAGTAATTTGTCTTTGTGATAAAGACAATTAATAAAACAGTGGAATTTATTATAAAGGAATTAAAAAACATTGAAATGTATAGAGTACAACTGCAGTGCCTAAGAAAGGCAACGGAACTTCACCCCACTTCATCAAAAGATTGCTTAATCTATTTACCAGAAGTCTGAATAAATAATCCTAATGGTTTTGAATGGCTCTAAAAAATCTCCACAGTTGGACTAAGCTGGTTAAGCCATTTACAAACTCCTGCAAATGGACTAGTTTCCTAGAATAGACCTTAACAACAAAGAGGTGAGATGTCATGTGGATATATTGATTTTAGGATCAGGAAGACCTAGGTTCAAGTAGACTTTGTGACACATATTTGTAGCTGTGACCAAATCCCAACTTCTCAATGGTCCCAGGCAACTTTAAATCTCAAAGTTATTGATGAATTGTCAATCTGCATTTGTAGAAGGGTCTTCTACACCAGGTAGATCCCCACCCTCAATGAAATTACAAATTCAGACTAAATCACTATCAATCAATAGGTCTTTTTTCCCCATTGAGTCAGGGTCTCAAAAGTATTGGAAATACAGGGGCTATGCATAGGCCTAATCTCACTAATGGTTGTCATGGAAACTTTGAAATTTTATTTCTGACCTTAATTAGTTCAACCCTCCTTTGACAGCCTGGTACTTCCTCCCTTCCTTCCAGAGCATTCCTCATTTTGGTATCTGACTTGGCGTAGATGCTAAATTAACATAGCCCTAATGCAGCTCAAACTCTTTAACTCAAGAGATCTACTAGTCTGCTGGGTTGTAAGATTCACCACCATAGAAGGCCAACAAGCTTTTATTAAGCCTTTACTATGTAGCAAGCACTGTGCTAAGTGCTGAAGACATAAGGAAAGTAAAAAACTCTTAATGTTTCCCCTCTAGGACCTCACATATAAAAGAAGGAGGCAACACATTAAAACCACATAGAAGAAATAAAGAAAAGAATAAAACCTTGCTCAATTATACTAAAAGTAGGGGGTAAGGAAAAGAGAGGTGGAGTCAAATAGAATATTTTTATAAGTACAATTCTATCACAAACAAGTACCTAGTGTAACACGTACTAATGTTTAACAAAGTATTGCCAAGAGGAGATTGGCACTGTCAAAACGGCTGTAAGAAATAAATCCCGATTTTAAATTATCCTACTTTTTTTTAATGAAAATGTTCCCATTTTTTTTAAATTTTGAAAACTTTTCTTACCTATACAAATGCCAGGGTACAATAACCCTGTCTCTATTTGAATGATCACAGATCACAAATTTTTGGTTTGGGGATGAATACTATCTCAACATTATTTACACTTTTGCCAACCTCCTCCTCCTCCTCAGTTCTCTAAAGATACAGTTCCCAATCCATCCCACAGGGAACAGTTTGTCCTTAGAGGAGTCAGACATCTGTTTGTTGCTGAACTTTGCCCTGGATGACAAAATCATAATACAGCCTAGTTGAATTTTCATATTTTTACAGCAGCATAAATGTGACAGATGAGCTGCCAAAATTGGTCTTGGGTTTGAAGAGCTTTCCTGTGCTTTTGTGTAATGGGACAAACTTCTAGAAGTCAGCACCACCCATTCTAGAGGGGTTCCTGGCTTTTAAGACAGACTTTAGAAACATTTGCTGTAGTCAGGATTTGCTCCAGACAGCCTGACAGATCTTTATAACAAAATTATAAAGATCAAGCATACTTGAATGAAAAGATAGAAGACATGCCCAATCTATCCTGCTATGGAGGAGAGACGTCCACAGGTATCACACATTGTACATGTGCTCAGACTTTTTCAATGTATGCTGCTTTTTTTCCTCTCTAAAAAATACTATTTGTCATCTTCCTTATTGAATTCACTTTTTTTTTACACCCTCATGTTATGTCCCATTAGCTAAAATGTAACTAGGGCATTGCCCTAGGTCCTGAAATTTAGAATATCCTGGTAATATGGATTCCTTCAACAGGCAGAAACAACTGGGTTAAGCTATTGATTAGCAAGAAGAAGAAATTTAGACAGGAAGCTATCATTACATGCTTCCTCCTCTCCCCCCATTATATACTATGCAGCCTGGCCTACCCTGCCCCCTCCTCTAGGGGCAGTCTTTTTAATAAAGGTCTCTTGGAGTCAATGAGTTTCTGCCCAAGGTCCTTAAATCTCTGTTGAGTCCCATTGGGTAGAATTCTAGGCACTTCCTCCAAGTTACACCCCCACACACACATTAGAAATAGCTAATATCCCTAAATCTAAAGTCTCCCCCCTTCCCAAGTCTCAAATGAATTAGTCTTAAGTTAATTTGGGGACCTGTTGCCTCTTACTTTCCCTGGAAATATTTCCAGGCACTTGCTACAGAGACTTCATAGCAGCAGGTTATATCTATTAAAATATATTTAAAAGAAAAATACTTTTGGGTTGTTCCCACAGGTGCTTGTTTCAGGTTTCTACTTTGCAATTGAATTATTCAGATTCCCTCAAAAAGTTTATAGGTATAACTGGCATGTTATGGTCACACTGACCAAAATGAGCAGGTCACAGTTGGAGATTACAGATCACCAAGATTGGCATCATGAGTTCACTGAAAATAAAGAAGGCATATTTATAGCAGTCCTTTGTGAGAGCTGAGAATCGAAAACAAAGTAGAAGTCCATCGGTTGGAGAATGTAAAATTTGATACATGAATGTAATGGGATATTATTGTGCTATAAGAAAGGATGTTTGTGATGAATATGGAAAAGCATAGAAAGATCCATATGAACTGATGCAAAATGAAGTAAGCAGAGACAAGAAAACAATACACATAATAACTAACAATGTAAATGGAAAGAACAATGACATGCCAATCAAAAGTAATGTAACAAAATTATAAAGATCAAGAATACTAGGATGAAAAGACAGAAGACATTCCCAATCTATCCTGCTGTGGAGGTGAGACATCCACAGGTGTCACACATTGCACATGTGCTCAGACTTTTTCAATGTACGCTGCTTTTTTTCCCTCTCTAATAAATACTGGGGGCGCGGCCAGGTAGCGTAGCAAGAGCACTGGCCCCAGTGTTGGGATGACCTGGGGATCGAATCCGGGCTCAGATACTTAGCACCACACCTAGAAATAACTGGCTGTGTAACCTTGAGCAAGTTACTTAACCCCAATTGCTTTAAAAAAAAAAAAACACTGGGGCAGCTAGGTGATGCAGTGAATACAGCACCGGCCCTGGAGTCAGGAGGACCTGATTTGAGTTCAAATCCAGCCTCAGACACTTTACACAAAAACTAGTCGTGTGACCTCAGGCAAGTCACTTAACCACAATTGCCCTCTTAAAAAAAGGGCAAAAAAATAAATAATATAAAATAAAAAATACTAATTGTCATTTGCTCTGAGGAGGGGGAGAGGGAAGGATAATTAGTTTGATGTAAGAACCAGAAAGTATCAGGGGCAGCTAGGTGGCACAGTGAATAAAGTGTTGAGCCTGGTTTCAAGAAGACTCCACTTAATGAATTCAAATCTGGCCTCAGTCTCTTACTAGCCATGTGATCCTGGACAAGTCACTTAACCATGTTTTCCTCTGTATTTTTTATCTGTAAAATGAGCGGGAGAAGGAAATGGCAAACCACTGCAGTATCTTTGCCAAGAAAATGTCAAATGGGGTCATAAAGAATCTGACAGGACTATAACAACTGACCACCACCACCAATAAAGTAGAGATAGTATTATCTGTTCTTTCTACTTCAATGTCAACCATAAAATTCTTTAAGCTCTAAATGTTTAAGTTTCACTTTAATTTAATTTAAGCTTAAAGCTTAAATCTTTGGTAAACCTTAAAGTTTGAATTATATTTGTGTATGTTTTATATTTACATAGTTTGGTAGTTTCAATGTTCTCTGAACCATCGCAGCCTAATTCAGGAATTCTATTCAAGAAATATTTGTTGAATACTATGTACAAAATACTGTGGTAGAATAATTCACTCTTAGAGGAGTCTAACTAAACATTTTGTTTTTTTTTAAATCAAAGAAAGTCCTATAGTTGGCAGGGGAGTCTGGCACGATGGGGTGAAAGTGCCATTAAAGAAATGGTAATCTCACCAAGTTCTCCACACAATATTGGCATCTTCAAATTGGTAATAAAAGGTAAGATCTCAGGACTTAACTACCACCAATCAAAAACAAAGGCTCCTTGGTTGCCATGCAACCTCTCAAATAATACATTTTTAATAGTTCAGGTTGGAGCCTAGAGCAGTTGCAGATGCTCACTCCTTCCTAGGATGTTAGAATGCCTCATTGGCTTTTGCCAAAGCAGGGTAGAGCTCCCTTTCTTGGGTCTATGCACAGCTTGGTCCAGTTGGAGTTGCTTTAAGAAGCCGCTCCCAGTGGGAGGAAAGAAATGCTCATCTTGCTGATTACACAGACTGTTTTTGTTTTTTTTTTCTCTTGACCTCAGTATGTTTGTTTTGCCAGTTTCCTTTCATGCTGTCAAAAATTTGACCTTTAATTCTTCCTGGCTGATAGCACATCAGGATGTCAAAGGATGGTCCAGGACACCTCCTGTCTTCATCACACAGATGTCTCCTAAGGATAACAAGCCCTACGTGTTGCTGCCTGTGAACATACTTTGATGTGCCTAACAAGGAAGCTTTTTATAATGTGTCAAAAAAGCAAGGGGAAAAACATACTCCAGAGTCTTCAGCAGTATTTATTAATGCCTTTAGCTGACCAAAGATATCTCATTTTATGGGCACTAAAACACTCAGAAACAAAAGAAAAAAAAGTTCAAATCAGATATTTCTAAAGGGTCAGACTTCATTTCATAGGCTACCCAAAATAAGGAAGATCCAGAAAAGGGTTTATTTAGCCACATAATTCCTTTTTCTTTTAAATTTTTAATAGCTATTTCCCCAATTATATATCAAAACAATTTTTAGCACTTATTTTTAAAATATTTTGAGTTCCAAATGGTTCTCTCTCCCTCCCTTCCCTCCCCTTTTCCCAAAACTTCTAAGCAAGTTGATAGAGGTTATATATGTGCAATTATGTAAAACATTTTCACATTAGTCATAGTTGTGAATGAGGAAACAGATTAAAAAAAAACTATGGAAACATAAAATAAAAGAAAAAGTATGCTTTGATCTGCATCCAAAGCCCATCAGTTCGTTATCTGGATGTGCATAGCATTTTCCTTCATGAGTCCTTTGTACTTGCCTTGGATCATTGAGCTTCTGAAAAAGAGCTGAGTTATTCATTGTTGATCATCATACGATGTTGCTGATACTGTGAACAATGTTTTCCTGCTTCTGCTCATTTCACTTTGCATTAGTTCACACAAATCTTTCAGGGGTTTTCTGAAATCTACCTGTTCACAATTTCTTATTGCTCAATAGTATTCTATTACATTCTTATACCACAGCATGTTCAGCCACTCCCCAACTGATGGGCATCCCCACAATTCCAATATTTTTCCAACATGAAAAGAGCTGCAACAAATATTTTTGCACATATATTTTTTTCTTTTTTTTCATTTTTTCTCTTTGGGATGTAGATCTAGTAGTGGTACTGTTGGATCAAAAGGTATACATAGTTGTATAGCACTTTGGTCATAGTTCAAAATTGCCCTCCACAACTCCAACAACAGTGTATTAGTGTTCCAATTTTCCCATATCCTCTTCAACATTTATCATTTTCCTTTTTTGTCATATTACTAAATATGATAGGTATAAGATGGTACCACAGAGTTCTTTCAATTTACATCTTTCTAATCAAGAGTGATTTAGAACACTTCTTCATATAACATAGGTAGCTTTGATTTCTTCATCTGAAAACTGCCATTTAATATCCTTTGGTCATTTATCAATTGGGGAATTTATTCAGAGTTCATGTATTATAAATTTGACTCAGTTCTCTACATAATTGAGAAATGAGGACTTTATCAAAGATACTTGCTATAAAGATTGTTCTTTCAATGCCTATTATGTCCTCTGGTTCCAGGATATCAGGGTAGTTTTCCTTGAAAATTTCTTGAAAGATGCTTTTGAAAGAGGACCTGGAAAGGTCCTCCTTTTGATTATGCCTTTCAGGTAGTCAAATGATTCTGACATTGTCTCTCCTGGATCCATTTTCTAGGTCAGTTGTTTTTTTCCAATGATATGTTTTACATTTTCTTCCATTTTTTCATTCTTCTGAATTTGTTGGATTGATTCTTGATGTCTCATGGAGTCTCAAGCTTCCATTTGTCCAATTCTAACTATTAAGGAGGTATTTTCCTCAGCTTTTGTACCTCTTTTTCCATTTGGCCAATTGTACCTTTAAGGAGTTATTTTCTTCAGTAGATTATTGTATCTTCTTTTCCATTTGGCCAATTTTATTATTAACTGTTTTCTTTTTCTAAGCTATTGACTCTTTTTTCATAATTCTCTTGCATCACTCTCATTTCTTTCCCTGATTTTTCTTCTACCTCTCTTATTTGATTTTTAAACTTCTTTTTGAGCTCTCCCACAGGTTCTTTCTGGGATTCAGACAACTTCCAGTTTTCTTTGGGGTTTTGCCCATAGGTCATTAGACATTGTGGTCCTCTTCTTGATCTTCACTGTCAAAATAATAACTTTCTATGGTCAGATTCTTTTCTTTGTAGTTTTTTGCTCATCTTTCAGCCTTTTCCCTTTGTTTTAAATTTAAGCTCTGCTCCTGGGGTAAAGGGGGCACTGTCTCAGACTTCTTGTGCCCAAGGCTTCAGGCCCTGACTATTTACCTGGTGGTGTACTGATATTGCCCTGAGTGGCTTGGGATTGTGCTGTGTGGAAGTGAGGTGGAACAATAGACCTATAAAGGACAAGTAAGGTCTATCCTTTATGGTGTTGTACTGTGGGAGTAGGGTAGAAGGTGGTTGACACTGCTGGAGGCTGTAGGGGTCTAGCAACTTACCTATTGCTGTATCCAGGATCCAGTGCTGATATCTATTGTGTGTTGAAGCCAGTGGGGTGTTCCTACATTGACTTCTGCCTGTTTTCTAGAGCTACACTGGGATTCCCAGGGCTGGTGGCTGCCTTTTTGTCCAGGGCTACACTGAAGCAAGGGTTGGGGCCCAATGCTGGTGTTATCCCATTTGCTTAGGCACCTGTAGAGTTGGTGTCTACTTATTTTCTTGGGGTTATTGGTTGACTATTTACTCAAGGCTATGCTAAATCATGTGGTGGTTCTCAGAGCTGGAGTCTTCCCATTCCCTTAGCTATGCTAAGTCATGTATGGGCTCTTGGTGTTGGTGTTTACATGATCCATCTTCAATAGGGCTCAGAATCTCCCACTAGTTTGCTGAGGAGGAGTTTGCTGTTGGTTTACTGTGATGTTTCCTGTCTTGGATTATGCTTCCCTTTTACCAGACTGAGATAGACTTTTCCTGATGACCTCCCAAGTTTCTTGGGCTAAGAGATTGTTTCACTTCATCTTTTTTTGCTGATTCAGCTATTCCAGGATTTGTTTAGGGGTGCTATTTTGTGATTGTTTGGAGATGAATATGGGAGAGTTATGGCAATATCCTGCATACTCCACCATCCAGACTCCAAAAAGTCCTTTTTTTTCCTTTTTTTATTTTTCCTGTTGGACCTCATGTCACAAGGATGTAAAATAGGATTGTGATATTTTAGGGCTAGAAGAATAAAAGGAATCATAATAAATCATCAGTTTCATCTTACTTGACCTCCTTGCAGCATTTGACATTGTTGATTAGCACTCTTTCTGAATAAATACCCTCTCTTCTAATTGCATCTACTGTGCTGCTCTCTGCTGCATTTTCCCTATTCTGTCTAACTTCTACTTCCTGGTCTCCTTCAATGATGCACCATCCTCTTCCCAAAACTTAAGAATGGATGTCTGTTATAGGTCTATCTCTGGCTCTCTTTTCTACTCTATGTTCTTTTCAATAGTTATTTCACTTGCTCCCATGGTGATACATATCTTACTGAGTGCCAATCTCTCCCTTGATGTCTAATTCCATTTTTCTTTCTGCCTGGTGGACAACTCTACCCAGATGTTCAGTACAGTGCCTGATCCAGTGTAGGCACTATATAAATGTTGTTGTTATTATTGCTGTTGTTTTGATGATGATGATGGTGATGATGATGATGATGATGATGATGTTCTGGTTTATCAAATTCAGAAATACCCAGAACTTAACTCACCATCTTCTCCTCTAAATCTATGTCTTCTCTCAACTTACCTGTGATGGCGGCATCAAGTAAAGGTAAAGGCGTAAGCATTTATATAACACCTACTCTATGTCAAACACCATGCTAAGTGCTTTTACAAGTATTATCTCATTTGATCCTCAAGATAGGTATTATACTCATTTTATAGTCAAGGAAATGAAACAGAGGTTAAGTTCCCTGTGTTGCCCCTAGGCCCATGGGGGATTCAAATGTCTGGTGTCCTGCTGTGAGAGTAGGGTGGAAGGTGGTTGGTACCACACAGCTAGTTTCTGAGGCTGGATTTAAATTCAAGGATTTTTGACTCCAGACCCAGCACTCTATCCTTTGTACCACTGGCTGCCTCTTCAGTCTTTTTGTAACCCAGCATCAACGCTCAAGTCATCTTTGAATTCATTCTTATTTTCAGATCGGGACAGTTGCCAAGTCCCAATGGTTCTGTGCTTATCATCTTTCTCACATATTTCCCTTCTATCACCATCCTAACTCAAACTCTTATCACCTCTTGCCTACACTCTTGAATTACTTCCCCAGTGGCTTCCTTATCTCCTGTTTCTCCCCTCTCCAATTTATCCTTCATAAAACTGTCAAAATAGTTTTCTTAAGAAGCCTTAAGACTGACCATATCACTCAATTATTCAAAAGCTTTTCATGGCTCCCTTGTTACCTAGAAGATTAAACATAAACTAAGACTACTATAAATCTAGAGATGAAATGAATCCCAGTGGTCATATATTTCAACCCCCTCATTTTATAGATAAGGAAACTGAGGATCCAGGAGGCTAAGTATTTTATCCCAGGTACACAGGTAGTTCATACCAAAGGTGACATCAGATCCCAATTCCTCTGACTTCATAGACAATAGACTTGTTATTTTCCCCTTCACTATAACTATTTTGACTCCCAAACTACTTACCTTAGAATTAAAATGCCATATTCAACCTTGTTCTAGTCCACCTTTGCAGGTATATTTGATTCTAATACTCTTCACAAACGGCAACGTTAATGAAATAGGAAGATCTTTCCCACATATTAATAGACCTATGGGACCTGCTTTGAATTTGGGCACAGTCCACAGCTTGAGTCATATGGAACCCATGGTGGAAGGAGCTTGCTGAATGGACAGAGCAGGAAGGGTGGAACAGGAAGAGAGAGGGAGGCAGAGTTGGGAGAGAGCAAGGCAGAGCTGAGGCAGAGCAGCTAGTGTGAGTTAGAGAGGGAGGAATTTTACCTAGGAGAGGTTGTTTGTGGGAGGTCTAATGGAAAGAAGATTTGGGGATGTCAGTGCTCCCTGGATTGATGATGTGTATAAACATCTTTGTTACCATAATGGAATTGGCTTTCTGGTATCTGAATAAATATTTTGGTTTTGCTTTTGAGGAAGAGAGTTATTTATATTTTGTGAATTTACCCTTGAAAAACACATGCATATCCATAGCAGCTGCTATGGGTATCATCACATTGGCAATATATTTGGCATCACCAATAGGACTACAAAATACAAAATCTCTACTTGGAGACAGGAAGGCTCTAGGGAAGGAAATAGGTATACTGGGATGGGAGCATTTACCTTATTCCTCTCTGGCAAGAGAATGGGCTAAAAGCACAGGACTTTGTGAAAACTGGGAACCAAGGCTGCAGAAGGAAGAACTCAGAGATTTAGAAAGATGTTTGCAAGGAATACCAATAAACTGGAGAAAGAAATGACAGTGGTGTGTAGAAGAGGATGGGTGTTGTTAACATGTTATATTATATGTAAAAGAAGAGAAAATTGCTAGAGGGAAAAGTTTAGTTGGAAAAGTAGTTATCTGATTTGCACGAGAAGCTTTCTACAGTATGACATCCAAACATTCCTTTAGAAGAACAAACTAGAAAGTATCAAGTGGTAACACAAAAGGCAGCTGTGAGTTTATCTCAAAAAAGAAAAGATAACAAGAGGAAGTTTCATGCAACCCTTGCACATGTGGGGCCTGATTGGGACCCAGACACTTGGGAGTAAGATGTGAGAGAAAAATGAAACAAATTTAGATGAGGAGGCTTCTAGGAATGTGAACATTCATCCAATACTATGAAGAAATCAGAAGAACCAGAGGAGCCACACCATGTTTAAATAAATTAACTGAGATTTTACTCAGCAGGAGGTCACAGATATTTTAAGTTGATTCACCCAAACAATCAGAGAATCACTAGTATCTTGGATGGTGAGAGTGATGAGTGATGAGGGGGTTAGAGGAGTATGGGTAGATAATATAAATCGTTTGAAATGTATAGGTATTAATAAGAATCCTTTGGTACAAAAAGCTTTTAGGGATTATCATATTCAAGGAGGTAACAATGGAACTAATCTGTTAGCTTTAGCTGCTGAGGGATGCAGTAAACAGTATCCCACTGACTCTATGCGGTCTAGTGGAGATAGACCCTGATACTTGCTTAGAAACTGTATGAAAAAGTTAAAGGGAGAGGTAATAAAAACTGCAATAATGGTTGGAGACAACAATGCTTATTATAGCACTCCCTTAAAAGTTCCTCAGAGAAATATAATAGTGAAGTCTACTCCTCCTGCTTTTTAGCACATTATTCTGATTCTACTAAAAAGGGAAATAGGGCACCGTCTTTTGGAGGTTCTGGATAAGATTTCAGTTAGGTGACTTAGGGGAATGGGGAAAATACAAATTTCCTCAAGAGAGAAGAGCAAATTAGACAGTGGATTCAAAGTCAGAATAGATTAACAAGGAAAGAATTGTTTACTGTTTTATTAAGATCAGGGCTAGATTTTAGAAGAATAGATGGTATTCCACCTAACAAACTATAGAAGATATACTGAGAAGAGGGACTTAATATTGGACTGAATATGGAAGTAAGAACTGCCCCTATAAATTCTCCCGAATCAATGAATCCAGGTTTGTCACAACTGCAGGGAGAAAAGGAAACTGACCAAGTCACAGCTCAGATTAAAGAAGTACACAGATGAGATTACAGACCCCCATGCACTTTAACCATATACTGGAAAAATGAATCAACCACCATTATTTATTCAAGAGAAGATAATTACCAAATTATGCCCTTAACTCATGTATTTTACTGTGAATAAGGTTGTGATAGTGGGTTCATGGACTCCAGAAGCACAGGTGACATTATATTTACCCTGCTGCTAGTTATTGTGTCTTTATTTTTTTTTTAACCTTTTGTCTGTTCAACTTGTTTGCTGGATTGGTCTCCTGCAGGCTTAGTGCCCTCCACTTGTAGATGACTGACTGCGTAAACTGGATATCACCCTCTGTCCAGGACTGTGATGTGTCACCCCTGGACTTGGCATCAACAAAACTCTGAATGCCAGCTAAAGAACTGACCCCTTGGGGGCAGCTAGGTGGTGCAGGGAATAGACCACCAGCCCTGGAGTCATGAGGACCTGATTTCAAATTTGGCTTAAGACACTTAACCCTTACTAGCTGTGTGGCTTTGGGCTAGTCACTTAAGCCCAATGCCCTGCCCTCCCCCCCCCCAAAAAAAAAGGATTGTCCCCTTGAATGGGACCTCTCAAGGCAGGAACAGCTCTATGTCCTATCTCAGCAGAAAATAATTATAGAGGAAGAGAACTTCACTGCCTACCTTTCTGGATTTCTTTCCAAAAAATGGTGAAGAAATAGAAAATAGTGGCACTTCAGAATATCTCACAAGCTGCAACCTTTTAGACACCCACTTTCAGAAGCAAACACCAGGTCTTTGTCAGAACAAAGTGTCATGCTTATTAGACATCTTCTAGTATAATAGGAGCTAAGAGCAAAGAAGGTCTGGTCTGAACTACCCTCACCCTCACCCCATCCCAACCCCTTTCTGCCATCATCTCCAACCCAAGGCCTGGACTTATGGTCTGCCTAACTTCCTGGTGCAACTGAGTTAGCAGTTTGAGACCTCATTTATGGCCACTATATTTTGTAGTATTTATGCATTTTGTAACCCTTTACATATATAAAGCTATTCTATCATTTTTTATGTCAATTTATGTCACTTTATTATGTCAATGAGGTTTTTTTTTAATGGTGCTCCTAACTCCATTTTCCCCATAAGCTTTGTGTGTGTGTGTGTGTGTGTGTGTGTGTGCATGTTTTTTTTTTTATTGAGTTATACCAAATTGAGCAATTAGTGCTTTGGGGGAACACATAAATCTTATTATAGTAGAACTAACTGTATTTACCCAGTGTCTCTGTTTATTCATCACAGAGTGGCATCCTGACATGGCTTTTTCTCCCACAAGGCAAATAGATGAGGTGTCCCTCCACTCCATGGTTGATTTGAGGATATGTTTAGCACTATTTTCCCCAGGTAGCCTTAGGGTAGTTTTTACCCTGGGTCCCAAATGTGCTAGCTATGACTCTGCCAGGAAATATTGATTTAATGTTCTGAGGAGTAAGTAGTGATCTCCAAAAACAAGCGGCCCTAGCATCTGTAAAATAAGGGTGACCTAGGGCTGCTGCCATTGAAAACAATTTTCCTTAGCAGAAACAGCCCTTAGAACAGCAGTGGAGAAAATGGCCACTTATCTCCACACCCTCAGAACTATGATGTTTGTCCTCTTAATATAAGTGCCATCCTTGAAAGATGGTTAGTGTAGTTCTATTACCTTTTGTTTACAGAAACACATGGGAGCATTCAGAGCCCTCTATAAGGGCTCCCCTAAAAGGAAACCAGGAAGGAGAACAATATCCTTCTTGAAACCTGATACCAAATTTGGTCCCCAAATGGAGTGAGGCTCACAGTTTCAATCAGGCAGATTACTGAGGGAATTGGTCACCCACAGCTTCATCCATTTTCTTTCTAGTTTTACTGCAGAAAGAAAAACCTATACGATTCCAAATTACAATCCAAGGAGCAAATAAAACCTGTAGAAGGTGCAGTGGGTTGCAAACCTTGGCCATTGTGTAAGATTTTTCATTGTAATATACAACATAGGCAGCATGCCACAGTGGATTGAGGACTAGCCTCAAAGTTTGTAAAACCTGAGGTCCATCCTGGCTCCAAAACAAATTGACTGTGTGATACTGGGAAAGTCCTTTAATTTTTCAAGGCCTTAGGTAACTCTCTAGGAATATAAGTTACCAACCTATATTGGAAAAGGAAATTTCTTCCCCAAGAGTCCCCTATGTCAGTGAAATCACAGTTGTGTTTCAACACGAATACACACTCATACACCTCAGATTTCTGCCTCATAAAAACCTTGTGAACCATCCATGGACAATTAATATTGTGATCATTGTTAAGAAGTTTTGAGTTCCCCTGGAAAATACCCAAGCATTAAGTCTTATAGGAGTGGCATGATGAGTGAAAACATGTTCTTTCTTGAAGGATCCTACAAATCAATGCTCAGAAATTCCAGAGTGCTGATAAATACTCGTTAGAATTCACTTTAAAAAGATTATCCAAGAATCTATCCATGCAGTATATCCATACCCCTGTTTGTAGGCAGAGGTGTTATAGTTGATAAAACACTAGAATTGTAGTCAGGAAGACTTGAGTTCAAATCCAGCCTCAGACACTAGCTTTGTGACTCTGGGCAACTCATTTAACCTCTGTTTGCCTCAGTTTCCTCATCTGTAAAATGAAGATAATAGCACCCACCTCCTAGGGTTGTTGTGAAGATCAAATGAGATAATAGTTATAAAGTTCTTAGCACAATGCCTGGCACACAGCAAGGGCTATGTAAATGTCATCATTATTATTAATTCTGGGAAAGCCATTTAGCCTCTCCTGCTATTTCCTCATCAGTAAAATGGGGATAATAACACACTTTCTAGGGCTGTTGTGAGGATAAAATGAAATATTTTTAAAGAGCTTTGAAAACCATTATGAGTTAATAAATGCTAGGTATTATTATTGATGTTCTTGTTGTTTTTTCAAATCCTACCTCAGAGATTTATTAACTGTGTGATTCTTGGCAGGTCACTTAATCTCCCTTATCCTCAATTTCCTCATTCGTAAAACTGGAATAATAATAGTAGCTATTAGGGTATGTGGGTGGGAGAGTCAAATGAAATGAGGTATGTAAAGGGCCTTCCAAACCTTAAAGGTCATATATAAAAGCGAGTTATAGGTAACTATCTGCTACAGAAACTTCACAAAGTGTGAATAAGGGTTGGACCAACATACAGGCTGCAAAGGAAGTCCTGCCTCTGTAGTACAATTTTAGGGGATAACCAAAGTCAGACAATCAATAAACATTTATTAAACACCTGCTATGTACCAGGCACTGTGATAAGAACTGGGGATACAAAGAAAAAAGGTAAAAATAGTTCCTAATCTCAAGAAGTTTACAGTCTAATAGAGGAGACAACATGCAAACAAATATACACAAACAAGCCATATACAAGAAAAAGAGAAATAATTTTTAAAAGGAAGGTACTAGAATTAAGAGGAATTTGGAATTGCTTCCTGGTGAAGATGGGAATTTGCTTTGGGACTTAAAGGAAACCAAGGAAGATAGTGGGCAAACATGAGGAGTGAGAGTATTCCAGACAAGGCAGGGACAACCAAAGAAAATGTCCAGAGCCCAGAGATGGAATGTCTTATTTAAAGAACATCAGCAAGGCAGCCAATGTCACTGGATCACAGGGTACGTGGAAAGGAATGAAGTCAAAGAAGATTGAAAAGGTATGTGTGGGATGAATAACTCTATCCAAAATTTAATCAAAAACCCAGAGGTTTTTCAAGGTAGGAACAGAAGCATTTATTCAATTCTTGCAAGAAAGGAGTGTCACCTCCACTTAGATGGACTAGTTGGAGTCCAGTTACAGAGGAAAAAAAGATGGTTACATCCCTAATGCAGATAACCCCTCCCACTGACCTTAATCTCCTTTATCCTCAATATCCTCATTTGGAAAATTGGAATAATAATAGTAGCTATTGGGGGATATGGGTGGGAGAGTCAAATGAAATGAGGTATGTAAAGGGTCTTCCAAAGCTTAAAGGTCATATAACCCTTATATAATTGTGAGCTTGGCCTCACAATCTAGCGTGGAAATCTACCCAGATAGAAGGAACAAGGAAATAATCTTCAACCAATGAAAACTGATAAAAGCATTTAATGTCTTATTTGGCAGTAAGTTTCAGTTAGGAAAGCAGAACTTAGGTCTATCTGCTGCAGAAGCCCAGCTTGAGTTTTGAGCACCATCTCCATTTCATGAGAATGCTTTCACTTACTTCCCTCATGGTTCTATGAGAACAAACAGATATGATGATCCCACAGATTCAGTACACTGCATACAGATGTGCTTACATCCTGCCTTCTCATGCTTTCTCCTGGAACACCTCTGGGTCAGCAGCTTGTTTTCACAGAAAAACTAAATTGAAAGCCCAGCCTTAAATTCTATGAAGGGTCTTCACCATACCCCACACAGGGTGGAGGGAACAAGGCCATAAAGAGCTTTGAATGTTAGACAAAATATTTTGTATTTGTATATCCTAGATATATATGTATATGTATCTTATATGTGTGTGTGTGTGTGTGTGTGTGTAGCAGAAAGCTACATACCCAGGATGACTGTTAGCACAGGTTTTTAAATCTACTTTTCTAAAGAAAAGCAACTCAAAAAGAGTTAACAATCTTACTTTAATCAAAAATATGTCATTTACAATTCAGGGGAAAAAAGTCAGCACCTTGGATTTCAGATAATACAAACAGAAGTTACAAGTAGACAAAAAATATAGACAGAGAAAATAACACAATTCAATAGACAGGGCTTCAAGTTGTCTGACCATCACATACCTACGTAGTTAGTTACCAGAGAGAGAAGCACCAATGTCTGGGTTTTCAAAGCTAGGGGGCTCAACAACGGCCCAGAGTCTCATCTGACCAAATCACACAACTCTTTCCATAACTGAGCCCCAAAGGAAAACTTCACCTCAGAGTATATATAACCTTCTCCAGGGCCAGAGAACATCACAATCCTTGTGACCCAGTGCCTAATTACAAAGTAACAATGTGTTGCCTACCTGAAAAACAAGCCTCCCCTAAGCAAGCTTCTCCTGTTGGGCTCTGCTCCACCCTTCAGCAAATGCTTCCTACTACAGGCTCCATGTGACCACATTCAGCCTGTTAAGGGGCATAGTATATTTTGAAATCAGGGAGGGTCCTCAAGTTCCCTTGGCTTATTAAGGGGCAGGGAAGATCTTCAAATTCCCTTACTATTAGAGTGTGTGTGTGTGTGTGTGTGTGTGTGTGTGTGTGTGTATGGCCACTGAAGTTTAATGATTGGGGGAAGTGGGGTAGGATTATGACATGAACAGTGTGCCACAGTCATCCCATACTTAAGCGAGTTATTAGATGTACAACTCTGCAATTCAAAATTGAAAAAAAATTACAAGCCAAAGTTTGATTTATCATTTTGTAGATTATGTAGACTTTAAAAAATTATGGAGAAAATGACAATAAAATAGATTAAACTTAAAAGTGTGTCGTTGTTATCCCCATTTTACAGTTAAGGAAATCAAGGCAAAGGTTAAGTGACTTGCCCAGCACCACACAAGTAGTAAGTATCTAAGGTCAGATTTGAACTCAGATTTTTCTGATGCCAGGACCAGTGCTCTAACCTCTCTACTATGTTTCTTATTATGGGCAAAGAAAGGTGTCCAGGACAATAAGAGGTTAACTTATTTGACCAGAATCGCCAGTACATGTCAGAGAAGGAATCTAATCCTAGATATAGATTTTGCATCTACATTGTCTCTTGTCTCACATATCACAGCCACTTTAAAAAATGCTTTTGAAGAAAACCAGACTTTTGGACTGGAAGGAACATCAGTAGTCATTCACTTCAGCCTCTTTATCTTACAGAACATGTTTAGAGAAAAGAAAGTAACCTGTCCAAGGTCACACAAGATCATTATCAGGTATAAAGTCCCCAGCTCCATCATGAAGGCACTATGAGTTGGTGAGTAATCCTCAAAGGTAGGTGTAGAGGTACACTCACACATTTTTAGACTAGCTTTAGACACTGTTTTTAGTTTTAGACATAAATCTAGTTTTAGACACTGACTAGCTGGGTGACCCTGGGCAAGTCATGTAGCTGTACCTCAGTCCCTCCTGTATAAAGTGAACTAGAGAAGGAAGTGAAAAACCACGAGAGAGAAGGAAGTGACTGCTCTAAGATCATTTTGACACACTGATTCATCTTTGTTATAAATTAACCAACAAGTGGCAGCTAGGTGGCAGAGTGAATAGAGCACCGGCCCTAGAGTCAGGAGGACTAGCATTAGGATCTGGACTCAGGCACTTAACACAAAAAATAGCTGTGTTGACCTTGGGCAAGTCACTTAACCCCAATTGCCCTCCAAAAAGCAAAAAAAAAAGAATAAATTAACCAACAAAGATCAATTACCTTTTAGGTAGGGATATTCACTAAAAAGATAGATACAGCATAACCCAAGGTATATATTGCACTCCAAGATCTTTGCCACAAAAACCCCAAATGGGGTCACAAAGAATCAGACATTACCAAAATGACTAACAACAAAGCAACACCATCCTGCTTAATAATGTCCCTTTCTGATCTTTCCTTTGAAGTCATCTATATAATTTTCAAAATTGCCTTGGTCCTTTCTTCTTGCTTTTTTTTTTACACCACAATCGCTCTCTCTCCACATCACTCACAAATCTGCCTCCTTCTCAAAATAAAAGCCCTCCCTTGTAAGAAATAAGTGCAACATAGGGGACCCCCAAACTGGTTGTGTCTGAAAATGTGTATCTCATTCTACAACTTCAGGCCCATCATGTCTCTGCCAAGAAGAGAAAAGATGCTTTATTACCAGTCTTGTGGAGTTATAATTGGTCATTGCGGGAGTTCTGAAGCCTTGAGTTGTTTTCTTTTGCAATACTATAGTCACTGTACAAATGGTTTTCCTGGTTCTGTTCATTTACCTGTGTATCAGTTGGCATTCTTTGTCAGCTTTAACACAGTGTGAGTTTTAGCATTCTTTTCTCTGTTCTTGTAATGCTGGGATATTTATATATTCATCTTTTTGCCTTCCCTTGCTTCCCTTTTCAATATGTCTTTTGAAAGTCTGAGTTGATTGATGAGTTTCCTATGCATCTATGTTTGTCTCTTTTGTCAGTTTCTCTTTTCTTCCTCTTCCTCACAATTATTTCTCTTTGTGTTTGTCTTTAAATTTTCATTTTTAATTCCTCCTATCCCTCCAAAGCTGATATCCCCTGTGTAATTTTAGTCTATGGGGACTTACCTATCCTTTCTTTGAACTCTGATGACTACTTCTCAAAATCTAGAGTAAATATTAAATTATACCTAATTTTCCTTTTTTCTACCACAAATTCAAAGGTAAAGTGATCATTTTCCCCTAAAATTCATATAGTACTAGAGAAAGGCAAGGTCCAGATTCACTCTTCTACATTGCAGCTACTCCAATCCACGGTTACTCCTGGGATTGAACTCCTTCTTGGTTTTCAAACACAGCAGCTTACTCCACATATTGACAATTTTTCTGTGATTTTTTCCTCTGTGTTGAGGAAGCTTGATCCCAGAAATTCTTCCAAAGATGCTCCTTTTGCTCCAAAATTGCCACTCCTTTGTTGCTGGTTCTTGTACCCACAGCTTCTACTTTTTCCCAAGACTTTCTCACTACCCTATTATAAGTTTTGGCTCATAGCAAAGTTTTAACCATTGCCAAATATCTTGTTCCCTTCCTTTGAGGGGTCAGATGGTTCCTTATTGCCCTGGTACTACATTGTTCTCTGTAAGATACTGTGAGGTACATAGTCCTTGAGAGATAACCAATCTGAGTCTTTCTGTATAACCCTTTTCTCTCTTAGCAATAGCTTTTGTTGGGCCCATTAAACCCCTTTCATTTAAAGGTATAGTCCAAAGGTATAGTGGAAATATTGCGAAATTGAACATAGACGAATCAGTCAATACTAGAAAAAGTCTCAAAGGTGGCAACAACATGGAAATATCTTAAAGGATTCATACTTTAACATAGTCAATAAGGATCTAATCTTGACCCAGAGACTATTGGGCATACCTTCTACATAAAGGTCTTGAAAAAAAATTTGCTATTACAATGAACATGTAGTTCATAGGTTTAGTTTCATTTTCCCAATCTAACCTGAGTCTATATAGCTTGTGTCCCCAGAGCCCAACTAGTTGCATCTTCCCTCTGAGTCAGAGTACTAAAACTCCTGAGGTCCTATCCAGTGTATTCCCTCCATTGTCATTATCAGTTCATATTTTCCCAATACCATCTAACTAGCAATTCCTGCCCTAATATCATTTTGACGAGTTGATTCCTCTTTGTTATAAATTAACCCACAGAGATCAATTAGCTTTTGGTGAGGGATATTCACTAAAAAGATATATCATGACCTAAGGTACAAAAACCTTCTGATACCAGGAAACTACTCTTTTATACTATGTCAATCCCTGGGGAGAATGGTTTGAAATTAAAAGTGATAACTACCAAATATTCGCTCCATCAAGTCCACTACTGGGTATTATATAGTTGATGGACAATTATCTTCCTTGTTGTTATTTCCCTGCTGGGAAAAATCAAGCAGGTCGGTCCTCAGGATCATCTCATCACTAGGTTCAGACACTGTGACTTCGAGAAGATTTTGCTATTGACACTGGTGCTGAACTTTTTTCTTTTTAAAATTATTTTTAGTTTTTAACCTTCATTTCCAAAAGATTTTTCAAATTTTCTCTCCATATCTCCCCTCCCCCCTACTCCAAGATGGCATGCATTCTGATTACCCTTTCCCCCAATCTGCCATCCTTTCTATCACACACACCCCTTTTCCTTATCCGATTCCTTTCTATTTTTCTGTAGGGTAACATAGATTTCTATGGCCTATTGCCTGTATATCTTATTTCCCAGTGGCATGCAAAAACATTTTTAATATTTGTTTTAAAAACTTTGAATTCTACATTCTCTCCCTTCCTCCCTCCCCACCCACCCTGATTGAGAATGTAAGCAATTTGATATAGGTTATACATGTGTAGTCATGCAAAACACTTCCATAACAGTCATGTTGTGAAAGACCAACAATATTTCCCTCCATCCTATCCCACCCTCCATTTATTCTATTCTCTCCTTTGACCCTGTCCCTCCTTAAAAGTGTTTGCATCTGATTACTACCTCCTCTGATTTGTTCTCCTTTCTATCATCCCCTCCTTATCTCTTTCCTTCTACTTTCCTGTAGGTTAAGATAGATTTCCATACCCCATTGAGCATGTATGCTATTCCCTCCTAAAGCCAAATCCAATGAGAATAAGATTCATTCATTCCCTCTCGCCTCCCCCAGAAAGGGACTGCCTTTTTTTATGTGATATAATTAATCCCATTCTCTCCCTTTATCCTTCTCCCAGCACATTCCCCTCTTACCCTTTATGTATTTTAGAAATCATCCCTTCATATTCAACTCACCCTGTGCTCTCTCTCTGTCTCTGTCTCTCTCTGTCTCTCTGTCTCTCTCTCTGTCTCTCTGTCTCTCTCTCTCTCTCTCTCTCTGTCTCTGTTTCTCTGTCTCTCTCTCTGTGCGTGTGTGTGTGTGTCTGTCTCTCTCTCCATCTCTCTTTGTCTCTCTGTCTCTCTCTTTCTCTCTTCCCGCTCCTGCCCTAAAAATTGTAGGGGGACCAAGTGACTGCCCAGAGGGCATTTGGAGGAATCTCTCTGCTGGCACTGAGGCAGGATTCTCCTACTTTGTCCTACTTGGATCTAGGTTTCAGTCTTGGGTGGTGGTCCTGGGATGAGGAGCACTGATGTGGATTTTGTTCAGGCTATGTAGAGAAAGTCTTCCTTACAGTTCTGAGGCTATTGCCTGGAAAAAACTCTGAAGACAGCTGCCCAAAACCCCAGCAATTTGGGACACAGCATTTTCACCCTGGAAGCAGAGTTCTATGTTGCAAAGAGCTCAAAAGTCAAGTAATTGGCTGCCAACATGAGCAAACAGAAGAAGTGCAATCAGACTATAGTATACTTTTTTGAGGACAAAGAGAATCAAAACGTAGAACCAGAAGAAGACAAAAAGGTCAAAATTCCTGCATCAAAAACCTTCAAGAAAAATATGAATTGGTTACAGGCCATGGAGGAGCTGAAGAAGGATTGTGAAAATCTAGTAAGAGAAGTGGAGGAAAAATTCGGAAGAGAAATGAGAATGATGCAAGAAAATCATGAAAAACAAGTCAACAGCCTGACTCAAGAAAATATATAACACCTTAAAAAATAGACTAACTCAAATGGCAAAAGAGGTCCAAAAAAACCAATGAGGAGAAGAGTGCCTTAAAAAGCCAAATTGCCCAGATGGAAAAGGAATTTCAAAAACTCAATGAAGAGAATAATTCCTTCAAAATTAGATTGGGGCAAATGGAAGCTAATGACTTTCTGAAAAATCAAGATACTATAAAACAGATCCAAAGGAATAAAAAAAGGAAAGCAATGTGAAATATCTCATTGGAAAAACCACTGACCTGGAAAATTGATTCAAGAGAGATAATTAAAAAATTATTGAACTACCTGAAAGCCATGATCAGAAAAACAGCTGAGACATTATCTTTCAAGAAATTCTCAAGGAAAATTGCCCTGATATCCTAGAACCAGAAGGAAAAATAGAAATTGAAAGAATTCACCTGTTGTCTCTTAAAAAAAATCCCCAGGGGCGGCCAGGTAGCACAACGAGTAAGAGCACCAGCCCCAGAGTTAGGATGACCTGGAATTGAACCTGGGTTCAGACACCTATCACCCACCCAGAAACACCAGGCCATGTAACCTTGAGCAAGTTACTTAACCCCAATTTCTTAGGGGTGGCCAGGTGTATCAGCAATGCCATATTCACAATGCCTATAGAGATTACAAATATGCTGATATAATTATCCATCACAAAATACGTCAGGTTTGCCATTTGGGGAAATAAAACTAGAAAATTTATTAAGATACCAAAAGACTGAGTCCCAAAACCAGAAAGTGAAAGCCATCAGAGTAGTTATGATATTGGCACAGGTAGATAAAGTAGAAAGCACCCACATTTTCAAGCCTTTAAAACAGAACAGGCTACCTCAGGCAAAGGTCCTCCTCTCCCCACTCACAACAACCACCCAGCGTCCGGGAAGTGCGCTCCCAGCAGCTCCGGTCCCCAGCAGTCCTCAGCAGAAGTCCTTAGCAGAAAAAAAAAAAAAGGCAACCGCCGCCAACTGCCAACCGCAGGACCGTTAGCTCGGCTTTTCACTTTCTCTTGCTCTGCTATGTCAGCACGTCCATGGGGCATGGGAGATCTTTAAATCCCATAACCCTTACACCAGGTGGCTCAGTGAGTAAGACACGTCCCACAGAGGGAAGAACCGAGGAGAAAAAAAAAAAAAAAAAGAAAACAGAAAAAAATTCCCCAGAAGAAAACTCCTAGGAATATTATAGTAAAATTCCAGACTTCCCAGATCAAGGAGAAAATTTTACAGGCTGTCAGGAAGAAACAACTTGAGTATTGTGGAAACACAATTAGGATAACACAAGATCTAGCAGCTTTCTCATTAAGGGATCAAAAAACTTGGAATATGATATTCCAGAGGTCAAAGGAGCTAGGATTAAACTAAGAACTACCTATTCGGCAAAACTGAGTATAATACTTCAGAGTAAAATATGGACATTCAATAAAAGAGGTAACTTTCAAGCATTCTTGATGAAAAAATAGAGCTGAACCGAAAATTTGACGTTCAAGTATAAGATGCAAGAGAAGCATGAGAAGGTAAACAGGAAAAAAAAAATCATAAAGAACTTATTAAAGATGAACTATTTACATTCCTACATGGAAAAATGATAATTGTTAACTCATGAGACTTTTCTCAGTATGAGGATAGTTGAAGGGAATATATATGCATATATGTGTATACATACATATATATGTATGTATAGGAGAGCATATGTGTGTATATGTGTGTGTATCTCTGTGTACATGTATACATAGAAAGAGAGCACAAGCCCCCTGATCTCTTAATATAGAAGCTACTAAATCTTGTGTTATCCTGATTGTGTTTCCACAATACTTGAATTATTCCTTTCTCTCTCCTTGCAGTATTTTCTCCTTAATCTGGGAACTGTGGAATTTGGCTACAATATTCCTAGGAGTTTTCTTTTTGGGATCTCTTTCAAGAGGTGATGAGTAGATTCTTTCATTTTCTATTTTATTCTCTAGTTCTAGAACATCAGGGAAATTTTCCTTGATAATTTCTTAAAAGGTAATGTGTAAGGTTTTGTTTTGTTTTATCATGGCTTTCAAATAGTCCAATAAATCTTAAATTGTCTCCCCTGAATCTATTTTCCAGGTCAGTGGTTTTTTCAATGAGATATTTCACATTGTCTTCTATTTTTTCATTCTTTTGTTTTTGTTTTATAATTTCTTGGTTTCTCATAAAGGCATTAGCTTCCATTTGCTCCATTCTAATTTCTAAGGAATTATTTTCTTCAGTGATCTTTTGGACCTCCTTTTCCATTTGACTATTTTTACCTTTCAAGGCATTATTCTTCTTACTGGCTTTTTGGACCTCTTTTGCCATTTGGGTTAGTTGCTTTCTTAAGGTGTTATTTTCTTTAGCATTTGGGGGGTGTGTTTCCTTTAGCAAGCTATTGAATCATTTTTCAGGATTTTTTGCATCACTCTCATTTCTGTTTCCAATTTTTTCTCTACTTCTCTTACTTGTTTTTCAAAATCCTTTTTGAACTCTTCCATGGTCTCCAACCAATTCATATTTTTCTTGGAGGCTTTAGATGTAGGACCTTTGACTTGTTAGTCTTCTTCTGATTGTATATTTTGATGTTCTTTGTCACCAAAGTAAGATTCTATAGTCTGATTTTCCCCACTCTTTGCTCATTTTCCCAGAAAATTACTTGACTTTTTAAGTCTTTGTTTAGGTATCACTCTGCTTCCAGTGTAGAGGGAACACTGTCCCAAGATTCAGGGGTTTTGTGCAGCTGTCTTCAGAGATACTTTTAGGGACCTGTAAATTTTCAGTTCTTTCAAAATGGTATAATCAAAGGAGAGGTGGTCCTCCTGGTCTATACTATGCTCTGTGAGTGATCGCAAGCACACTTTTCTCCTTTGGAACTATGAGGAGGATTCTCTTCCCTACCAGTGCCATAAGCTCTGCCATGCCAACATTCCTTCTCACACCAGGACCACCACCCAGGACTGTGACCAAGATCCAAGCATGGACAAAGCAAGAATTTCCTGCCTCAGCACCAGTAAAGAGATCCCTGCAATCCCCCTCTGATCATCCACTTCATCTACCCACCAATTCTGGGCAGAGTTCCAGAAATATCTGCTGCAGCTGGAGGTTGTCTTGGGCTGGAACTTTGTTTTACTCTGTCATTTTGTTGCTTCTGATGCTCTAAAATTTGCTTAGAGTCATTTTTTTCAGGTATTTGGAGGGGTTTGTGGTAGAGCTCAGGCAAGGCCTTGCTTTTACTCCACTGTCTTGCCTCCTCCTGGTGACTTTTTCAATCTTTTGAAGTTCACACTGTCATCACATAGTCCGTCTCTGATATTCATCTAAAATCAGGGAAGAAGAAACACAACAAAGAAATAAAAAGCAGAATCCATGTGTCCTTGGTCTCATGCTGGAAGAGATATTCTTTCACTAAGATACTAACTATATTTCTTCCTTCTCACTGGAAAACCCCTAAGAAGAGAGATTTCATCTCTTTGTTACTTTTCTATACACACTCAAATCTAGCTCAATAGCCAATTAAAAGGTTTTCTGTCACCATCCAGTAAGTTGACAGGAAACAATCACAAAATACATGGATATGGTCTGAAGCAGGAAGGGAAAGGGAAAGACCTCTTTATTGCAGACTTTCAGGAGTAGGCTCACTATACCTCCGTGTCAATTAGCAGTAAGCCTATATTACACAGAATCTGGACTTTTATTAATCAGTCTCCCCATAACAAAATAATACCAAAATATAAAGCAGAGGGAAAGAAAGCTAATCCTTCATGAAAGCAATGTGCTTTTAAAAAATTGACTTTCTCCAACTCCTTTTCACATGACCTATTTAATCATGATTTTTAAATAATTGAATACCATTAATCCTAATTTGATATTTCCCCTCAGAAATCTGTTGTGAGTCATGGAATGTGAAAGTTCTCCCCATAGTTAGTCCTTTGAATTTTCAGAGATATGAAAAAGCTCCTTGTCCAAAGAAAAATGTTTCATAGACATTCTTGAACTGTATTTTTAAAAAATATATCGTTTCCTTTTACTGAACTGCAAACTTAAGCTCCCAGAGGGCAGGGACCAAGTGTTTTTGTCCAATATTATCCCCCACAGGGCCTTGTATTGAATACATAGATAAATTTCAAAATATCCTTTTGTTCTTTTTCTATAGCACATCTTTCCCTTTGAGTTTTTCACTGAGATGGGTTTCTATAACAATTTTCAATACCACATTGAGATAAAGTCTCCCTTTAGATCATGCCCCTGCAATGATTTTCTTCTTTGACTATCCTTATTTTGAGGACTACATAGCTTTTATCTGACTTCTCTGACTGCCCTTTTGATTCTTGATGCCTATATTGACTACCTCAGGTTGATTTCAATTGAATTTTTTAATGACTTTTAAAGTTGTCTTTTTAAAAGGTGAACCTTAGGTTGACATGGTACACTATCTTTACATAAATAAAATTACTTGTTTAATCATTGTAGAGTCACATTTAGAGAAGTAACATGATTTAATGAATAGAAAACCAACTTCAAAGCCAGAAAGTACTGGATTCAAGCTCCACTTCTGATACTGTTTGTATGTCTCTGGACAAGTCACTGAAACCTGGACTGTTCTAGTCTGGGCAACTCTCTGAGACTATAAGTTACAGAAATGTTGCTGGCCTGTATTGATAGAAGATGTTTCTTCATCTGAGAGTTGTCTATGTCAATGGAATCACAGGTTCAGTGTCTATAGGCCTTTATTCACAACCAGGCTTGGGTTCATAGGATTATAGATTTGGTTGGTTGGTTGATTTTGTCCTTCATTCTTGAAGAGGACCAAAGTGACATCTCTGTGTTGGAGTCAAGGTACAGCATGTCCTACTGTTGTTGATCAGACATTGGAAGGTTCTACCACTGGTCAGGCACAATTAGTCCACATGAACATTTGGAGTAGAGATATGTCTACTTTTGTGAACCTTCTGTTTCTTCTGAGGGATTGCAGTTCTGCTTTGATTTGAGTCTTTGGAGATGATCTAGTTCAACCCTCTCATTTTACACATGGTGAAACTGAGACCTAGAGAGGTTATGACTTGCCCAATTGATATTAATCTATTTAATAAATGAGACAGTGAACCGAATGGACACCAATAATGAAAAGAAGTATTTAATATTTGGGAGTCTTTTTTTCTAATTCAAGTTCATATTTCTAGACTATTTTGCATGCATTGACATTTTCAGTGTTAAGAGTCTGAACTCAAACCACATCACTTGCAAAGACAAAGCAAATAATAAAAACACAGCACAGTACAAATGAATCACTTTCAATATTGGGTTTTATTGATTGTGATGAAGTAGATGAGTTAGAGCTATCACTCTCTTTCTTTCTTTTGTTATATTAAGCAACCTATTAGACTGGGGGTGATTTAGTCTCTTCATTTATTAAAGTAGATGTAAGCAACTATGTTTGTTAGACTTCAAGTGTTTGGGAAAGTCTATTTCAATTAGGAACATTCAGTGCAGTCCTAATTAAGGAATGTTCCTGTGCTGTCATACCTGAAATGGCACCAATGTTAGTATTCTCTAGATATTCAGCCATCTAGCTTAACACCAGTCCTGCCCAGCAATGGTTTCTTGCCATCTGTCCTACCATCATGATTTTTTTCTTCTTCCAACCACAATTTCCTGCTATTTCTCTGGGAATAGAAGCCAAATAAATACTGTCATTACTTTGGGAAAGGCAATTTGAAAATACTGCCCACTCACGATTTCTGACTTTGACTATACTAACACTCCCTTCTCTTGTCACCACTCTACTGCATGTGCTATAAAGTCCACCCTATCACCCCACTGAGGACAAGAACTATCTCATTCTTTTCACTTCAGTCCCTAATGCATCCCTTAGTCACTGGTACATAGTAAGAGTTTAATAAATACTTGCTAATTATTGCATCGATTGTGTATAGTACTTCATCGTTTACAAAATGTACAAGAATTATTTTCTCCATTTAACAGACAAAAAAACTGAGGGATAGAGATGAAGCAGTTTCTTTCCAGAGGCAGAGAATGATTTCTATAAACCATCTGGTCTACCTCAAGATCCACGTTTTTGCCACTATGCAAAAATGTTTTCCTAATAAGATTTAGTATTAGTCTAATTTAAAAGCAAATCAAAAAGCTATGGAGCACCTGATGGATTGGCATAACCAGTTGTGTAACTGAGGAAATCATGACCTCCCTGAAATTTAGCTGCCTTAACTGATAAATAGAGATAATGATAGTTAGTAAAGGACCACTCTTAGCCAGAAGGATCTGTGTTCGAGTTCTGCTGAGTGACCATGATGAAATCATTTAACTTCTCAGTGCACCTGGAAACTCCCTAACACTAAAAGGTATAAATTCGTAGGACCATAGAGTTCAAGACAGAAGGGAACTTAGAGGCATTCTAGTCTAACCTCCTTTATTTTATAGGTGAGGAACTCTAAACTTAGAGGGTAAAGTGATTTGCCCTTGCCCATACATCTAGTAAGTATCAGAGATGGACTTTGAATCCAAATCTTACTGACTCCAAGTCCAAAATTCTACCCACTACCATCTATATCAGTGTAGCTGGAAGTTTTTATACTAAGAATTCCCCACATTGAAGAAAACATAGACCCGGCTCAAGTACACAGACACACTCATGAGTATAATCCATGTGATCTTGTTAAGCAATTGAGTGGAGTTTTCCAAGTTGTAAAATACGATACACAAATATATATATATATATATATGTATATGTATATACATGTATATATATATGTATATGTATATATATAAGCTTTTATTGCTTTATGGTTGGTTATTTTTGTGTTTTTTTTTGTTTGTTTTGGTTTGGTTTTTTACTGGCATAGTAAGCAATTGTGATTTGTCTCTTGTAAACCACACCCAGTGACCTAACATCTTGGATATTTTCTCAGTCAGTTTTGAGGAAGTGACTTTTCTTGTTGGACTAATCAGAAGTGAAGGGTGATGGAAGTGGAAGAGGGAACAAGACCAAAGACAGAGAAAGCCTGAGCATGGTCAGTCTTCTGCACAGACAGAAAAGGTAGATGGCTGTTGACAGGGCATGATCTAAAAGACACTTATACCTCCAAAATTCTTCCTATCAGCTTAACCTTAATGTCTAATTGAAATATAAGTATACACATGAGCATCGTGGAATTTTATAATTTCCAAAGATGAGAATTGCAAACAGGTTTTGCTGATGTGAGAGAGAGAAAGAGAAAAGGAAAGAAAAGGGAGAAAGAGAGGAAAAAGAAAAAGGGAAAGAAAAAATGAAAAAAAGATTTAAAAAAGAGAAAAAAAGAGGAGAGGATATAAATTTATCTACTTCACACTTTTGTTGAAGGCCTACCCTGATGAAGATGATGGATCAGGATGGGTTCAGTATCCCCAGAAGCTCCAGTTCACTTAGCTGGAACAATTTAAATTTAAAATTTTTCTTCCCCCAGTGCCTGTGCATGAGGCCATTTTTTTTTCTAGCTTACAGAGGCAGCACCATCCTCTTCCTCTGAAGAAATAAAATAGCAGATTTAAAAGTTTATGCTCTATCTCCAAAGATAGACCCTATGGTTAGAGCTGAGTGGTGCAACCCTGCAATTTAGGCACCTGTGCTATTAACAGTTATAGAGTTCAGGACCATGGCCCACAAATAGCCTATTTTAGAAACACTCAGTTCCCAAAATACAGGTTACATGTGACTTTATGTAATTGTATATATTCCTGTAATGATGATGATGCCCCCTCCCTTTAGCTTATCTATTATTTGTCAATTGCCTGTTCCACTTCTCAGGGGAAAAAAAGTTTAAGACCAAAAAGCTTTTAAAATAGGGGTTATACCTGTCGATAAAAAATCAGCAAGTGCATTTCTATGTCTTCAACATTTTAGTCCCATTAACTCTCCTCTTCTATCCAAGCTCTTTCTTTGGCTCACAGAGTAGAATACACAGTTCCTTTGTGAATTGGGAGCTTTGTCAAAGAAAGCTCAAGAGATCAATCAATATCATTCACTTGGAATCATAGAATGCTGGAGACGGGACCTTGTCTAGCTCACCTAGTGCAAACTTGTTTATTTTGTTTTTGTTTTTAAGAAGAGAAAACTGAGGTCCCCTAAAGAAGCCAAAAGACTTTTTCAAGGCTCCATAGCTAGTTGGTGGTATAGCCTGAGTCTTCTGACTTTTTGACTGGTATTCTTTCCATTAACCCTTCTCTAAATTAGATGAGGGATCTCAAGTCACAGGCTGCCTGAAAGTCCTTCATCACTTCATTTAGAGAAAATTTAATCTGATTCATTGTGAAGGGAAATAGAGATGCAGCATGTCTTGCTGCAAATAGATCCATGCTAGAAGCTCTAAACAATTTTAGTTTGAGAGCATTGAGGGATACAATTAGTTCTACTTTAAAAATTGTGGCTTTTTAGATCTTTAGATTAAATATCTATGGTACTTTTAACTCTGCAGAGCACTTTCTCAGCTCATGTTACCATTTCATTCCTATAAGGTTCTAGGGCAAATGTTACACATTCACAGATTGGCAGATTTGGAAGTACTATCATCTAATCCAACCCCTTCCCCCCACTCCAGTATGCCCCAAACAATTATTCATCCAGTCATTCTGCCTTTGAATATTTCAAGTGACAAGAAACCCACAATGCCCCAAGGAAGTCCCAAGTGCTTTGGGATAGTTCTAATTGTTGGAAGTTCAGTGATGCAGTGGGTAAAGCCCACTGGGTCTGGAATCATAAAGACATTAAAACCAGTCTCAGACACTTAGTAGCTGAGTGACTCTGGGCAAGCTACTTACTCCTCTTGGCCTCAGTTTCTTTGTTTGTAAAATGAGCTGGAGAAGGAAATGGCAAACCATTCCAGTGTCTTTGTCAAGAAAACCCCAAAAGGGGTTCAAGAAAGGTCAGACATGATTGAACAACAGCAACAGTCACCCCATTTCTTACTCTGTAACTTCCACCCATTGACCCTCCTTCTGGTTCCTAGTACCAAACAATTAGTCTAACCCTCTCTTCCATATGAATGCCCCTAAAAGATTTGAAGACTGCTACCATGCCCTCTTTTCTTTTTTTTTTTTTTTAAAGCAATTGGGGTTAAGTAACTTGCTCAAGGTTACACGGCCAGATGTTTCTGGGTGGGTGCTAAGTGTCTGAGCCCAGGATTCAATGTCCAGGTCATCCTGACACTGGAGCCGGTGCTCTTACTCGCTGTGCTACCTGGCCACCCCATGCCCTCTTTTATAATGTCCTTTTTATGAACAACTGGGACAATTAGAGGCTAAATGGCTTGCATATTAATAAAATCATAAGGCTACCATCCACCATTGGCAAATCTTGATATGAAGCTGCTGTAGAAGTAGATGAGGAGTGAAGATTGCAGAGGGAGAGCTAGCAGTTTTGCTTAGCTCTTTCATATCCAGTTCATTTACAATCACAATGATTAAGTGCCAGGCTTAATAATGATTGAGAAAGCCAAGAAAAAGTCATATGGAGGTGATTTTTGCAGCCCAAGGCAGCTTAGGAAACAGACAGAGAGGTCTGTACACGCTGGATTGAATACTAGTCAGGAGTGAGGTACAACAGAAGCAGCAGCAAGGGGCAGTCAAGCAACCAGGAAGAGTAAGAAGAGTGAACACCTCATCAGAAAGAGGCCCCTGTGGATCTTGTGCTAGCAGTGGGTGCAGGATCAGGCACCATTAGGCAGTTCTGTTACCTGTTAGTTCCAGATCATAGTTCTAAGGCAGAAAGAAGCTGTCACAATCACAAGAGAGAAAGGGCCCTACTTATGGAAGGAACAAAGACAAGTCACCAGAGTAAAAGAGCAGATAGATGGGAACCCGACTCCAGCCTTTACCTCCCCACACAAGCCTGCAGTGGGTAAACCTGCTCAGGAGACCAAATCCAAGGAATAACCAGCAGTTCAAAAACTTACTGGCCTTAGAATGAGTTGTGAAAACAGTATAAGGACATAAAAGACAGAAGCTCATACCAGACAGCTCTGACCCTGGAAGTGACCAGAAACCAATATTAACATAAAATCCAAAGTCAGGAAGGAGGCTGGAAACATGAACAATGTAGATAATGGAGATTAGACCCAAGCCTAACAAGAATTCCTGGGAAAGTTAACAAGATTTAAAAAAAAAATACAAAAACACATGATTTTAAAAATCAAACAAGTGGAAGAGAATAAATGAGGGGATGATAGTTATGCAAGAGAAATACAAAAGGATAATTAGCCATTTGGTAAAAGAAATATAAAAAAAACTAAAGAAAATAACTCCTTAAAAATTAGAATTTGCTAAATGGAAGCTAATGACTCCTTGAGACATCAAAAACCAATAGAATAAAAGACAGAAAAATAGAAAAAGTGTAAAATATCTCTTAGGAAAAACAGCTGACCTGGAATATAAATTGAAGATATAGGATTATCTAAAAGCCACAAATAAAAAAAGAGTTTGGAAATCATATTTTGAGAAATTAAAAGGGCCCAAATATCATAGAACCAGAAGGCAAGTCATAAACTGAAAGAATCCCCTGTTCACCTCCTGAAAGAAGTCCCTAAATGAAAACTCCTAGGAATATTACAACCTAAATCTAGAACCCCCAGGTCAAGGAGAAAATTTTGTAAGTAATCCGATAAAAAGAATTCAAATACTGTGGAAATATATTCAGGATCACACAAGATTTAGCAGCCATTGCTATACAGTAATAGAGGGTTTGGAATATAATGTTCAAAAAGGCAAAGAAGCTAGGATTACAACCAGAAATAACCTACCCAACAAAAGTAGGTATAATTCTATAGAATAGTTAATGAAATAGAGGACTTCTAAGCATTCCTGATAAAAAGACCAGAGTCATATTCAAAATTCAAAATTCATTCAAACAAAAAGCTCAAGAGTAACATAAAAAGTTCTACATAAGTAATAGATCATAAGGGAATAAACGTGATTTTTTACATGTTTATATGGGAACAATCCATGTAACCCCTCAGATATTTTTTTTATCATCACTAGGGCTGTTAAAGAAACTCTAATTAGATAGAAGGCATGGGTGTGATTTTATTGTGTTGGTATAATATAAAAACAAGCACAGAAGAGTAAGAAAGAAAAGACAAGGAAGGGGAATGACAGAATGAGGAATTTTTTTTTTCACATAAATGGACCATGTAAGGAGTTTATACAATGGAGGGGAACACGATAGAAGAAGCAGGCAACACTTGAACCTCACTCTTATCTGAACTGATTCAAAGAAGGAGGTATTCTGGCCACCAGGTCAGGTCATGTCTCGCTAGGTATTTAGTAGGTATTAACTTTCCATAGTATGTGCCGATGTTATACAGTTTCTACACTTTATTTGCATTATCTGTAGTGAACATGAAGTCTGGGTTCCATAAGGCTTCTATAGTTTTTGGTGTTATTACAAGGTTCTGAAATGCCACCTTCCCATTACCCATAGACAAGTCCAAATGATTCAAATATTTGTTCAACAATTCTTTGTTGGCATATTGTTGGTTAAGTTTAAGTGAATGTCACCAAGGTGAACCTTTATATTCTACCTAATAAGTTAGCCATTTTATAAGACCCACTTGGAAGTAAGTTTCAGATATATTCAACAAATAATCTGGCATATACCTATTGCCAGTCTTTATTATTTCTCTGAAAAAAAAACGGCATTTCTTCCAGAAGAATTTAAGTTTTTTTTTTACCAGTTTATCATTATTAATAATAACAATAAAAGAATAATAATATAAAATCATTATTTTCATCTTGCTTAATTGAACTCAGATAAACAAGGGTCTTGCTGCAAATTGCTACCCTCTTATGTTTTTATATTTAACACTGAAGACTATTGCACAAGTGGGCAAAATAACATCTTTTTGTAACTGAATAAAAGTATTAGAATATAAAGTCTTCTGCTGTAGTCTCACTGAAAGTATTCTTGCGACAGCTCCAGCTGCTAACAGAATGGCAAGAATGATATATACCTCATTCTGTTCCCAAATGAGTTTGATTTCTTCTGCTAGGTCTCTGTATTTTTAAAGCTTTTTGTTCTATGAAACTTAGAGATTTTGAGTATTTTGTACTCTATTTTAAAATATTGTCCCTAAGTTTTAATGGATCGATGTTATGTCTGGATGATTATGGGTAAAGCTCTCTTTAGGGTAATTGTGCAGATTTAGTACAATTTAGTGGTTGAGGCTTCAAGATATTTTGAGGTCTGTGTTTATATGAGGATTTTTATCATCTGTCAGTCCATAAACAACAGTGAGTTTCTGATACATAATTCTACACACTAGGTCATGTCTTGCCAAGTATTTTCAATGTGATAAATTTCTATGCTACAGTTTCTACCATTTCACTAAGTACAAATTCCTTAATGAATAATAGCCCTTTTGTAATTTATAATAGTAAATGACCTAGTCACAAATTGCCATCATAACCTGGCATTTGCTCAATGATTTATCCAGTGTTTTTCTGTCAACATATTGTTGCCTGGTCACGGAAATGCTGTCTATGTGTGTTTTTGTACGTGGGAGAGTGAGGCAGAGAGAGACAGAGAGGCAGAATATAGACAAAGTAGAAGAAAGTAAGAAAGAAGACAGAAAAATAGAGAGATACAGAGAGAATTTCTTGAGCATTCAAAATGTAGCAGACTACTAAGTGCTAGGTATACAAATACAAACAAATAACGGGCTACATGCCCACAAGGAACTAAAATCCATAAAGGAGAACTAGAAAGCAGGAGTAAGGCAGAGGATGAAAGGTTATTAGAAAGAAGTGGATAAGTAGGGAGACTGAGTTGAACAGGAATGAAATGAGCATAGTTGAGATTCATCATGAAACGGTGGCCCAGTCTAGAGACTTACCAATCAGGGGAATAGATTTCAAAGTTGAGTTATCTGCAAAGTGGGAAGACTGCTTGGGTAAAAAAAAAGGTAGAAAAGTCCAGAGAATGAGTTGAAACCAGAAAGAAGTGAAAAGTATTTTGATTCCACTAAACAAATCCAAGGGAGTGTACCCATCATATGCCTTTACTATTTCTCAGTGATTTCTACTTCTTCCAAAAGTATTTCTCTAGGATTTTGACTGGTGTGTCATGTACTCCAAGAATAAATCTTCCTGCTCCTTTTTGGTAAGAAAGTGTCACTCTTTCTAAAGCTGCTTTAGGGAGATAGGTCCTGTGTCTGCATGTTGCATAAGTTTTTATGCTGTTGTTTTTTTCCTAAATCTATTATGATTCATTGTCTAGTTCCCAAAGTATATATTAAAACTGGTTTTACATGGGGTGGCTAGGTAGCGCAGTGAATAGAGCAACAGCCCTGGAGTCAGGAGGACATGAGTTCAAATCTGACCTCAGATGCTTGACACACTTACTAGCCGTGTGACCTTGGGCAAGTTGCTTAATTGCCCTCCAAAAAGCAAAAAACAAAACAAAAAACCTGGTTTTACATAGTTGTTAATTGCTTTATATGTCTTCTTCCCACTGAGCTTTAATTTTAGAATGCCAAAAAAAGACATCAACATGTTCAGTCATAGTTTTCTACTTGATAACTTCATGCTTGATGTGTCTTGGCTGGAGGACACCAAGATAATTTCATTCATCTGTTTACACAAGGTGTCCTTCCCTCACCTAGGCTGGAATTACAGCAGTCACTCACAGGACTTACCTTTTTACTGATGGCAATGGACACTTTGACCACCTCCATTTCTGACCCACAGCATTTCTCCTTTCCTTAAACAACCTAATGGCCTCTCATTCACAATACAGGCTCCCCATATTTGTTCCAGACTTGGTAAATACATGATCAGCTTAGCTGCATTGCAGTCCAGAACTCCCAAGCTTAACCAAGCCATCAGCCATAGGCTCCTTGATAGCAAGGATTACATGTGTGTGGCACCATGAGACAATACCAAGATATTTGTAATTATTTCTTTCATCTCATGGTTCAATTTGACCTGAGTTCAAGCTTGAAGCTTCCAACCTCTATCTTTCCTTGGAATCTATCAAGAATATTACGCTTATCGATCCCAAGTGACATTCTGATATAATCACAGAAAGTTTCCAAGAGATGAAGGCATTATTTATTGCATTTTTTAATGAATCCTATAGCTTGATGTCATCAAATATTTAATAAGAATCTGGGTTAGGCTGTATCATTGACTTGGAAGCTGTAACTGACTTTGCTTAGATAAAAGCATAATGTATTTAAAGCTAGATAGAATGATAGTAGGCTTAAACTCTCCCCCAGACAAAGAAATGGTACATCTTATATCAATCATTCTTCAAATTATTGTGTTAATGATAAATTTTGGAGAAACATTTGACATAGGAACACCTAGAGTTAGGGTTCGTCCTCCCTAAACATGCTTCTATTTCATATATTTGTAGTGCATTTAAAAAATGTGAGTGAAGAAGCGAGTAAAATGCTTTGGAATGATCAGCAAAAGCAGTATATATCTTACAGAACTTTCAGGCAGCTTGGTCATCAATGACTAAATTGATCACAAGCTACGCTACGCCTTTTATGCCTCTTAGCCAATCTTGTTTTCTTATAATTATTTAATAGATTTTTTTTCTAAATGATACAAACTGTGAATGCTTTCCATAAACCACACAGGTAGTTTATGGAATAATAATAAGCCTATTTTGGGTTGCTGGCATCCATTTATTTTGGTAATAGGTATGGGATGCTTCCTGATGAGAAGATAGGATCAGAATCTGTATCTGAGGGAAAGTTAGTCAAATCCATTGTCGACAAGCCAATGCACCATTTTGAATCATTTTGGACAATAATTATGAATCCCATCCAGGTCAACTGCTTTATAGTTTCGTATTACAGATAGGGTTTCACATACCAGCTTTGACCTAACTGCGCCATTGTTCATTATATTAGTTGTACACAACCTTTTTATTTCATATTGGGACAAATTTATATTTTCATTGTGTCAGACTTCTTGCAATAATATGGATAACCAAAAGTTTTCCATATCATTTTTCGGTGGGAGTTCTTTATATCCTCTGATTGACTTTCTCTTCAAGTCTCTAAAGTAACATAATAAATAAACATAAACATCATAAAATATTAAAACTTTATTTATGCTAAATTGTTTTTTTTTCTTTATGATTATCATTGCTATTGTTGTTGCTAAAGCCCATACTTATCCTTCTATTTTCCAGGGAAATAACGAATTAGAACGAACTCAGAATAATTAAATTTTCACATAATATATAAGTCAATAAAAAGCCACATGGTAGGAATGCTCAGGCTGCAGCATATTATCAGTGATGACTGAGTTGCAAAAATTGTCATAGGGGCATCATTGTATTATTAGAAAAGAAGATGGTCTAGTTATTGTGTGAAAGTAAAGGTAACAGATGGACAGCCCAAATGCTGCTCTGGTATTTACAAATTATTAAAAGAACCAGGAAAAGGCTGAAAGAACGCATTTGTTTCTCATGCAATTCTCAGACCAGCTCACTCTCCATCTGGGCGGTGGTGGTGATTGTTGTTGTCGTTGTTGTTTTGCCTAGTATATATGTTGGAGACAACCATCTCAATGGGCTAGATAGTACACATTATTCATCCACTTAAATTTTCCCCACTGTGTGTATTGTTAGGTTAAACTTTTTAATGGTTTTGGATCTCATTGATTTGGATCTGTTGTGTTGGGGGCACAGGGTGATACATATGAAATGTATTTCGTTTGAAATATTTCATATTTCATATTTCAAGATGAAATGACAATGGAGAAAATCTCTGCAAGATGAGAAGGTATAGATGAGTTGGAATCATGGGTCCATCAAAGTCTTCTATGTTGAAGAATTACAACAGTTACTTGCCACCATTCATAAAAGTGTGGTTAGAAATCAGAGAGATCTAAGCTCAAATCTTACCTTAGACACTTGCTTTGTGATTTTAGGCATGTCTATTAACCTCTGTAGCTCAATTCTCATCTGTAAAATAGGAAATTTTACAGCACCTACCTCCCAGGATTATTATGAGGATCAGATGAAATAACATGTGCAAAACTTTCTGAAAATTTTAAAACACAATATAAATGCTAGCTATCATCATCATCATCCTTGCCTTTTGGAGGGCAATTGGGGTTAAGTAACTTGCCCAAGGTTACAAGGCTAGTTTTTTTGTGTTAAGTGTCTGAGGCCAGAACCGAACTCAGGTCCTCCCAACTTTTTACTCACTGTGCCACCTAGCTGCCCTAGCTATCATTATTATTAATAGAAATTATTAATATTTATTTTTTCTAAATAATTATTACCAAATATTTATTTCTCTGCCTATGGGAAATGAATTTACCTCTTATTCAAGCTATAAAGGGAGAATATTTAGGCAACACAACACCAGCCAAATGATAAGGTGGGTAAATATCTAAGTCAGAATGGAATCCTAGGGTTATTTACACTTTTCATGTTAAACTTCAGGTGGATACAGGTTATCATTCTTCCTTTTTCACACCACTAAACTCCAAATTAATGGTTATTCCATCCATTGGATTCTGCCCAACACCTTTTCTTCCTATATCTCTTCTCCATTATATTTCCCATTCTAGTTCAAACTACACCTATTTCCACTGTAATCAATGAGAAAGCAGAATCTTTCCTGTCAGGATTCTCGAAGGCCCTCAGGTTCAAGAATTAATTAGTCACATGCATTTTTTAAACACCTGCTGGATGCCAAGAACTGTACTCAGCTAGTAAGCCCCTGAACTTTCTTTTGTTTTGTTTTCTTTTTTTACCATCAAGATTTACTTTTATTGAATGTCATGTTCAGAGCTGGCTTTATGTATATGTAAGTAGAAGAGACATTTACTTACATGGTATGGTTTGTGGAGTTCATCCACTGAGGCACTGGGCAGGAGTTATTCCTACTTGACTCATTGGGAGATATACCCCCTCTCAGTCTCCTTCACTCCTTCCTTAGAGGTAGAGATCCAGAGTTTCTCTTCAGACCTCTTCTCTTCTAGGTTGCAGTGATAGGTCTGTGGACATTAGAGGTACAGATAAACATCAGCCTTGGGTACAACAGATCGACTGCTCTTACCTACTACCTTCCCCAATCTCTCACCAGCCTCAATGCCTAAAATTCCAGATTATAATTACCAAGATTTTTTCCCTCCTTGAAATGTAAATACATCTTGAAAATAACTCATTGATCCTTACCACCCATTTTCACCCTAACTTAAATTACTTCCTCTTTCAGCATAGCAACGGAGGTTTTTTTTTTTCATTAAGGGAATAAGATACATATAAATACTTGGAGAAGGCAGACTTCTTCACCATGAAAGAGAAAACTGTATAAGAAGGCTATTAAGGTGCAAACTCCAAGAAGATAGATATCAATCAGCTATAAGAAAGATTTAATTATCACTGCAATTCTCTGACTCATACTAAGATTGATCATACAATTTAATAACACTTATGCTTCAAAAAAAGTAACTCCTTTCCCACAAAATATTCAAGACACTCTCATAAAAAGTCAAAATGCTACTCTTATTAGATCATAGGATTGAGAGCTGGAAGGGACCTTTGAGAAATCATCTAGTCCAGCTCCCTCATTTTACAGATAAGGATTTCTGAGTTCAAGAACTACTCAAGTTCAGTCCAGCAGAACCAGTGTTTAAACTTAGTGCTCTGGGTTCAGAAATGGAGTGATTTTTCTACTATATGGAACTTTCTCTTATTAGCCAGCCCATATATAATAAAGGGTAAATCATTAAGATCTAATAACCCAACACTTACCAGTGAGGTTAAATAGTTACCATTTCATTTTAACAAAAATGTACTTATAAGATACATCATAATGGATTTATAAAAATAGAAGAAAAATTTTTTTAAATCACACAATTATTGTGGTTATACAAGATGTAGCAGGTTTCATGTTTGATAAAAAAATAAAATAAGTCTAACCTATCATACCTCTAAAAATAGTAGAGCCAAAATATTGACTTCTGTTTTATATACTGATTGGAAAGAAAAGACTGAAAATAACACTGAACTTGAATTTCAATCCTGTTTTTAAGTGAATGGGAAGAATATCTCTCTCCTGCCTGCCACCCACCAGCAAAGTAATACTATAATATAATGCAAAAAATGAGATCTACACCCACTTAATCCAAAAATAAAAATTCCTTGCTTATTTTGCATCTTTATTATCTTTCTTTTGTTACTTGTATAGAACTCAGACCTCTAAAATAGGCATTCACTTAGTATGATTATTATTTCCAAATCATCGAAGTCAAATGAAAGGTAAATCAATTATAATGTGCTTCAGCTGCTGTTAAATATGATCTTTTGCAAGCTAAATATAACTGTCTCTTAATGAATTACTTCATTAAAGTCTGCAAAATTCCAGAAATAATCACTTCCATGTTTAAAGATCTTCCTTTAAATTTGAAAGAAAGCAAACTTTTTTTTTTCTACTCCCACTTATGGCTACTGGTAGCCTTACATGGAAAACACATGAAATTCAATGCACTAACAAAATATGAAATGATGATGAATTTGAGGTAGAAGTTGAATAATGTAGTCTATAACTTCTCTGTAGGATTTATCTTTCCTAGTTACCATCCCTTCTTTCTAGTTTATTTTTATATGACAGCCTTAAGTTGCCTAATATCATCTGTACAAAGTCATTTACCCCCCCAAAAAATGACCTAACAGAGGAAATAGGCAAATTTTTGATGTTAGAAGAGAAAGCAATTGGTTTTACCTGATGGCTGCCAACATTCATAGTAGCCATAAGGAGACTGTTGATAATGACCATATTGTTCATACTGATGATGGTAGTTCTTATCTCTGCTTCTGGTAGTTATTACCCCAGGGTCTTCCATGCCACTGATTAGATCTGCTTTTACTTGGCCAACCCAACCTGTCATCCTTTCTTCAAAAGTGTCTGTTATCATGTAACCAATTGTCTCTGTTTCTTTGATTATCACTAGATCTACTATTCCACTCTTCAACAATCAGAGGGGAATCTGCAGAGCATTTTAGGTATTCTTGATACTCTCTATCATCTTGGCAAACATTGCTTCAAAATTTGGAAGAGCATCAGAAGTGTCAGTCATGCTGAAAATCTCAGGGATGACTTTTTTGGTGAAAAAAGTAAGTCCATCTTGGTTCTCAGGCTACCAACCAGCCCCCTGAACTTTCAGCCAGGGAGATTGTCTCCTTCATTTTGTACTTATAAGAAATATCCACAAATTGGGTTTTCTCTTTTCTAGGTTTATAATACCCGTCAGCTCATTTGATTCTGCTCTCCCTTGAGCCTTTTCTTATGGCCACCCATTGCAGCCTTGAATATGAGAGCCTAAATATGACATACCAAACTGATATGCTAGTTTGGACACTAGACATAATCAGAAAGATCTGGGTTCAAATCCCACCTCAGATACTTTCTAGCTATGTGATCATAGGCAGATCACTTAACCCAACTGGACCTAAATTCTCTTGTCTATAGAATTTAGAAGTTAGATTCAATGGTCTCTAGGGTCTCCAAGTTCTAAATCTATGAGTCTATGAAGAACTGATGAAGCCGTAGCATATTTTCATCCCTAGTTACTCTAAAATGGGTCCTATTACTCTTTGATAGCCTTGCCTTTCTAATCTTCTCATTTGTCTAAAAATCACTCTTTCTTTTCATCTTTGCCTAATATAGTTCACACATCTGGGTCTCAGCTGGTACTTCTGTTGCATAGACTGCCTATCAAACAATTCTACTTGAGTACAAACATTAGCATATCTAAAACTCATATTTGCATTACAATTACTTTTCTCTCCACCATATTGAATTACTCTGAAATCCATATATATTTTGGAAGAAGACATTTTCCAAATAGGAGATGATCTCTAATGAGTAATAAAGATCATTAATAGCCAATTAACCTATCTTTTTCTACATTACCACAGATCATGTTGTTAGTCACTTTCTCCCCAACAAGTTCCTTGGTTTTGATATTTAAAATGGGGCAACATACAATTACAAAGGATGGGAGTTGCACAAACAGAGAGAGAGAGAGAGAGAGAGAGAGAGAGAGAGAGAGAGAGAGAGA
>NW_027185764.1:21196330-21259198 GCF_028583685.1 Petaurus breviceps papuanus
AGAGAGAGAGAGAGAGAGAGAGAGAGAGAGAGAGAGAGAGAGAGAGATGTTACAATTAGGCTTGGACTTTATTCCATGTAGAAGCCCATTTCCTACAGATCCATGTTACCTCAGAGAGAAACTGGTCCTAGGTGGAGATCCAAAAGGAGAGATGAGACTGTCACTAGACAAGAAAAAAAAATGTGAGGAGAGGAAGAACAGTCCCCAAATATATACACAACAGGAAAGAAGAATCACAGGTACCTATTGTAGTCGAGCAACCTGGATCTACCCTGTCATCAGGTATTATGGACAGTAGAACAAAGGCAAGATGGTACCTACCAGCAGAGGGCACTGCTAGGCTCCATTATAGGCTTCCCTTATAGGGGCACAATTCATAAAGCACCAGAAGCTTGTAACTTGGAGGTCTCTAAAGAAGGTAGGCATGGGAATATGTTTGACTCCAGGTTTAACAACTCCAGGTTGTTTTCCTTTGCAGAAATCATTTTAGTATTATACCCAAGGTAGGAATTTGGTTGATTTTGCTCTTTTTTTCTCAAAGAGGACCAAAATGATCTCACTATGTTGGGGTCAAGGTACGGGGTGTCTGACTGTGGCTGATCAGAACAATATGAACTCAGAAGGCTGTACCATAGGTCAGGCACAAATAGTCCATATGAACATTCAGAGTGGAGTTATCTCTAAATATGTATCTCATTTCTTTTGAGCTAATGCAATTCTGTTTTGCTCAGAGAACATAGTACCTTCTTTGATGGGGGCATGTTATGCTGGGTGGTCCTGTGTCCATGTCTCCCACTCTCACAATTGATTTCAAAGTCCTTTAGAGAGACTTTGAGAGTGTCCTTGTATTGCTTCTTCTAACCTCTATCGTAGTACTGGCTTTGTGTGCGTTCACCACAAAACAATCTTTTAGGCAAACATATATTTGGCATTTGAGTTGCACTCTTCTGCAGCAGAGTTTCAATGTGTGGAAGTTCAACTCAAGAAAGGACTTCAGTATCAGGTATCTTATCTTGTGAGGTGAATCTTGCTAAGACAATTCAAATGGAAGAAATTCGGTTTCTTGGCATGAGACTGGTATACTGTCCAGGTTTTATAATTATATAACAATGAGGTCAGCACAACACCTCTGTAGAACTTAATTTGTAGTAGGCAGCCTAATACCTCTTCTCTCACATGTTCAAAGCCTCCTAAACACTAATCTAGCTCTGACAACACATATGTCAACCTTATCATTCATATGTACATCCCTGGAAAGTATGCTGACAAGGTATTCTATTATTATAATTCTAAATGTTATTATCATTCTAAAACATCAGAGTTTCCAGGGAAGGTAGAAGCCTATCAGAAAGTGAAAGGGAGCTTTTTAGTGAGTCAAATGAAACCTGTACTATGTTCAATGTTTTGCTAACCTGAGTGTTTTCAGGGAAGTTATGATACAACTCAAATTTTGAGGTCCCCAAGGAAATCTCAAGACAGAAACTGATATTACAAGAAGATAATGGGTGGGCTCCAAATAATTGAAAGAAATAGCTATTGAGAAGTCTTCAAGATTAAACTGAATTGATGTGAACCAGAGTTTAAGTTCCTATGACATGGTTTGAATCAATGTCATTGTCATCATTGATATCATAAGTTACATTTACATAGTACTTTAAGTTTTACAGAGGACTTTCCTACATGCCATATCATGTGCTCTTCATAAGTCATCTGATCTAGGTGCTACAATACAGATATTATTGTCTCCATCTTGCAGACAAGGAATCTAAGTCTCAGGAAAATTAAATTACTTACCCATGGTAATACAGCTAATATGTATTTATGATTGAATCTAAACCAAGGTTCTAAACCTGGTTCTAAGTCATATGTTCTTTCCACCAGTCTTCATATACCTTGTAATACTGGGAATATAATAGGTACTCAATAAATATTATTCAACTAAATTCACATCCATTGAAAATATTTCAAGAAACCCAAGCACTGAAGGTGAGTGCATAAGTAAGTTTGGGGTAAATCCATATCTTAGAATTTGGGCACCTGTGGAAAAATTAAGCTGATTTGGGGGTGGGATAGGGTGTGTGGAGAAGTGTGAGATCTCTGCTTGGTTGAGGTAGAGCAGAAGCAGAGATTGTGGATACTGGTAAGGTTGGGGACCTTTTTTGAGACAAGGGTCCTCAAAATGGATAGGAGTTATAGGGAGGAAAACATTGCTAGGCAAGTATTGAATTTGTTTGAAAGAAAACTGTGACTGGAGATGATAACAACAAGGATCTAGATCAAATAAAAAGTAAAAGGAGCAGAAGTATTTTATGCATGATAGTGACATAAGGGAAATCTGAAAGTGGTATTGGAGAGCTCTTCCTCCTGGACTGTGTGTGATGAGGTATGAGAGGAGAAGCCAGTCTAGAAGATAGTGTCAATAGATGTGATATCTTCAGGAGAAAGCTAGGTTTCAGTGAGCACCAAAAGTTGAGAAGAATATGACAGAATGAGATGTGGGGATAAGAGGAATTTAATAATATTAGAGTCCACAGAGAAGAGCAAGATCAGAGGAGAATGGGACCTGGGGAAAAGCAGGGATGAGCTTCCAGTATGAGTGGGTATGGATATTGTTTCCCATTCATTCCTTTTTGACTGACGATATTTGCACTTTGGTGCTAGTGATAATATACAACAGACTGTGTGTACTCCTTTCAAAGTTGTGCATCATCTCAAACTCAATCCAATCCAACTGATCCCAGGTTGATCAGAGCACAATGGAAAGAACAGTGGATATGGGGTCAGAGGACCTGAATTAAAATTCTACCTTAGTCACTTACTACTTGACTGACTCTGGGAAAGTGACTTAGCCTCTTCTCTGGGCTCCAGTTTCCTCATCTGTAAAATGGGGGTTTAAGCCAGATGACCTTTAGGGTCCCTTCTAACTCCTAAACTCAAGATCTGTGATCCTGGTTTTTGGGCAGGACCTGCCTATCCATGGGGCTCTGAATAGCAGCTCCAGGAGTAATTGAAGACAGTTATCCCACTTTCCCTCAGAGGGCAGAATCTAATCTTTCCAGCTATTGACACCTGGGGAGGAAATCCTGGGCACTCTAATTGGAGAGAACTAGAGGAGAGATTCCAGCAGCACTTACCTCCTCACTGTGGAGCTATGGATATGCCACCTAACATATCAGTGAATGAATGAAGTCATAGTCTTGGAAACTATGTGTCAACCTACCAAACATTGAAACTCTATCTGGCCAGGTCAGAGAGTCAGCAAATACCACCCATCTCCCTCCTTCTATTACATTTATTGTGAACTGACTCTTTGGTCTGGGCCCATCCATCCCATTCTGAGAGATGCCTTCCCCCATTCTCAATATCTACCCTATAGGCCACCCTGGTTTTTAAGTACCTTAATCTTGAGATTGTTAGTAAAGCAGCTGTCTTGTCCCATTAATAGCATACAGCATTAGTACCAAGTCTGGGGGAAGACGGGTTCATTAACATAGGAAGAAGGCTGTTCCAACACTCATCCCAGCAGAATCTCACAGGTCAAGTAATTAAGTAAGCCTTGAGTCCAGTCAATCACCACCCATTATTTCTGTTTATAATTAGTCTTGAGTAGCCCATCTATAGTGTTCCCTCTTTTTGCCCTCCTCATGAATTCAGTAACAATAAACACATCACCAGACTCCTAGCAGCCACAGAAACTGAAATCAAAGATTCTTCAAACAACACATGTTAAACACAAAGAAGTTGCTTGAGCTATCCAAGTTGCTATTGAAAAGGAAACAGATGGAGGTTCAGGCCATGCTCTGCCAATGGTAGCTTTTTGTTGGAGTCTTTAACAATTCTTCCCATGTATCTTCAATTATACTTAAAGGACATTTGTTTGCTTAGGCTAATGCTGTCCGCTCTATGAGGGTAGCTGTTGCTGAATTCAAAAGCAGCATTTCAGATATTCTCCTTCTCCTGAATCTGGAAATAAAGGGGGTAGGTGTGTATATGTATATGTGTGTGTATACATACATACACATACATATACAAACGCACAGCGATTTAAAGAAATATGCATTTTACTATATCCGTATGTCAATAGAGATATAGAGAGATGATAGAGAAATGTAGATAATAGATGTAGCCATAGATATACATATATGTATATAACTGTGTGTGTATATACACAGATATACACACATACACACATTTACATATACATATCTCAAGTCCCAGCTAAAATTCTCTGTTGTATAAGTTTATGGATTATGTTACAGCTAAAATCATTTAGCTGTTACTTAGGAAAATTGCAAGATTGTTGGTTTTTGTTTTAATGCCAAAACATAAAGCTGGCAATTGATTACTGGTGTGTGTGTGTGTGTGTGTGTGTGTGTGAAGAAGAGGATGAGGTGAAAGCTTCATTCTGACCATCAGAGTAGTCTTCAGGGTTAGTCAAAAGGCACAGCCCACAGCACTTTTAATAATACATGGGGTGAATAGGAAGCCTCTTCTCTGGGGTTCATGTCAATCCCCCTTTATTTTGTGAACTTGACAAAAGTCTTGTTTGGTTTATGGAGTTCTTAAACAATGAATTTGGCTTGCTGACAGTTTGCAAGTATATAGAAACAATTTCTAATGACTGGCTTTCACGCTAGGACAAATTTAAATTTGAGATGGAAATCCTGGAAAAAAATTTTCCCTAAGCTGTGAATTGTGAAACTTGCTATTTCAGGTAAAAACTCTTAGGACTGTCAGGGATTGTGTTTTCAGTTGTCTGATGGATCATAATAATCCTTCCATAATAATCCTTCAATAATCCACCAACGGAGAGAAATGCCATAAGCTACTCTGAGAGAATGTGATTCTGGTGGACATCTGCATCTGGAAAAGTTGAGAGAACAATTTTAGTAACAGTCTAAGATGGGATCCTTCTGGCTCCTTTTCCCCATTGTGTTCCTTTGAAAAGGAATGTTACTCACCTGGCTATTTATGAGTCTATCTATGAGGTGGAATTGATGAATTGTGTCCCTGTTTTATCTTTTTATAGTTCTATAAAAAAGGGTAAGTAAAAGATATAAGCACAGTGCAAGTGTGTGAAATCTTGCTGTTTTGACCTGAAAATGTCCATATCTCAAATTCCATACCCCAAATTACTTAAATTAAATCAGAAACATCCTCAGTTTGGTTTGGGGAAGAGAATAAATTATCTTAGAGGGATATTTGGTCTAGTCATTGCTTAAGTATCTTCCTAAGTCTTTTGTTATATCTCTTGCAAATTCATTTGTGTAACTATTGAATCCAGAGGCAGGAATCTTCTAACTGTAAAAGTGCTAAATGAAGGAAAGGACTTTGAAGTATCCTGAATTTTAAAAAAAAAAAGCTAGAATTGAGTAAAATATTTGACATTCAAACCCAAAACTCAAGAGAAGACTAACAATGTAAATAGAAGTAAGACATTTTAAGGGCCTAAACAAGGGTGGACTGTTTACATTCCTATATTCAAAGTTAGTACATGAAACTTTATAATTGCCAGGGCTATTAGATTAAATATAATTAGAGAGATGACATGGATGTAAGTCTATTGTATTTGGATGATACCAAAAGAATAATGGAAGTATGAGAAAGAAGGATGTACAGGGAGAGAGAGGAAGGTAGAACAAAAATGGGCAAAAAATCTCAGATAAATGAGGTACATAAAGCAAAATTTCTACAAAGGAGAGGAGAAAGGGAGATAGTGGGCAAGATTTGAACCTTACTTTGATCTGAACTGACTCAAGGAGGGAAGAATGAACCTGCACACCCATTGTTAGGTACATAAATTCATCTTATCCTATAGAATAAGGGATTAAAAGAAAGGGAAAAGGGCTAAGAGGGAGAGTAGATTAAGGGAAATAGTAGTCAGAAACAAAACACTCATAAGGGGGAATACAAGGTAAAAAGGAGAAGGAGGAGAAGAAAATAGAATGTAAGGGGAAATGTGTTTTAGCAATCATAACTGTGAATATGAATAAGTCAAACTCACTCATAAATAGAAGATACAAGAATAGATTAGATATCAGAATCTAAAATTTTTTGTATTTATAAGAAATGTACTTGAACCTGAAAGATAAACATAGAGTTGAAATAAGAGACAGAAACAGAATCTATTATATTTCAACTGAAGTTAAAAAAAAAGACAGGAGTAGTAATCACAAACTTAGATAAAGCAAAAGCTAAAATGGACCTAATTAAAAGAGATAATTAGGGATACTATATTTTGCCAAAAGGTACCATAGACAATGACTTAATACAAATACAAAAGTATCATTAGTTAATGTATTGGTTATATAATTAATATCAATATTGAATATGCACCAAATGGCATTCAAAACTTTAGAAAAAAAATTCAATGACTTACAAGAGAAAATAGTAAAATTATAAGAATGGGAGAATTTAATCTATCCCTCTCAGACCTAGATAAATTTAAACATAAAACAAACAAGAAGGAAGTTAAGGGATTGAATAGGATTTTAGGTGTTGAATAAGATAGACCTCTAGGAAATATTGAACTGAATTAAAAAGGAGCTACCAATTTCTCATTTGTATGTTGCACTTTTAAAAACTTGATCATGTGTTAGGGAATAAAATGCTTACAAATGCAGAAAAGCAGAAATATTAAGAGCATCTTTCCCAGATCATAATGCAATAAAAATTACATTCAATAAAAGGACTTAAAAAATAGACTGATAATTTGAAACTAAATAACTTTATCCTCAAGGATGAGTCAAAAAACAAATCATAGAAACAATCAATAATTTTATTAAATAAAAATAAAAATATATGAATATAAAATGAAAATAACATTAAAGATAAAATAAATTTATTAAAGGTAGAATGAAAACAATAAGACAACATATCAAAATTTATGGGATGTAGCCAAAGTAGCACTGATGGGAAATTTTATATCTCTGAGCACATGAGAAAAAGAGCAAATCAGTGAATTAAGCATGAAAATACAAAAACTATAAAACCAACAAAATTTAAAACCCAATTAAACACCAAAAAAATTTTAGAAAGGCAAAATATTCATAAAATTCTTAAAATTGAACTAAGAAATAAACCTAAAAACTGGCTTAAGAAAACACAATAAAATAGAAAAGCCGCTAGCTAATTTGATTTTAAAAGTTAACAGAGAAAGACCCAAATTAATGGAAATGGTGAATTCACAACCAATGAAGACAAAATAAAAGCAATTATTGGCAATTATTTTGCCCAACTATATACCAATAAGTGACAATCTAGGTGAAATGGGTGAATAGCTACAAAGTATAAATTGCCTTAATTAAAAGTATAGAAAATAGAATATTTAAATAGCCCTATATTAGAAAAAGTAATTGAACGTGTCTTAAATGAGCTCTCTAAGAAAAAACTCAAGGACCAGATGGATTTAAAAGTAAATTCCACCCAACATTTAAAGAACAATAAATCCCAATACCACATAAACTGTTTGAAAAATAAATAAATAAAGAAGTCCTGCCAAATTCTTTCTATAATATAAATATTATCCTAATACCTAAATCAGGGAGAACCAAAATATTGTGAGGGGTTTTAGGCAAATTACATTTGATATGATGCTTTTTAGAGAAGCCAAGATAGTTGTATGTATGTGTGTATGTATGTATGTATGTATATATGTATATACTTACGTATGTGTGTATATATACACACACACACACATACACACAATTAACAATTTCAGCAAAGTCATTCTAATTTCTGTATTTTACCAATAAACCCAGAAGGAAAGACAGAGAAAGATATCCACTTAAAATAACTGCAGACAATATAAAATACTTAGGAATCTACTTGCCCAGATACACAAATGAAAGTCTCATTTCACAAATATAGAGGGAACTAAAGTAAAAATTTTTTAATTAATTTATATATTTTTAATTTTAAATATTCATTTCCACAAGATACTGAGTTCTGAATTTTCTTCCCATCTCTTCCCTCCCCCCACACCAAGATGGTGTGCATTCTAATTGCCCCATCTCCCAGTCTGCCCTCCCTTCTATCACTCCCTCCCTCAAATCCTCTTCCCCCTTATTTCTTGTAGGGCAAGATAGATTTCTCTACCCCATAGCCTGTATATCTTATTTCCCAGTTGCATGTAGAAACAATTTTTACATTAATTTTTTTTTTTTTGCTTTTTGGAGGGCAACTGGGATTAAGTGACTTGTCCAAGGTCACATGGCTAGTTTTTGTGTTAAGTGTCTGAGGTCAGATTTGAACTCAGGTCCCCCTGACTCCAGGGCCAGTGCTCTGTTCACTGTACCACCTAGGCACCCCATTATATTCATTTTCAAAAGTTTGAGTTATGAATCCTCTCCTTTCTTCCCACCCCACCCACCCTCATTGAGAAGGCAAGCACTTCAATATGGGTTATACATGTGTAGTTATGCAAAATACTGCCATAGTAGTCATGTTGTAAAAGACTAGCTATATTTTCTTCCATTCTATCCCACTCCCCATTCATTCTATTTTCTCCTTTGACCCTGTCCCTTTTCAAAAAAGTGTTTGATTCATACTACCCCCTCCTCCAATTTGCACTCCCTTCCATCAACTCCCCCTCCCCCTTATCTCCTTCCCTCCTTACTTGCCTGTAGGGTGAGATACCCAATTGAGTGTGTATGTTATTCCCTCTTTAAGTCATATCCAATGAGAATAAGGTTCACTCATTTCCACTCACCTCCCCCCCTTTCCTTCCATTGTGAAACCTTTTTTATGCCTCTTTTATGTGAGATAATTTACCCCATTCTATGTCTCTCTTTATCTTTCTCCCAATATCTTTCTCTCTCACCCTTTAATTTTATTTTTTAGATATCATTCCTTTATATTCAGTTCACCCTGTGCCATCTATCTATCTATCTATCATCTATCTATCTATCTATCTATCTATCTATCTATCTATCTATCTATCTTTCTTTCTTTCTTTCTTTCTTTCTTTCTATCATCTATCTATCTATCTGTCTATCTGTGTATCTATCTATCTATCTACCTACTTACCTTTTTCCTCCAACTACCCTAATACTGAGAAAGCTCTCATGAGTTACAAATATCATCTTCCCATGTAGGAATGTAAACAGTTCAACTTCAAGAAGTCCCTTGTGATTTTTCTTTCCTATTTACCTTTTCATGCTTCTCTTGAGTCTTGTATTTGAAAGTCACATTTTCTATTCAGCTCTGGTCTTTTCAGCAAGAATGCTTGAATGTACTCTATTTCATTGAAGATCCATTGGTTTCCCTGAAGTATTATACTCAGTTTTGCTGGGTAAGTGATTCTTGGTTTTAATCCTATGTCCTCTGACCTCTAGAATATCATATTCCAAGTCCTCTGATGCCTTAATGTAGAAGCTGTTAGATCTTATGTTATCCTGATTGTGTTTCCCTAATACTCAAATTGTTTCTTTCTAGTTGCTTGTAAAATTTTCTCCTTGACCTGGGAACTCTGGAATTTGGCTACAATATTCCTAGTAGTTTTCCTTTAGCTATCTCTTTCTAGAGTTGACTGGTGGATTCTTACAGTTTCTATTTTACCTTCTGGTTCTAGAATATCAAGGCAATTTTCTTTGGTAATTTCTTGAAAGATGATGTGTAGGCTCTTTTTTTTCCATCATGACTTTCAGGTATTCAAGTGATTTTTAAATTATCTCTCCTGGATCTATTTTTCAGGTCAGTGGTTTTTTCAATGAGATATTTCACATTGTCTTCTATTTTTTCATTCTTTTGGCTCTCTTTTATAATTTCTTGATTTCTCATAAAGTCTTTAGCTTCTTTTTTGCTCCATTCTAATTTTAAAGGAATTATTTTCTTCAGTGAGCTTTGAATCTCCTTTTCCATTTGGCCAGTTTTGCTTTTTAAGGCATTCTTCTCCTCCTTGGCTTTTTAGACCTCTTTTGCCCTTTGAGTTTTTTTTAAAGTTCTTTATTTTCTTCAGTATGGGGGGGGGTCTCCTTTAGCAGGCTGTTGACTTGTCTTTCATGATTTTCTTGCATCACTCTCATTTCTCTTCCCAATTTTTCCTCTCTTTCTCTTACCTGATTTTGAAAATCTTTTTGAAGTTGCCCATGGTCTTGTACCAAGTCATATTTTTCTTGGAGGTTTTGGTGTAGAAACTTTGGCTTTGTTGTTTTCTTCTGGTTGTATGTTTTATTCTTCTTTGTCACCAAAGTAAGATTTTCTATTCTGACTTTTTTTACACTGTTTATTCATCTTCCCAGTTAAATACTTAATTTTATAACTCCCTGTCAAGGCAGGACTCTGGTTCTAGTGGGCATGGGGGTGGGGATGGGGGTAGGGGTACTGTCCCAGGCTTCTGGGGTTTTGTATTAGCTACTGGATCCCCCACTGTATGTGGGTCCAGAGCACTGGAGGCAGCTGCCACTACTGCTGTTGCTGCTGCCACAACCACACCCACTGTCCCAGACTTGGGAGTGAACTGCATGTTCCTCTTACACCCAGGTCCCCCACTGACCTTCTATTCTGTTCTCTGTGTTTATGGGTTGAGAAGTCTGGAAATCAGCACTGCATCCAGCTATTTAGTCCCTTGAGACCTGCCCTGGCTTCATCACACCTGGCACAGCCCATTATGGACTGTGCTCTGCTCCCAGCCCAGTGAGATATACCCTTCCTGACATTCTTCCATGAGGTTGGGCTAGGAGCAGAGCAGGTTTTGTGGGTTCTGCAGCTCCAGAATTTGTTTAGAGTCATTTTTCACAGCTTTTACTTTGCCTTCTTGATTCTGTCCCCCTGAAGTCAAATTTATGACAATAAGAACTATTCCCCAATTTATAAATAGTCAAAAGATATGGTACTCACTTTGGCAGCACATATACTAAAATTGGAATGATACAGAGAAGATTAGTGTGGCCCCTGTGCAAAGATGACAAGCAAATTCGTGAAGCGTTTCATATTTTTAAAATCTTGCAGAAATGAATGATGTAAACTAGGATTTTAAAAAAATAGTCAAAAGCTATGAACCGGCAGTTTTCAGAGATCAAAACTAGCAATAGTTATATGAAAAAAAAATTCTCATATTCACTAATAATTAAAGAAATACAAATTAAATCAATACTGAGGTTACTACCTCACCCCTATCAGACTGACTAAGATGACAGAAAAGGAAAATGACTGGAGAGATTTGTGGTGATATAGCTATACTAATGTACTATTGGTGAAGCTATGAACTACTCCCATTGCTCTGGAAAGCAATGGGATGTCACATTTCAAAAAGCTAAGGTGATCTTTAACAGCATTAAAGGATTGTCTTACTAAACTCTGCTCTTAAAACAACCTCATTTGGAGTACTATAATAAGTTCTGAATACCAGAGGTTAAGAAGGGGGATAATAAGCTACAGAATATTTAGAAGAGGTCAAGTAGGTTAGTGAAGGGTCTTGAGTCTTTATCAGGCCTGCACAACATATAGCCCACAGGCTGCTTGCAGCTAACCCAAGGGTTTTGAGTGGCCTGTGAAAAATGTAGAGGATGTAAAAGAAAGTAAAGATGTAACAAGTGTTTTGTCCATGCCCTGCTCAACCCATCTTTCACTAGTGACTCTTGTGCCTGTTGTGTAATTTGGTGGGTGGATTTCCACTGCACTCTATCTCCTGTTCGTCATCTGACCTGCGGCAACCAACCATAGTCAATCTGTCTCTAGTCTGAGAGTAGCGATAGTTGTAACTTTTTGTGGTGTTTTCAGTCATTACTGGTGTTGAACAGGAAAAAAGTGAGGGCAGGCACATGTACACACAGATGATTCTCACTATGCAATGAGTGGCAATGACAGGAGGGCTTCTTCCTCTCCTTCATTGCACATCTGCCCTGCAAGTTACATGAGTATCTGGTGCTCTGTCTGAGGTCAGACCACTCAGTTCAGTATTTCTTTGTATGTAAGCAGTTGCTGTGGAGATTTTTTGGTTCTCACATTAAAATTTTTGAGGTGATTTTGTAAAATGGGTGATAAGAAACAGATCAAATCAGAACATAGTGTTTAATTCAGAGTGGACAAATAGATACTTGTTTACTTACATGAGAGACAAAATATTGTGCTTTGTTTGCCAAGAAGTAATAGCCATTCTGAAGGAATACAATCTTTGTCACCATTTCAAACCAAAATATCCTGACTTAAGCAAATTGGACACCAATGAAAAACAAATTAAAGTGGCCAAATTGTTGAAAAATCTCAGTGGGGAACAATGGTTTCTCAAGAAAGTAAACTCAGAAAATGAGGTGACTACTAAGGTGAGTTTTCAGATTTCTAAAGGAATTGCTGTTCCTGGGAAATCTTACTGAAGGTGACTTCATAAAGAACTGCAATAAAGATTGCAGTTTCTGGATTATGAACCAATAAAAAAGTGGTTTTGAACACTAGTTTAATCATTAATTATACTTTTACTAGGAAAATGAACTTCTAAAAACCTATATGACCTAAAGAAATTTAGCCTGTTTTAATTTTGGCCCCTACCCACTGCCAAGTTCTGCAGAACTGTTCTATATTATTATGATGACTGGTGGAAGTAACTTATATATTAGCTTGAAAAAGAAAAGGCAAGAAGATATTTTATAGTTGTGTCCAAGATTTGAAGAAACATCATTTGAAGAAAGCATTAGACATAATCTGTTTATCTCCAGAGGATAGAAACAGTATCAATGGTGCAGAAATTAAAACAGAGGAAAATTAAAGTGCCATATCAGAGAAAAGTTCCTAACAATTAAGAGCCTCCAGAAATGGGATGGGGGGCCTGAAAAAGTGGCGGTGGATGTGTCCTCCTTGGAGGTCTTTGAATAAAGGTCATATGACAATTTAGCAAGAATGTTATAGAAGGGATCAATTTCTCTCTTTCATGGATCTGACCAGATATCTGTTCAGGTCTCAAATTCCATAACTGTATGAATCTGAGACTAGTTGACATCTATATTCCCTCCAAGCTCAGGATCCACAATCCTATGTTTCAAAGAGCAATAATAACAATAAAGATCTCGTGAGATCATTTGCATTTGTTCCATAATTATTTCTATGACCTCTTCTTCACCTTGAAAACTCATGTTTCCTCTATAAGTTAATATTTGGTCTTTAAGGGTTGTTATGGCCAAGAAATTCATTACCATACATCTAACCTGTTCATGATACTTTCCCAAATTATCTAGGCTAGTCTCTGGATAATAGGCATGATGTCTATAGTCAGGTCTTTCCACTTTGAACTAGATGGCCTCTGACTTTTCCAGTTGTAGAGCAGAAGTATCAATCACACAGCCTAACACTAACCACACTCCCAAGTACAGCCAGAACCAGATAAACATATAAATGGTAAATATTTAACAAAAAGAACAAATATAATAAAGTAAAGATAATGGTAATTTTTGGTTTTCTAAGTCAATCTGTGACTCTCTCTGGAATCCTTATGTATAGTTTTAGCAACTATTCCTATTTGAGTTGGAGACCACTGATCTAAATCTAAGATCCTATGACCTTGTAGTTTATCCTTACACCATTTCCTATCTTCCTTCAAAATTTAGTTCAATCCCCTCTTAAATGGGATCCTTCTTAATCCTCCTCCCTTGCTGCTAGAGTCTCCTCACTGAAATGCTGTATATATTTATAAATAGTATTCCTTTACAATCGAATGTAAGCTCCTTGAGGGCAGGAACTATTCCATTTCTTTCTTTGGATTACCACCATCTAATCCAGTGCCTGACATTTAGTAGGTATTTCTTAAGTGTTGATTGATTGATTAATTTGTTTGTGAATTGACTAGATAGTCATAGATAATGCTTCACTGACATAGCTTCATGAATGCAGAACTACTTCGAAGAACCTTCATGGAGATATTGGGATGCCTCTCTAATGGCAGTACTGTACACAAAGGCCTGCCTCAGCCCACACCTAAACTCTTACAGGTGTCCTCATACAATTGCTTCCAATAGATTTAAGAAGGAATTCTCAGAAACCCAGGAATTTTTTGGAAGCGAAATGATAGCTCTTAATAGTCCATGAAAATTTTCACCAACTGCAGGTGTACTCAATTAACATCTCATTAAAAAAACCTCTTGAACTTCAATGGAGCCGTCAGCCTTGTACAGTGTAAATGAAGTGTATAATTGATAGCCACCACTGTGCTGGGTGAAGAACTCTAATAACATGGGACTCTCCTGAGAAAGGCAGCCCAGTTTCATCAATAGAAAGAATGCCTGCCAAAAAGAACTTCCATAGTTTAAATGAGTTTGGGGAAGATACCGCAAAACAACACCAATCAAAAAGCAAAAGGAGTCATAGCATTATGCAAAATGGGCTCTTTCCTTCTTTCTAAAAGATTTTCAACATAGTTTTCAAAGTGGAATTTCCCAAGAGCCTTTAAATTATATGATCTTTTGCTAAGGTCTAAACAGGCCCTGCAGATATATAGAGCAGAAATTATGAAGACTGAGCAGCCTCAGCTGCCCTAATATGTCCTTATTGGTTGCAAGGAGGAGAGGGGTCTGTCTTCTCTTCCCCACTGAGATAACATGAGCCAGGCTTAATTGCTTGGGCGATCTGCAAAGAGATGATTCACTGGGGAAGACTCATGCTGGAAAATATTATTGACTTTTAAAGAAGTCCCTTAATGCCCATCATAAAAGCCTTCTGAGAGGATCAGTTGTAAACAAATAAGAAAGAATAAAAGGCACATTTTCCTTTATGGGAGAAGTCCCTTCATATAATTTCTTCCTTTTTTTATGAGTGTTGGTGAGTAGCACAGAACAACTTATATTTACAGATCTGGCTGATGTTATCTAGTTCACACTCTGGAAAGTACTTTGTAAATATGCTAAGAAAGTTGCTCAAAATCCCTATTAACCTAGACATCTTACTGCTAAGCACATACCCAAAAGGAGGGAATGAAAGGATCCATATACACTGAAACTTTTATATCTGGTAGCAAAAAAAAACCTAGAAAACGGTGATGTGCCCATTAATTGGGGAATAGCTAAACAAATGAACGTAAATGTAATGAAATATTCATGAAATGGCATTTCTCAGTAAGAAATAAGGAACATTAATTCAGAGAAGCATGGGGATGGATACATATGAATTGATACAGAATGAAGTAAGCAGAACCAGGAAAATAATACATACTTTGACTACAATCATGTATATGGAGGAATATAATATAAAGGATATACACTGTAAAATGGCAATAGTAAAGTTTATCTCTGAACAAATAAATTTAAAAAGCACTTCCCTCTGATCTTTACAGAGGTATGAAATTACAGGTGGGGATTTTTTTTTGGTTAGTTTTGCTGAATTTTCCTTTTCTTTCATTTTTTTTATCTTTGTGACAATAGTGGCAATTATCATGTGGTGGCAAGACAGCTGGTCTTGAATCCAGTACAGCCTGCACTTAAATATTTCCTTAACACATGGCTATAAGACCCTGGGAAAGTCACTTAACTTTTCAGTATTCTAGACAATACTCTCAGACTATAAATTGCAGAAAAGGTGCCAACCTGAATTGGTAAAGAAATTATCTTTATCTAGGAAATCTTTAAACCAGTGAAATCAAGAGTTCATCCCTATCCCTAACCTACAAGTAATAACTCACTGAGAAGGGAAGGAAAAGAAGGAGAAATGGGTGTATTAGGAAACCAAGGGGGTATAAAAAATATTTATCAACAAAACATAATATTGTAAAAATGTTGTCAGTCTCTGCCTGACCTTGACACTAAGATTATTCTCCTTTGAATCATTGTCTGGACCTACTACAAATGAAATCCTTGCTCCAGTCTCCACAGTCTACTCTATGGATCACCCAAATTTCCTGATTTAACACCCTACCTCACCCAACTCCCACCACACATACTGAATTTGTCATTTAGCCAAGGTAAGCTTGATATAAGGAGACAGAAATCTTAGAGAGGTTGCCAGTTCCAATTATAGCAGTGCCCAGTTCCTAACCTAGACCAGATTCTTGAATTCTATCTAATTGTCCCATAACAACAGGTAGCAGGGGACCTGCTGGGATGGAGAATCACACCTGTCAAAGATATAGAACATTTCTATCATAGGCCGAGTGGTGTGAAATAACATAAGAGGCCAGAAGAGGGAGATGGAAATTCTAGCTGCAGTAATCAGTGATGCCTTCATGAAAGAGGTGTCATTCAAACAAAGTCTTGTATATATGAGATTTTGAGTGATGTGTCAAAATTTATTAGAGGACTTGAAAGACCCAGAAATGAAAATATGTATATTTTCTCACCCTAACTCTAGAAATCTAATGGAGATCTGGTGCTTAGCAGAGTACTTTGTACATAGTAGACACTTAATAAATATTTTTTTCCTTTAATTACAATCTAAAATACAGAATTGTTTTATTACAATCTAAATTAAACAAATAATTGTTTAATTACAATCTAAAATACAGAATTTAGCACTGCCACTGCAAGTTAGTACCTATTTACATGTCCTGGACCTAAGACTGAGGCTTGATACCTGACAAAAGAAAAAAAAAACAAATAATGAAATAAATGTACAAACTAAAAATAAAATCTTACATAAGACCTTTAGCAAACCTTTAACTAAAGCAGAGTTTTGCCCCCCCCACAAGGTACCAAAATTTACCATGTATGCTTTAGCTGATTAGAATCTACTATACCAAGTCTAACTGAACTTGAATTTATCTTCAATTAAAACATTGATTATTTGAGAACATTTTGGGTACTGCTTGCTCCAAGATCATCTCAATAGCAAAGTTGTTAGTTATGACTCTGAAAACATGAAAAAATCTTTCTTTTCCTTCTAGATCTGTCTAAATTTCTACTACTTTTGACTTTTCTTTCTTCATACATATATGTGAATGTGTATATGTACATATGTACAGGTATCTCACTCCCCATCCTTGTTGCTGTCACTCTACCAAAATAATCAATGTTCGTGGCTCATAGTATTCTTCTCTGTCCTGTTCTTTAAAATAACCCTTAGGCACAATATTGGTATGAATACCTCTAATAACCTAGCATTTATGATGACACCTCCAGTCCACTAACCAAACAATTCTCACACTTCCTCAATGCTTAATACTTAGAGATACAAATGTATACAAGGAGCTTACTTTTCAATGAGAGAAGACAACACATAAAGAGGGGCTACAAGGAAAGTGTGTGGTGATGGAGGAGAGGAGCTGAGGGCAGTACACCTGTAATGAAATGGTTTAGAAATTAGCAGGAAGTAAGATGGCCCCTTTCCAGGAAAAATAAAGCAGAAGATCACCCCTATGGAACCCAGAGTTTGTGACAACAATGCAGTATTCACAATGCCTATGGTGACTATAAGTATGCTGATATGGCTATTAATCACAAAATGTGACAGGCTTTCTACATGGGGGGGCATAGCTAGAACATTTATTAAAATACCAGAAAACTCAGTCCCCAAACCAGAAAGTCAAAGCCATCACAGTAGCCATGGAGTTGGCTCATGTAGTTAATGCAGTAAACACTCATATTCTCAACCCTTTAAAATAAACAGGACACCTCAGGCAAAGATCCTCTTTCCTCACTCATGGTAACTGCTCAGCCTCCATGCAGCTTGCTCCCAGCAGCTCTGGCCCTGCTCAGTTCTCATCCCTGTCAGTTCTCAGCAGGAGTCCTTAGCAAAAGTTCTGGCTGGCTCAAAAAAAAGTTCTCTCCACCACTGCCGCTGCTTCCAGTCACCTCACTGGCTCCAGCCTGGCTCCTACTTGGCTCTGACTCCTTCCTGCCCCACCCCTTCCTGCTACATCTGCAAGTTCAAGGGGCATGGAAGATCTTCAAATCCCATTACCATTACAGAGTTCCAGGGGTAGAATCCAAAGTTCCAGAGAGATCACAATTAGGGGGCTGAAGATGAGAGCTGAAGTTCAGGTAGTTTGACTTGTAATTGGCTTGAGAAGAAATACATACATGTTTTAATAACTTAGATTATTGGTATACCATATCTGTCTGTCTATCTATCTATCTGTCTATCTATCTATCTATCTATCTATCTATCTATCTATCTATCTATCTATCTATCTATCCATTTATCTTCCTGGATTTATACTTATATTTTTGCTTCTACTTTATATTTTGCATCACTTCATGGGGGTCTTCCCATCCTTCTTTGTATACTTCATATTTGTCGGACAGCATCATAATATACCATTATATTAATATACCATAATTCATTCAGCTCTTCTCTAATCATTGAATCATGTTATTTGTAACTCTCTAAAAAGAGTATCTGTGAACATTTTTCTATGCATAAGTGCTCTTTATCCCTACCTGGCAACCCAAAATATTCTGTCAACACTCCTTCACTCTCCTCACTTAAACTGAAAGCTGGTATGCTCCAGAGAACACTTTCTCTCTCCAAATCCAGGAGATGGAATTATTCTATTTCTGGTCAGAGTTGGCATAATCCTTATCCCATCGCCACTGCTTTTCTTTTGTTTCTCTACTATAACTTTAAAGGAGCCTTTCCACTTGTTTTTAACCTTTCTTTCTATTTTTGTTTCACCCAATCACACTACATATAGTCTATATTGTAGCCAAATTGTAGTACTAACTAATCGTGGAATTTGAAATTATGTGTCTTAATTCCCTTCATTTGATATTCTCCATAGCTGGAAGTCTTATCTTCTCCCAAAACTCAACCCAGGTTTCACCACTATTATAGCTTTTTTGATCTCCATACCTTTCTGTTTAATAATATTCTCTCCTCCCTGACATTGTTATGTATTTATTTATCTGTATATCTCTTGTATTCAGACAGCAGAACAGAAGCTCCACGAGGAAAAGAACTATTTTACTTTGGTCTTTGTATCTCTAATACCTAAAACAAAGTAAATATTTGATAAATATTTGGTAAATTAAATTTGAAAGATTCTAGATTTAGAGTTAGAAGAGACCTTAGGTTTCTTGTCCAACTCTTCTCATTTAACAGATGAAGAAACTGAGGTTTAGGGAATTTAAGGAAATTTGCCCAAGGTCATAAAGGAAGCTACTGGCAGAGCTAGATTGAACCCAGGTTCTCTGACTTCCAATTTAATTTTCTTTCCACTGTACTACACTGCTTTGTTTAAATATCAACCTTCTCTCTGTCCTTTCTATTGAGATTCGACCAATGTACTCCATGCAAATGTCCACAGTCTTTCCCTCTATACCATCTTTTGTTACCATCCTTAGGAATAATATTCATTTCAATTCCTCTAATCCACTAATACTTATGTCAATATCTCTAATATCCTAATCAAACAATTCCTATGCCTACTTAACTCTAATAACATTATTTTCCACTCTACTTCAACTACTGGAATAACCACGTTAGACCTAACCATCTCGGACTCTACCATTCTTAAGATATCAAATTCTGAAAATGAAATCTCTAAATCTAATCTCCTATCCCTCTACCTCTCCACATATTCTCACCAACACTAAATTGATTCTTTCGCCTCTTTGCCATGTTTGATTTCTTGAATCCTTTCTATTTTCTAATTTTATCTCCCCCAGTCTGGTTCCATTAATTGTCATAACTATATTCTGCCTTATGGTCTACCATTTTAATGAGTTGCTAGCTATATTCACAGTGCTCTCACCCCTAGGATTTTCTACTTTTTCTCACCTACTAATATTCTATATTAGCTAAGTCTCACCATCTGATTCTTCATTTCCTGGGCCCAAGTTGATATATATCACTGGAAAAAAGTCATGAAAGGACTGGTTTTATCCATTATAAATGTATAATTTACAAGCTCAAATGGGTTCTTACTGTTATTTGGCAATCCTATTATACTCCCCATACTAACTGTTCATATTCATGAGGCAAACTAAATAGGTTACAATATGTTCAAATACCAGTACATACTTTCTACTGCTATTTTGCTTATAGCATTAAAATATCCAGTTTAATCAGTGGGTGATCCCATTTGTCAAATTCCATCCACTCCCTTCAACCCCCTCACCAGTGACTATGACTGGGAATTCACTTAACTGATTGTTCCTTAATAGATATTCTACCAAGCATGGTAAGAACTTTGGCAACAAATGAAAAAAAAATGGTGTTGGAAAGAACTAATTAGCTGTTTCTGTGACCTAAAGAATAATAGATTAGTGATGCTATTCTACCAGTGATTAGTCTGTGTGAATCGCTAGCAATTCAAAGTTAAGTGTGTCTCCAGAAATAGGAAAAATGGAGTCCAGTGTTTTCTATGTAGCCATTATTAACAGAGAACTGGTCTAGAGAGATACCATCAGACTAGAAGAACACTTGCCTTATAATACTGCATGAGAAGGATTCTTCCAATGCCATGAGGAGTACTATAAGCCCATCTGCAGAGCAGGAGTAGCTTCCCAGTACCACATTGGTAAAATTCTGATTTTATTGTAAGTTTTTTCTTGTAGTATTTTCATTTTTTGTCTGGATTTATAATCTCATGAGGGTAAACAACTCTCCAATTGGAAATTGTCTTTCATGATGCAGATCATCAACTTATCTTTAACTTAAAGCCTTTAGAAAATTGCCTGGGAAAATCAAGAGATTAAGTGACTTATCCATAGTCACACAGTTAGTCTTCTATCTACTCTAGTAAGTTCCCTTCCTTACATTACTTATAACTTAGTACTTAAAGGTATTCAATAACAAATGAGATTATGTAGACATAGATAGAGATAGAGATAATGAAGACAGAGATAAAGCTGACCTAACTATAGAAAGGCAACTTTATATAATAAAGAGATAGCTGGCCCTGAAGCCAGCAAGAGCCTTTTCAAGTCTTGCCTCTGACACATGCTGCCTAGGCCTGGCATTCAACTTCTCAGAGCTATGGGTGGCTCTCTAAGACTACCAATGAGATAATATATTTGTAAAGTGTTTTGAAATCCTTAAAGAACTATATAAATGTTAGCTATTACTATTATGAGGTGTTTGGGTTTCTTTTTGCTCTTTTCCATTTTCCAAGTGCTCAATCTAGTGTCTAGCACATAGTAGGCAATTAGAATGTTTGTTGCCTAGCATTTTATTAATAATAATAATGATGATGATAATATAAACATTTTCATCATCCTTATGAAATGATAAACCAGCAAAGGAGTTGTTAACTTCATTAACAGATCAAATTTCCTCACCTAAGAGTTCCCTCTATGAATGAAATTCCTCTCCCTATAGATGGGATGTTGTAATGAATGGGAATTTGAAGATCTTTCCTGCTTTGAAGACCTTCCCTGCCCCTTAACAAGATGAATGTAACTACATGGAGTCTGTGGTGGGAGGAGCTTGCTGAAGGGTGGAGTAGAGTTGAAAGGAAGCTGGGAGTCAGAGTAGTTAGAGTGAGAGGGAAGAGAGGACACAGGCAAGGAGACAGGTAGGTATGGTGTGGCTCCCTGCTGTGTTATGGTGTATTAACTTCTTTGTTGCTATGATGGATTTGACTTTCTGGTGTTGGGATTTGACTTTCTGCTGTCTAAATAAATGTTTTCCTTCTCTCTATATTGAGAGTCTGTTATATTTTGCCATTCAAAATTATGTCAGCATACTCATAGATGTCTTTGGTGCTGTGAATATCATGTTGGTGCTACATTTGGCTATGAGAATGGGATCTGACAAAATGTCAGACCTCTATTTGGAGGCAGAAAGGCTTTAGAAGAAGAAATGGATATCCCAGGATGGGAGGATTTACTTTATTCCTCCCTAACAAGAGAATGGGCTCAAAGTACCAGGGCTCTGTGAAAACTGGGAACTGAGGCTACAGAAGGGAGAACTTAGAGATATAGAAAAGTGTTTGCAAGAAATACCAATAAAACCAGAGAAAGACTGGAAGGGGTATGTACAAGAGGCTGGGTTTTACTAACAGGTTACCATATTATATGTAAAAACAGAGATTAGCTGCTGGAAGAGAAAGCTCAGATGGAAAGGGAGTTGGCTCTGTTACAGTATCCAGGCTCTCCTTCAGAAGAACATATTGGAGGATCTCAGGTAGGAGAAGGGAAGGGTGCTTTTGTGTTTAACTCTCAAAAAGAAGTGGAAAACTAGCAAAAGGAAGGCACACACAACTCTGACACAGGGTAAACCTAGTTGCCACAGTGATAACTGCCAGGAGAATGTGTGGGAGGAAAATGAAACAAAGTTAGATAAGGTGGCTTTTATGACAGTAGACTTTTGCCCCATGCTGAGAAGAAAGCAGGAGAATCAGAGAGGCCACACAGAGTTCAGGGAGATAATTGAGGATTTCGCTCAGCAGCAGGTTACTGTTGATTCACCAAGAGGAGGGGGGAAATCTTAGTGTCTCAGATAGTGAGAATCAGTGATGAAGGGGTCAGAGGAGTATTAGTAGATAGCATGGATTGCTTGAAATTTATAGGTATTAGAATCCTTAGGTATAGCAAGTTTTTAGGGATCATAATATACTAGGAGGTAACAATCTGGCCAATTTTTAGTTTTAGCTGCTGAGGGATGCAGCAATGAAATGTGACCCACTGATTCTATGTGACCTAGTGGAGAGAGATCCTGGTATTGACTTAGAGACTGTTTGAGAAAGTTAAAGGAAGTGGTAATGAAAGCTGCTATCATGGTCAGAGATACAAATGGGAATCATGATATCCCCTTAGCAGTTTCTCACAGAAATATCATAGTGAAGACAGCTCCTTCTACTTATAAGCACCTACTTCTGACTCTACTAATTGGGAAGATAGGGCACCCTCTTTCAGAGGTGCTGGATAAGATTTCACAATTGAGTGACTTGGGGGAATGGGAAAAAGATAAATTTCCTCAAGAGAGAAGAATAGTCAGTGAATTAAAAGTCAGAATAGATTGACAAGAAAAGTATTGTTTACTTCTCTATTGAGAGCAGGGGTAGATTTTGGAAGAATAGATGGTATTCCAACTAATGAAATATACAAAAAAGTTCCAAGAAAAGGGGCTTAATATTAGAAAGAATAGGGAAGTACAAACTTCCCCTACATATCCTCCTGAATCCTTCTTTCCAAGTATGTTACACCTTCAAGGAGAATAAGAAATTGGCTAAGCCCCCATTCAAATTAAAGAAACACACAGACAGGATTACAGATCCCATATCAATTTAATCATATATTGGAAAAAAATGGATCAAATACTGTAACTGGGGCATTAATAGATACTGGGGCAGAAGCCTCCCTTTTATATGGGAACCCTGATAAATTCAAACATGGAGCTCCTATTTCAGATTACATTAGAGGAAGGGGTTGAAATATCATCCAGACAAGTAAAACTAATGATGAAAATTGGACAATAACCAAAGAAAGAATATACCATGTTTATTGTACCAATCCCTGAATACATCATTGAAGTAGATATATTGAGAGGTATGACTCTAAAGTTAGCTGAGGAGAGATACCAATTTGCAGTGAGCAAGATAGGAATTGATGCAGTTTTAGTGGAGAAAACAAAAATGAACCCAATCACTTTACTTGAGCCTTCTGAAGTAATTACTTTAAAGCAGTATCATGTGCCAGATGGGCAAGATGAAATTACCAATACTATAAAGAAATATGATGAAGCAGGAGTGTTAGTCCCTACAACCACTTGATAGAATAATCCTGTCTGGTCAGTGTGAAAATCAGAAGGGACATGGAGAGTGACAGAGGATTATAGACAACTGAATAAGGTGACTTCCCCCTTGTATGCTGCTGTTCCAGATATCATTACATTAATTGAAAGGATCCAGAAATATGATGGGACTTGGTACGCGGTTATTGATTTAATCAATGCTTTCTTTACTATCCCAATAGATTTTAAACAATGGGACCAGTTTGCTTTTACTTGGCAAGGCAGACAATATACTTTTACTCACTTGTCACAAGGATATCTGCATAGCCCCACTATTTGTCATAGGATTGAGGATGAACATTTAGATGAATTAGAGCTACCTAGTGTACAGTTTACCCATTATAAAGATGACATTATGATACAGAGAAAAAATGCAAAAGTGGAGAAGAGTTTGACACTTTGACTTGAACATATGAAAAACAAAGGGTGGGAAATTAACCTTGCAAAGATTCAAGAGCCAGCTCAAACCATTAAATTTTGGGGTATACAATGGAATAAGAGGCTATGAGAGATTTTCCAGCAAGCCCGACAAAAGACACAGGCTTTTCCTATCCCTACCAATAAGAAAGAGATCCAATAGCTTATAGGATTATTTGGATATTGGAGGCACCACATTCCACATATGGGGCAGATTTTGAAACCCTTATATAAAATTACTAGGAAGAAATATGAATTTAACTGGAGACTTGAGCAGAGTAAAGCTTTTGAAGAAGTCAAGACTGCTATACAATTGGCCCTAGATTTATGACCTATGCAAAATGGAATAAAAATGTGTCCTTAGGATTTTGGTCTAGGAAACTCCCTTCATCTGGAGTTCAATATACCCCTTTTGAAAAGGAACTCCAATGCAGATTCAAAGTGATAATAGGTTACATTTCAAAGGTAATGAAATGAAGAGATGTTGTATATTAAACAATATAAAGTGGATGTATCATATTCCATATTATCCACAAGTATCTAGGTTAAGTGAAAGAATTCTTACCAACATTGGAAGGATAATTTGTTTACTGCTTTATGTAATTTGAGTAATAGACGACTGGGAGGAAATACACCTCTAGCCAGATCCCAAATCCACAAATTAGAAAATAATAAACATATAAGATCCCAAATATTGAGCATTGGACTGAGAGGCAAGACATCACAGCACTGCATCCAGAAACACCTGATTTGGCAGGATATGATTTACATTGTTTAGAGGACTTTTGGTTGAAAAAAAAAGAAATAAGAAACATCTCCACTGGAAAATGTATGAGAATTGCTAAATATGATTTTGAATGGATATTACCTAAATCAGGATCAGCCAGTCAAGGAATACATGTATTGACTGGAGTAATAGATTCTAATTATCAAGGAGAAATTTTTTTTAGCATTCCAAAATTTGAGTAAAGAACCCATACAGTTTTTTTTGTTTTTTGTTTTTTGCTTTTTGGAAGGCAATTGGGGTTAAGTAACTTGCCCAAGGTTACACGGCTAGTATTTTTCTGGGGGTGTTAAGTGTCTGAGGCCGGAACCAAACTCGGGTCCTCCTGACTTGGGGCCGACGCTCTACTCACTGTGCCACCTAGCCGCCCTGAACCCATACAGTTTTGTAAAATAATAGAATAGTTCAAGTGATTATTATTCTTTATGAAACAATACCCCTTGTGAAAACTGACCCTCCTTCTGAAATAATTATCAGAGAAACAGAAGGGTTTGGTTCTACTGACAGAATAAAATTGAGAGTTAAAGTATGGGTAAAGTAGAAACCAGATGATATTCCAAAAGCTTCAGAGATAGGAAGCACATAGGCAAGATAATACTGTAATTGTTTTTTTTTTTTTAAGGAGAAGATGATTACCAAATTGTGCCCTTAAGTCATATATTCTATAGTGAATGAGGCTATGATACTGGGTTCATGGACTCCAAAAGCATTGCTGACTCTATATCTGCCCTCCTTGTTTCTTTTTGGCTTTTTGTCTGTTAAACATGTTTGCTAGATTTGTTTCCTGCAGACTTAGTACACTCCTCCTGCAGAAACCTGATCGCTTAAGCCAGATGACACCCCCTGTCCACAACTGTGATGTGTCACTACAGGACCTGGCATCAACCAACCTCTGAATGCCAGCTAAAGAACTGACCTTTTGAATGGAAACTCTTGCATCGACCAAGTTCTGGATGTCAGTTAAAGAACTGTCATCTTGAATGAGAGCTCTTGAGGCAGAGACAGCTCTATGTCCAATTTTAGCAGGTCATAGCTATGGAGGAAGGACCTTCATCTCTTACCTCAAGATTTTGAGCCCCACTTGTTTAAGGAGAGAATGATGGGATGCTTGTGCTGAAGCTGCACCCTAAGATTATTATGTGCTTATTTTGTGTTATCCTTGTTATATTGTTGTAAAGTTCTGTTTGAACCAGCTAATTCTAAAGTTTCATTGACCTATGTAAGGGATTTTGGGGTCGAATATAATGGTAATGGGAATTTGGAGATCTTCCCTGCTTTGAAGGTCTTCCCTGCCCCTTAATAGGCCAAATGTAATCACATGGAGCCTGTGGTGGGAGGAGCTTGCTGAAGGGTGGAGTAGAGCTGAGAGGAAGCTGAGAGTCAGAGCAGTAAGAATTATAGGGAAGAGAGGACACAGGCAAGGAGACAGTTAAGTATGGTGTGGTTCCCTGCTGTGTTATGGTATATTAATGTCTTTTTTGCTATAATGGATTCGGTTTTCTGGTGTTGGGATTTGACTTTCTATTTTGGGGATTCATCTTTCTGATATTGGAGTAAATGTTTTCCTTCAATCTTCTATATGGAGAGTCTGTTATATTTTATGATTCAGAACTATGCTGTCATATTCATAGTCACCACTGAGGCTGTGTATATTTTGTTGGCACTACAGGTGTCTAGATAAGTCATTGTTAGATAGATATTTGTGTACATGTGCTTGTGTATGTTTTCAAGTCCCCAATGATTGCTTTGGGGATTCAAAGGAAACATTTTTTGTCACTATTAATATTCTAAATATCACTTTGAGAGGAAAATTGGAAGATAGTTGCAAAATATTTCCTCTCTTCAAGCCACCAACCACACCCCATAACCAGCTTTTCTAGAAGATGACAGCTTCCTATTCATTGAGAAGAATGAAGCCATCCTGACAAGTGTTCCCTCAGTTCCTTTATGCAACTCTTTAAACATTTTCAGAAGTGTCATTCAGTTATTTGTTACTTCATATCTCAGAGGTATAGAACCATTATCACTTGTCCTTGCTAAGGCCAATGCACATACTTTCCCCTGGCTCCTTCAGGACAGAGCTCTAGCAGTCTCCCCACATTTCTGCCTTATCTATTTCTATGGGTTCCTGAAAATATGATCAGGTAAACCTAGTCCTCTTTAAAAAATGCCTTCTCTTCACTCCATACAGCTGGATGGATAGATAGATAGATAGATAGATAGATAGATGAATGGAGAAAAATCAACAGATTATTCTCAGATAGATGCATATTTATATATAAACACAATATAGGAAAATGTGTATTTATCATTTATGTATGTGATTATATACACATATATGTATGTATACACATACTTTGCTGTTAAGCTTGCAAACGTTACCTATATCTGATGCCTGCATTCCCATACCCTACTCTCTTCAACGCATTGAATTCTGGATTCTGATCATACTGTTCTCCTGAAATTTTTCTCTTAAAAGTTACCAACCACCTTCTAATTCTTAAATTCACTGGTCTTTTGTTTTCAATCTTCTTCATTCTTGGTCTCCATATACCCTTAATAATGATTACCCTCTCCTTCCTAGTAGATATTCACTTTGCCCTTGTTGCAAAGATGTCCCTACATTGCCTTGGTTACATCTCAAAATCTCCTCCTTTGTCTCTTTTTTGACTCCTTGACTTCCTAAAAGCCCTTTAGTGTAGCTGGTATTTTCCCAAAGTTCTATGGCTACATTCTCTACTTAATACAATTTCTTTGGGGCTTTCTTATTTATTCTCATAGATTCGATAATCACTTCTATGCAAATTAGTAAGGAAGTTGTTTGATCATTCAGTGACAATGAAGAATGACAGAAGAACAGGTCAAATTGTTACACTGTTGTCTATAAAATATTAAACAGAAAGTTTCTAACACATCGGGCAAAACCTCTATGGCTTTCTATGTCCTTGTGGAAGCTGCAAGTAAGTAGCTCTAATAAATATAGAGTGAAAAAATCTTTTCAAATCAATACAGAATTTCCCTTATTTTCAGTATTTAATTTCATAACCTAGCAATTATATCTTATATAATGCTAAACTATAAGATACTAGAAATACCTCTAACAAGGCATACAAATTATATGGATATGCTCAAAAATAAACTACAAATACATTGAAGAACTTAAGAGTATTAATCAAGATGAAAAGTAGAAGAAAATTAGACAATGCAAGATGAAAAAATCACCACCACACACAGATCTATGTTATATTCTAATTTCAACTTTTCTTTTACCTTCAGTAATTTAATAGCAAGTTTTAAAACATTATTCCTTTGTGTCAGTTCCTCATTATTAGATTTCTTCTCCATTTTCAAGTACAGGTTTATCTAATAAAATAGATCAATTAAAAACCACTTTATATAACAAAAAAAAAGATATACCATGAATCAGTTTTTAAATGAGTCTACTTTAGTCACAGAACCACATATACTGAAAGAATAAATAAGGTTTTATTGGAACCAAAGTCAATAAAATAGTTTGGTTTTTCTGATTTACAAATATTTTCTGTAAATGTAGATACAAAATTCATCTTCAAGAAAAACAGGCCATTCTTTATGGCACAATGTGGTAGAATGAGCACTAGATTAGCAATTAGAAGACCACAAATCTAGTACCTGCTAAGCCATCTTCTAGTCATGTGATATTGGGCAAATTGTTTAATCCTTCTGAGCTCTTTTTTCTTCAATTATAAAATGAAGATAAAATGTTTTGTTACCTAATTGAGAGGATTGTGGTGAGTGTTAAAATGGGGCAATATATGTGAAAAGTATCTGATAAACTTTATAAATTATCATTCATATATGGTAGATTTAACATTTAGATGAACTTTTTAAGATAAATTTTTTCCCTCAGATTTCAAGTATTGAATCATTCATGAAAATTTGACAAAAATGTATGAGATTAATGGCTATTAAATATAACTATCAAAAGCTAGTATGCTTTAATATGTTACTATTTAATAAAAATTCTTATTTGCTAAAAAATTATACACAAGCTGAGAAAGAATATATGGTTTGTAATCTACACCTGTAGAGATCACATGAACAATAATAACATGGAAATGTAAGAGTATAGTTATTTGAGTACATTCCATATTCCCTATCAGCTCTGTGAGGTGAGAAGCTATATCTTATCTCAACTTTTATTCTCACCCAATTCCTAGAACAGTGTTCTGAACATATTAGGCACTTAAATTTCTTATTGGCTTTGAACTTATGAATTATGAATCTTAATCAGAACCAACCTGGCAACTCATATGTACATAAAGAACTAAAATTTGTATGGGACAACAAGGGCCTTATTCTAGGGCACCAAATTTAGATGGTGCCAATATCCCTTTTAGTCCTTTAGCAACAGAAACAAACATATAAACAAAACAGTAGCTGGTTAGTAATAATGATGAGACAACAAAAGAAGCTATCCTATAGTATGCTTAGGTGCTTCCTGCTATATCTTGGCATGCTACTCCAATCACCAGTGGCATCATACCAGTGTTCCAGGGTCTCCGTGTCCCATGCATACACCACAGGACAATATCCTGTCCAGGGCCCAAAAGAGAAGGCATTTTTTGTGCTACTTACTCTGGGCAGGATTTGGGGAACTTGCTACAGATGTAAAAATTCCTACTTATGGCTCTGTTTATGGATTTAGGATATATCCTATGGCAACAAAACCACTAGTCAATTTAATAAAGAAAAAAATAGCAATTAATATAATATAGTAGTAAAAATATAAGAAATCGAATTGATGTTTTCACTATTAGGCAGTTGAGTGTTTGCTCTATATACACTTCCTGAGTTGGAGAGTGAATGGAATGAGTTGTAGGGGTTGCATTCACGGAGAGAACTATCATCTGTCTTCCCATGATTTAGAGAAGGCATGTAAATGACTGATGTGTGACGCCTGCCCATCACAGAGCTCTACTGATCTCATGTAAGCATTGATAAAGAATGCAATCTTGATTTATTTGATGCTTTCTAATTAAGGGGGTCTGGCTCAAACCTGAAAGGCTGGAGGTCATATGTTTTAATAAAGTCTGGATAAGGAGAGGAGAGAATAGCAGGTCTATGGTAGACAAGGATCTAGGGGCTAATCTCAGGGTATGGCAACTGAGTCTGAAATGAGAAAGGTGCTCTATACTCCTGGGGGTGGGGGGAGGTGGCAAGAGATATTTCTGGTGTTTTGTTCTCTTGATGAAAAATCTGTTAAGTGACAGTAAGTGTCAGCGCTTACAATTATACGCATTTTAGCTACAATGAAATTCATTATTCTTGTTGAAATAAATGTCTCCAATCTTAGGAGACCCTCTTACTTAACCTGAGCTAGAGTTGGAATGAAAAAAATGCCCTTTTACAGTTGTCATATCATTAGCCTTATTGGTTTAATGAATAGCTTCCACATTTTCCTTTTTTTTTTTTAATCTTACCGTTGTTTTACTTTGTGGTTTGGGGGAAGTGTTGAGTCCCACAAACTCTGAGCCCTCCACCAAATTTTTCCCTTTGGGAAACTATATCAAGCACATGCTTATAATGCTATATGACAGTGTATTATGATGTCAGCATAACTCTTCATATACTTGCACTTTGCTCTTAAGATTTTTTCTTCTAAGAAGTCTTCCTGGACCGATCTGAGAATAACAGACTCTTAAAGGTTTCACCATTCTCTCAGTTATTCCCCTTCATCTCTAACCCAATTATATACTTTCTCATATGTTTTCCTACTTCAAATGCTAGTATACTTATCTTTGACTTGACTCAGAAGGAAACAGTTTAAAATTCATACAAGAATCAAGTAAATGTTTCTATCCCCCCAATTAATGGACTTGGGGAGTTCAAGTACAATGCTAATGATAATGAAGTCATGGGTTCAAACAGGAATATGAAGTTTATTCTGTCCCATGGTTACAGATTGTACTTGTACTTGTGATCCCCCACCCACTCATTTAGTAGCTTTATGGCACTGATCACAAGGAAAACTGGACAAGAGGATATGGATGACAAGGTGAACCTAAAAGCAAGACTAAAATATGTGACCAACCATTGGTAAGTATGGGTTGCCACCATTTTGAAATACCTTGTGCGTCTCCCCCATACTATGTTTCTATAGACTATAAACCTGTCTTAAGAGAAAGGCTTGCTTTGAATTGTTTTAGTACAATATTGAGCATGATTCTTTTGTTTTTATTAATAACTGGATAAGGACAGAGCCAAGATAGAGGCATAGAAGCAGGAAAACTCCTTGCACTCCCCCCATAACAACATCAAACACCTATAAAAAATTACTCTAAACAAACTTTAGGGTTACAGAACCCATAAAGTGACAGAGAGAAACAAATCTCCACTGAAGACAGCCTGGAAACTAGACAGGAAGGGTTTATCACAGACCACTGGGAGCAGAGCCCAGCCCCATGTGAACCCACAGTTTTAGCCTCAGGGCAGCCTGACCAGCATGGCTAGAAGGACATGAGGAGAGTAGATCACCAGAAGCTGTGGCAGATTCCAGAATTATCAACCCATAAATGCCAAAGAAAAAGTGAGAGGTCAGTGTAGACTTTGAGAACAGGGAGTCTGGGAGTGAGGTCTGGCCTTTGCTCCCAGAGGGAGAAGTGGCTGAGGTGTGGCAGCCACAGCCACATGGCTGCTTCAGAGCTCCTGGCCTGCAGAGTGTAGGGGGACCAAGCAAACATTGTGAGGGGTGAACACTCTTGCTTTAACCTGCTTGAATCTGGATTGCTGTCCAGAGTAGAGGTTCTGGGGTGTGTGAGCAGGTTCCAGAGCCAGTGGAGGCTTCAGAGGGGGCAGTCAATGAAGAGCTCTGGAAGCTCTGAAAAGCCCTGCAATTTGAGACAAAGCTCTCCTCTCTGGAAGCAGAGTTCTACTGTGGCAAAAAAAAAGCCCAAAATTCAAGTGACTGAGTGGCAACATGAGCAAGCAAAGAAAGCAAAGCAAGCACAGCAATCGGACTTTAGATTCCTATTTTGGGGATGAAAATGATCAAAGCATGGTACAGGAAGAAGACAATGAAGTCAAAACTCCTGTACCAAAAACTTCCAAGAAAAATATGAATTGATTACAGGCCATAGAGGAGCTCAAGAAGGATTTTGAAAACCAAATAAGAAGGGGCAGCTAGGTGGTGCAGTGAATAGAGAACTGGCCCTGGAGTCAGGAGGACCTGAGTTCAAATCCGACCTCAGACACTTAACGCACACACACAAAAAAAAAAACTAGCTGTGTGACCATGGGCAAGTCACTTAACCCCAAATGCCCTCCAAAAAGCAAAAAAAATAAGATAAGTGGAGGGAAAATTGGGAAGAGAAATGAGAATGATGCAAGAAAATCATGAAAATAGAGTCAACAACCTTACTGAAGAAAACAATACCTTAAAAAATAGACTAACTCAAAAAAAAAAAAAATAGACTAACTTAAATGCCAAAGAGGCTCAAAAAGGCAATGAGGAGAAGAATGCCTTAAAAAAGCCAAATTTGCCAGATGGAAAAAGAATCTCAAAAGCTCACTGAAGAGAATTATTCCTTCAGAATTAGATTGGAGCAAATGGAAGCTAATGACTTTATGAGAAATCAAGATACTATTAAACAGATACAAAAGAATGAAAAAATAGAAGGCAATGTGATATATCTCACTGGAAAAACCACTGACCTAGAAAACAGATACAGGAGAGAGAATTAAAAATTAATGGACTACCTAAAGTCATGATCAAAAAAAGACCCTAGAAATCATCTTTCAAGAAATTCTCAAGGAAAATTGCCCTGATGTTCTAGAAGCAGAAGGCAAAATAGAGGTTGAAAGAATCCATACATCACCTCCTGGAAAAGATCCCAAAAAGAAAACTCCTAGGAATATTATACCAGATTCCAGAGCTCTCAGATCAAGGAGAAAATATTACAAGCAGGCAGGAAGAAACAATTTGAATATTGTGGAAATACAATCAGGATAACACAGAATCTGGCCACTTCTACACCCAAGGATCGAAGGGCTTAGAATATGATGTTCCAGAGGTCAAAGGAGCTGGGATTAAAACCAACAATCACCTACCCAGCAAAACTGAGTATCATGTTCCAGGGGAAAATATGGTCATTCAATGAAATAGAGGACTTTCAAGAATTCTTGATTAAAAAAAACAGAGTTGAAGGGCAGCTAGGTGGCGCAGTGAATAGAGTATTGGCTCTGGAATCAGGAGGACCTGAGTTCAAATCCAGCCTTAGACACTTAACACACACAAACAAAAAACCTAGCTGTGTGACCTTGGGCAAGTTACTTAAACCCAATTGCCCTCCAAAAAAGAAAAAGAAAAGAAAAAACCAGAGTTGAATAGAAAATTTGACATTCAGATACAAGAAGCAAAAGAAGCATGAGAAGGTAAACAGGGAAAGGAAATCATAAGGAACTTATCAAAGTTGAACTATTTACATTCCTACACGGAAAAACAATAATTGCAATTTATGAAACTTTTCTCAATATCAGAATACTTGAAGGGAATATAAATGTATATGTATATATATATGCATACATACTTATATATGTCTATATAAGAGTGTATATGGGAGTATGAATACATATATGAGTGTGTGTATATATGTGTACAGGTATACATAGACAGAAGGAGTTCAACTTAACCCCTAAATTTGCTCTGTCCTATTTGCTCAATTTCAGTCCCCAGTTTTCACAAACACATTTTTCATTCTACCTAAATTCTGTCTCTCTCTCTCATCTGTCTCTCTGTGTAGTTCTGTCTTGTCTCTACCTCTGTATCTATATTGCTCTGTCTTTCTATTTTTCTCTGTTTCTCCATTTCTCGCTGTCTCTGTCTCTATTCCTGTTTCATCTCTCTCATTTCTGTGTGTGTCTCTCCATCTCTATCTCAGTGTCTCTGTATTTGTCTCTGTCTCTCTCTGTCTCTCTGTCTCTCTCTCTGTCTCTCTCTGTTTCTGTCTCTGTCTCTCTGTCTGTCTGTCTGTCTCTCTGTCTCTCTCTGTTTCTGTCTCTGTCTGTCTGTCTGTCTCTCTCTGTCTCTCTCTCTCTCTCTGTCTCTCTCTCTCTCTGTCTCTCTCTCTCTCTCTCTCCATTCATATAAGTCAAACGTTTTCTGGAAGAGTGTTAGGTACTCTTCTATAGCCCTCTGACCCTCAGACTGACTGCTCCATATTTTCTTCCCAATAAAATCATTCTATTTGTCTCCCTTTATAGGCTCCCAGCTTAGGACAAGTTTACAAGTTGTTGACCTCTACTTTTTGCCCTGAACATTTTTGTTTCTTCTGCCTTCAATTATTTTCAATAGAATCATTAAATGCTAGATTGAGAAGAGACCCTAGAGCAAGGGTTCTTAATCTGGGGCATTTGAACTTGTTTATTATAATCTTTTGTATTTAGTTTTATGTACTTAAAAAAAATTCTTCTGAAAAGACCATAGACTTCTCCAGACTGAGTAAAAGGCATCTCTACCTCAAAAAAGGTTAGAGATTGATTAGTGTCAGTCCCTAATTTTATAGAGGATATATCTGGGGCACAGAGATGTAGTTACTTAGCCAAACTGACTCAGCAACATAATTAGAGGCAGTGTTAACTAACCCTGACTATATTTGTTAATCAAATAAGCCCTGGGGTGTGTCTAAATCAGATCTGGGGATGGGTCTGTGTTAAGTTGAGAAGTTTAAGCCTCAATGTCAATCTCTTTAATGAGATCACAACCTCTGACTATGAATAAATGAATCAATCAACAAATATAGTGGGGCATATTGTATATAAAGCAGGTCACTTAAGGCCTGGGTATGGGAGAAGGAGAAGCAGTGTAAGACAGAGTACCTAGCCCAAGACCTTGTGAGGAGCACCATTTGTTGTACTAACCAGTGTTTGCTAAGCCAAATGGAAATCAAAGACAAGGCCCCTTTTCTACAGGTTTGTAGCTGCAGTTGGTGAAATAAGCCCTGTGAAATTCAGTTCAACAAGACCTAGAGAGACACACATACTTATGTAAAACCCATTAATATTCCCTGCCCTCAAGGAGCTTTCATTGCATTACACATACACATATGCACACAATATAAAGCACATACAAAATAAATACAAAGCATATTTGAGGCCAGGAGTGGAGAATAGAGAATAGGAAAGAGCTCTAACAGCTGAGGGTGGGGAACTGGTACATATAATTGCATAGGGCAGTTAGGTGCTACAGTGGATAGATGACCAGACCTGGGGTCAAGGAAGACCTGAGTTGAAATCTAGTCTTAGACACTCACTAGCTGTGTGTCCCTGGGCAAGTGGCTTAACCCCATTTGCCTCAGTTTCCTCATATGTGGAATGAGCTGGAGAAGGAAATGGCAAACCACTTCAGTATCTTTACCAAAAAAAAATCCCAAATGGGGTCATAAAGACTTGGACAAGTCTGAAATGACTGAAATACAACAAATGAAAAGATGATGAAGAAATTAGCAATTAGTGCCAAATCTGAGGCAAAGACAGCAATCACTATCAGAGTTCAGAGAATGGAGACACCCTGTGCATCAGGTAGGGTGGGAGTGCTCAAGGGCAGCTTCACAGAGGAGCTGACATGGAAGGATGCTGAGGAATAGCTTGTGTGTTATCAGAATACTTAGCAAGTAATCTATCTCTTTAAGCAGTATTCAGAGAAAGGCTCCATGAAATATTTTCCTTTTAAGATCTTGAAACCCACTTAGGTTTCTGTGTACTAGAGGAGCTTGGTGTGGTTCAGGGTCATTCACTATCAGAAGGCTCCCAGCTATGTCCTCTGATTGATAATTTTGTTTCTGTTCTCTGCCTGCTGGAAACTGGGTGTTCTGGCTGATTGGAAATGACCAGTAGCATTTAAACCACCTTTTCCATTTTCTGGTCCTGGAGAATAAAGAATAGAGCTTTGTTCCTGATCTGAAATACTTTACTAAGTGCCTTCAGTGAATGAGGGGGACTTTTCTCCGAGCCTATCCTGATAAAACTTCCCTCACTGTATACTAGTAATGAACTCTTTTCTCATTTGTGCAAGGGCCAATGTCTATTATGTACTTCAAGGACAGGGAGTCATCAGTAACCTGGGCATGGGGGCATGGGGAAACAAAAAGAATCATATTGTTGAGGGCTTTCTTCTATATTTGTCAATTAATCAATCAACAATTATTCATCAAGTATTCACTATGGGCCAGGTAGTAGGTTGAGTTGTAGGATAGAAAGAGATATCCTTACTAAATTGAAGCTTTCATTCTAATGGGGGAAATGACAAGTACATATAAAAATCTATAGGGCACAAATAAAAAATAAATACGTGGGTGTGTGTGTGCACTATAGTTTAAAAATATGATCATTTAAGAGAGAGAATGAAAAGGTCACCAGGGGAGAAAATCTGAAAATCTTTGAAAGTAGATTATATAATAAGATTGGATCCCTCTGGTAGAATCTGACTTATTCAGTCCATTTATCTTCAACTAAGGAAGCAATGTAGCAAACTCCCCACCTTTCTCCGATGGAGATTTCACTCCTGTTGTGGCTAATTGGCAATTCTAGGAGTTTATTCTCTTCTGAGGCCAGGATTCCAGACAACATAGTAATTTCTCAGGTAACTGTGCAGAAATAGCCATCATGGCCACCTTTCTCATCACCCTGAATCCCTGCAAAAGTGAGTGATCAGTTCAATTGCTGTCCCAAAAGGTTGCCTTTTAACCAGATGAGAGATTTGTGTGGCAGATGAATTGGATAAAGGGGAGAGTGTTCCCTGTCAATAATTGGGATTTTATTTTCAACCAAACTCCTGTTGAAATTAAAAAGGGCAAAGGAAAACAATACATATAACTTCTCTGTAGGTGCAGGAATCATTTGTCAAGTCATACCTACCATCCATAATTAGGACACTGCACTGGCACTCCCGCTCCTAACTAGTCAAGTGTAGGAGAAAAACACCCCTTGAAAATTCTTTGCTGTTTGTGGCTTATGTTTTAAGTATTTCCTCCAAATGCACTTTCCCTTGCTCAGATTCACATCTATCTTCATTTGGTCCTGTTCCCTGGCCAGCCTGCTGAGGCTGGAGAGAGCTAATCAAGAATTTTCACCCTGCTGAGCCAGTCCAAAGACACAGGGCATATTTTTAGAACAGGCAGCCATGAAGTTGCATTTGGGAAAAGGAACTCTTTCCTCCCATGACATCTAAAGATGTGGGTAAAATAGAATCGTCAGCTATATTCTAGGCAGTTCCATTCAACAAGGACAGACTATTAACAAACCACTTGCAGGTAAAATATCAAAGAGAAATGAAAATACCAAGTTGATTAAGTCTTCACAGTTTACTTATAACCTGGGGTCAAGGAAGCTGCCCTCTTTGCACAGGGGAAAAAAAATTACTTTGACACTATTGTCCATAGACAAAGATATTATTTACTTTCTTGCCATACATCACTGAGGACATTGGGGATGGGCTGTGACGGGCAGCATAACCACATCCATGGCATTGGAATCTGCTTTGTAATGGGTTTTCCTGTAGAGTTTAGACACACATTGATCTGATAGGACTTGTACACTGAATAGAGGTCATTAACAAGGTTGTTTTCCCCTTATCTGTTCCTTATTTATTGGGTTGTCGAGGTATCTTCATTTCGATCTGTAATTAGTAAAAAGGGCTTGTGATATATTATCTACTAGAGTTCATCAGACACAGCCCAGCCATAGGGAATATGTCTCTCTCTAAGACCTTTCTCTTTAAACCCTCAAGCCCCATAGAACAAATAGGAGGAAAGCCCACAATCACTTTCTGTCCTGATTAGCTAAGTATATGCTTAGACCATTGCCTCATACAGAGACCAGATGCTGGCGGATTCATTGCCTTGGGGATTTTACAGCAGTGGATAAATAAATCCTATCTAAATGAGCCCAAAACTAATCATCATAAAATAGTTATGGTATATGCAGGCATTACACACTCTATATTATCTTATGAACTAATGAATTGTGTCCTAAAATGCCCAGTTTGCAATAAATGTTGAATAGCAGATGCCTGTCATAAATCCATTTGGAGGCTGGTCTTGGTGCCTCCCTTTGGCAGTTGGGAAGGTAAAGCATAAGCACAATACTGTAGACTTTCTACTTCTCTTATCCTGGTTCTTCCTTTAGTGTAGAGAAATTACTCCACCAACAAAATGGTAGAAAGTCTAGTTCTTTTTAGTGGTAGTTTTGCTACTTTAATGCTACTCTGAATACTGGGGAATTGAGGATGCATTCGTCTTTTTAAAGGGTAATATTGGGGCAGGCAAACTAAATGACAAGTCACACTTATTTAAAGAACTTTTCAATGAGAGTCTCAGTCCAAGTACTTATTTTTGCTTCTCACTTTTACTTTGACCTGCTTTATTGTTTTTTGGATTTGTTGCTGTTGTTTGAGTTTATATTTATGTATACACATACACAATATACACAAATATATATATATATATATATACATATGTATGTGTTTAAGAATGTGTGTATGTATGTATGTATGTGTGTGTATGTGTGTGTGTGTGTGTGTGTGTGTGTATATATATATATATATATATATATATATTCCCTCTAACTACCCTAATACTGAGAAAGGTCTTATGACTTACAAATATCATCATTATATGTAGGAATGTAAACTGCTCAATTTTAATGAGTCCCTTATGACTTTTCTTTCCTGCTTAGCTTTCCATGTTTCTCTTGATTCTTGTATTTGAAAGTCAAATTTTCTGTTCAGCTCTGGTCTTTTCAACAAGAATGCTTGGAAGTCCTGTATTTCATTGAAATTCCATTTTTTCCCCTGAAGTATTATATTCAGTTTTGCTGGGTAGGTGATTCTTGGTTCTAATCCTACCTCCTTTGATCTCTATAATGTCATATTCCAGGTCCTCTGATCCTTTAGTGTAGAAGCTGCTAATCCTGTGTTATCCTGATTGTGTTTCCACAATACTTAAATTGTTTCTTTCTGGTTGCTTATAATATTTTCTCCTTGACATGGGAACTCTGGAATTTGGCTGCACTATTCCTAGGAGTTTTCTTTTTGGGATCTCTTTCAGGAGGTGATCAATTGATTTTTTCCATTTCTATTTTACCCCCTGGTTCTAGAATATCAGGAGAGTTTTCCTTGATAATTTCTTGAAAGATGAGGTCTAGGCTCTTTTTTGATGATGATTTTCAGGTAGACCAAGAATTTTTTAATTATTTTAATTTAATTTAATTTAATTTAATCTATCCTGGATCTATTTTTCAGGTTAGCTCTTTTTTTTTCAATGAGATATTTCACATTGTCTTCTATTTTTTTTAATTCTTTTGGTTCTGTTTTATAATTTCTTGATTTCTCATAAAGTCATTGGCTTCCATTTGTTCCATTCTAATTTTTAAGGAAGTATTTTCTTCAGTGAGCTTTTGGATCTTCTTTTCCTTTTGGCCAATTCTACTTTTTAAAGCATTTTTCTCCTCATTGGCTTTTTCAACCTCTTTTGCCATTTGGGTTAGTCTATTTTTCAAGGTATTATTTTCTTCAGCATATTTTGGGGTCTTCTTTAGCAAGCTGTTGGCTAATTTTTCATGATTTTCTTGCATCACTCTCATTTCTCTTCCCAATTTTTCCTCTAATTCTCTTATTTGGTTTTCAAAATCCTTTTTGAGCTCTTCCATGGCCTGAGACCAGTTCATATTTTTCTTGGAGGCTTTGGACATAGGAAACATGACCTTCCTGTCTTCCTCTGGTTGTATGCTTTGATCTTCCTCATCCTTAAGGATGTAAGAAAATACCTTTTCACCAAGAAAGTAACCTTCTATAGTCTTATTTTCCCCCCTTTTTGATCATTTTCCCAGCCAATTACTTGACTTTTGAGATCTTTGTTAAGTGGAAGGTATACTGCCCCAAGTTTCAGGGGTTTTGTACAGCTATTTTCAGAGATATCTCTAGGGACCTGTAAATTCTCACTTCCTCCAAAGTGGTATGATCAAAGGAAGGGTGTTTACTCCTCTCCTAGTCTGTGCTCTGGTCTGTGAGCAACCACAAGCACTCTTTTCTGCCCTGGAGCTTCAAGGAAGATTCCCTCTCCACAGCAACCACCAGCTCCCCCACCTGGTGCTCCTCTTCACCCCAGGACCACCTCTCAGGACTGGGGCACAGATCAGCCACAATTCCCCCACCATCTATAGGCTGAGAGATCCAGAACTGCCACGCTAGGCCTGGGGCCAGACCACATTCCTCTTTCACCCAGGTGAGAGAGCTTTCCCACTAAACTTTGAAGTTCTCTTTGGCTTCATGGGTTAAGAAATCTGGAAATTGCTGCAGCTGCCAGTGAATCAGGGCCTTGAGGCTTGCTCTGGCCCTGTGTGTACTAGCACGACCCACACTGCACTGTGCTTTGCACCAAGTCCATGTAATAGAGCCTTTCTGTAGGCCTTTCAGATTACCTTGGGCTGGAAATCTGTTTCACTCTGTTGTTTTGTGTCTTCTGCTGCTCTAGAATTTGTTCAGTCATTTTTTTTTACAGGCATTTTGTGGGGTTTCGGGGGAGCTCTCAAGCACATCCCTGCTTCTACTCTGCCATCTTGGCTACCTCCCTCCCTCCCCCCAAAAGCATTTCTTAAGCACTTACTACATGCCAGACATTGCATTAAGTGCAGGGCAAAAACTTTTACCAGTCCTCAAGGAGCTCATCTTCTAATGATTAAACAACTATGTGAGTTGGCTAAAGTCCTATTGCTATTTGTCCTTCCTTTCAAAGAGGACCCCTGACATCACTGAGTAAATTGGATTTAAGTGAGGCAGAGGTGCACAAAATCACCACCTCATATTCTCCTTCAGAGCCATAGAAATCCAGGCATAAGACAAAAGTCAAGATGGCCTGCAATGGCCCAGGATGCAGGGGATGACCATGGCGTCTTCCATTTCTGACCAAGCTATGAGTGCCTGCTTTAGCCACTTTCATGGCCCTTGAAACAAATAGTTCTCTGCTGCCCATTTTTCCAAGGAAAGTCTCCACTTATTTAGGGTAGACACCAGCCCCCCAATTCACCAATAGGTGTGTGGCTTGTCAGTTACCTTCAACCTGGCTTAACCTGTCTGAGACAACAACATCAGCTCCCTACTTGCTATTCCTCACATACCACTCCTTTTCCTGCTTCCATGGGTTTCCATTGGCTATTTCCCATATCTGGGATGCATTCTCTCCTCCTGCACCTCTGACCTCTTGGTTCCATGACTCCTATGGAACTTCAGATCCCCCCTTCTGCAGAGGGCCTTCCCTTCTTCACACTTCCCAGCTGCTGACTCATTGCCCTCTAAGTTTCCCTTCCACCTATGCTGTATGTATTTTGTATGCACCTATTCATATACTTGTAGTCTCCCTCATCACAATGCAAGACCTTAGAAGACAAATTGATGTTCTGACTCTTTCTTTATATCTCAAGTTTAGCACGATGTCTGGCACATATTAAGTCCTTAAAAAATGCTTGTTGACTAACTGATTCATATATTTATTCAGAATCTTAAAACAATTATCTAGATTTTTAGAAAATTAGTTGAATTCCTGGGGGATAGAAGTCATCACAAGGTACTGTCCTTATTATTTTCAGGATAGATATTACTGTTTTGTTTGGTTTGCTTTGGTTTTTCCCCTCCACTTCCTATTGTGAGATAAAGCAAAATCTTATCAAAACTGAAGACTGGAAATGTCTAATAGATCAACATTTCCTTTGGGCCTGGGTTTCCCCAAGTTCTGTTATCTCAGCTTGTGTGGCTATTATTTCTGTTCTTTCTTTTCTTGCTGGAGCCTGATAGATCGCTAGATACCCAATCACTCCCATACATCATGGCATGTCCTCTTGCCTCCCAAGTGGAACAAAATAAAAATAAAAGAGACTCTAGATAACTCAGTCCTTTTTCAAATAACAGGTGGTAGGTCCGAGGATATGCTGTGTATGGCAGAGACTTCGCCTTAGTGGCAAAATGTCATGACTGAGACCACTTTTAGGGGTGCCCACTTTAGAATCATTTGCCCTTGAAAGATAGAAATAGTCTAGGTAACAGACTGAGAAGGTTAACACCAATCACAGGATGAGAATTAGAGCCCTATGGGATCTCAGGTATCATCTAGTAAATACCCATTATTTTACAGATGAAGAAACTGGGGCCTAGAGAGGTAAAGTAAATTGTCCTACATAATGTATGCTCTTTTAGGGCAAAGATTGTTTTGATTCTGTGCTGAGGGCTTGGCACAGGGGTGTCACTTACTAAGAGTCTGTTAACTGAGTGTACAAGTTTACACTGTGAGTGAAAAAGCCAAAAAGGGAAGCCAGGACCTCAGACACCAAATGCAATGTTCTTTCCTCTATAGCATGTTGCCTCTTGGAGGAAGTAATTCTTAGGGAGCAGTTAGTGTCTAGTCTTTTTTTCAGTTGTGTCTGACTCTTCATGATCTTATTTGAGGATTTCTTGGCAAAGACACTGAAATGGTTTGCTATTTCACTCTCCAGTTCATTTTACACCTGGGAAAACTCAGGCAAATGGGATTAAGTGATTTGCTTAGGGTCACACAGCTAGTAAGTATCTGAGACCAGATTAGAATTTAGGAAGATGAATTTTCTTGACTCCAGACCTGGAACTCTATCCACTGTGCCACCTAGATGCCCCCTTACAGAACAGATTCTCAGACTAATCGAAGAACCAAAGTAGAGTACTGGACTTAGAGTCAGAAGTCCTGGGTTTGAAGCATCACTAACTGTGTGTTTATTGGAGAGTCATGCAACATCCCTGTCTCTTAATCTGTAAAATAATGGTATTTGCCATACCTACCCCTAAAGGCTTGTTGTGTAGAAAGGGCTTTGTAAACTCTGAAGGTGCTATACACACATGAGTTGTTCTTAATGTCGGGAATTAGCTACAGAGATGATTCTACTGAGGAAAAAAAAAATAATAAGGAAGCAAAAAAAGAAAAGCGGCATCTTTTTTTACATATCAAGAAGCTAGGTGGTAATGGTGAGGTATAGAGTTGAGGGTGCTCAAGACCCCAAAATACCAAAACACTGGGTGCTGCTGAATGAATTCGACTCAAGTCTTCTCTCAGCCAAAGAAAAGCAAAGTTTATTAAAAGTTTTCCTTATTAGGTAGACTCTTAAGGAGCCTCAGTATCTGTAAGACTTGTATTGGACACAGAGCAAGTCTGTGCTAGAAAATTCTATGGTGCACTCATACCACATGGAGGCAAGATGGGGTCTTATATACAGAAAGGTTATGGGAGGAATCTAGGGGTGATCTAGAGGAGGACCTTGGGGAGGGTCTTCAGGAGGAATCAAATGAGGTCAGACTGCAGTAATGAATTTGGGGAGGATCTTCAGGGGGAGTCAGATAAGGTCAGACTGCAGTCTTCAGGGGGAGTCAGACTGCAGATATTTTGGGAGGATCAAGGGTGGGAGCTAGGTGGACAAAGGAGGGCTAGGCTAGTAACAGAGGTTTGGGATGAGCTATAATGAAAGGCTTATCGCCTCAGGCAAATGCCTCAGCAAATGGGAAAATTCAATCTGAGTTCAAGGGGGTTCCCAGAGCCTGTACCTCATCAGTGCTGTGGAAAGACTATCGGGCCTAGAGTCAGGAAGACCTGAATTCAAATTCAGCCTTAGACTCTCACCCTTTGCAACCCTGGGCAAGTCACTTAACCTTTGTTTGCCTCCATTTCCTCATTTGTAAGTGGAGATAACAATAGCATCTACCTCCAAGTATTAAGAGGGTAAAATGAGATATTTGTAAAGCATTTAGCCCCATATTTTAGGTGCTATATAAATGTTAGCAACCATTATTATTATTGAGATTAGGGAAAAAAACAATACAGAGTCTGAGTGAGGGAGTGTCAGAAAGGGCAAGATTTTGAAGCTGCCTAAACATGCTTTAAAAAAAAAACATTTATACAGTAAACTTCAAGCTTGCCTAGCAGCAAGGGAGAGGTTTTATGGCCTTTACTCAGTGCTCTGCTTGGATATCTATGGAGGAGCTCAACTAGTTTTAGGATAAATGTTCCTTCAGATTAGATGCTGCAGGAAGAAGCTTCCCTGGTATTATCAAAAGGCTGCTTAAATATTCCAATCATTGAGGTTCTTTTAAAAAAGAATGCATTTCATTTCAACCCTAAGAAGCAGTCACAAGAGAAAATCTCTAGCCTCCTCTCAGATCATCTTTTATTAAGCAAAACTGGTATTCTTTTACATTGCTGTTTTTCCCCTTCATTTAGTGACAACTGATGTGTCCTAACTTGTGCGTTTCTAGCTTTCCTATTTCTATCCTAATGTTATCTGAGTTGGTGTTGATAATCAGTCCACCAAAACATAAGGAACAAGACAAGTAGAGACACAAAGCTGTCTCCTTAATTATTTTCCCCAAAATATAATGTTGTCACTTATAGTTGGTTTCCTGATGCAATTCCAGAGCTAGCATTATTCAGGCAGAAAAAGGAAGAAAATTGGGAGGTAAAGAGGCAAGTACATCTTCAACTTTTGCTCAGTGGCCTAACATGATTGTGAGTAATTGGAATAATGAGGAAAACAATTAAAAAAACCAAACACCAGCTAATGATCAGCAAGAAACATACATCTACTCTGTAAACTGTTGGAGATGCTTTTAATGTAACTGGGTACAATGCTATTGAAAAATCACCATGTGGCCAATATTGCCCCCAGTGGAACATGTATCAAAGCAGAAAAGATACGAAGCTTCGGAAAGACATTGCCTTTATCTTTTTTTTTTCCCCCCCGAAACATCTCTTACCACTACCACTAAGCAATCTCTCCTCCTTTGAGGTTCACAGTATCAACATTTTCCACCCTATTCAGTCTGAGCGGCTGCTGTGGACCATCTTCCAGGTCACCATCCCTCCTTATTCAAGGAAGTTAGTAAGTGTCTCACTGTACTCTTGTCTTCCCCAATTCCTGTTCTTATGCTACCATCAACATCCAAGTAAAGGCTGCTTCAAACTCTCTAACCTCCCTATTCTTCAATCTCCTTAAATCCCATGACCCACTCATTCATCCCCACCTCAGCCACAAGGATCTCACCATTACCTGAAAGTAGTATAATTCCTTAATCAAAAACTCTGACATCCTTCCATCTGACCATAACTACCTGTCATTCCATCTGTACCTATGCTTCACCTCACCTCCCCCAATCTAGAATTTGTCCTTGTCAACTTTCAATTGCTTCCCCTTTCATTCAGTATGTTCTAAAACTCTTTGCTGAACTTTCTTCTCTTTTTATACCAGGAGCTTTTAAGCTGGGATGCTTAAACTTGATTTACACGTTGATTACTGATGTTCAGTATAACAAATTTCCTTCATAATCCTATGTATTTTATGTTATTCAGTTAAAAACATTATTCTAAGAAAGAATCGATAGGTTTCACCAGACTACCAAAGGGATCTAAGATACAAAAAAGATTAAGAATCCCTGTGCTACATTGTCTCAGAGAATTCATCAGCTCCCATGAGTTTAATTGTCATGGTTATGCAGATGATTTACAGGTTGATATAGTATAATAATAATAGTAACAATTATAATAATATATAACACATATAATTTCATATAATTTACTTATATGACATATGTAATTAATTTGTACTTATATTAATGAACTTTTGTAGTTTGAAATTTTATAGTTTGTAAAGTGCTTTATAAATATAGACTTTTCTAATGAATTGAACTTAGTTGCCTACACATTGTTAAGCTTTACTGATACCTTTTCTTTTTACAGCACATTGATTTCCCCTTAATCCACACTAAATTGATGAGCACTCACACACATACACATACATACATAGACCTCCTCTTGTGACAAAGAAAAACTTTTAAATAAAACCAACCAGTGCTAATATTTTACTAGGTAGTATATACCCTATATCACAACTTTAGTTTCTCATCACCCCATTAAGATGAGGAAGATATGCTTCACTTTCAGTTGTCAAGACCTTCATCAGTCATTACAATCAATTAGTTAGACTATCTTCCAATATTATGTGCATTAACCTTGTTGTTATCATTATGTATAATAGGTTTAAAACTAGAGAACCTTAAAAGTCTTCTAATCCAACCCCCCTTTTTAGAGATAATGAAATTGGGACTTAGTGCAATGAGGTAATTTCCCAAAGGTCGCACAGATATTAAGTAGAACAGCAAGGATTTGAACCCAGGTTCTCTGCCTCCAAATGTAGTACTCTTTTCAATAGGTCACTCAGTTATTATTCTTCTAGTTATGCTTATTTCAGACTGCATCATTTCCTACAAATCTTCCAATAATTCATTGCCAAATGTAGCACCAATGCAATATTTACAGCCCCCATGATCATGATAAAGATCATGACTATAAATTTCACATGATGTTCAATTGCAAAATATAATAGATTCTCCCGGTAGAGGACAGAATTGAAGCATTTATTTAAACACCAGAAAATCAAATCCCAAAACCAGTAAGCCAATTCTATCATAGTACCAAACATATTCAAAAGCCATAATAACACTGAGAGCCACAGCATCCTTCAGCCTTCCCACAAACCAATACAAGATCAATATTTACTCACAAACCTCTATCCTTGCCTGAGCACCTCTCTCTCCCACTGTCTCTCTGGCTCTGGCTTCCCACTTCCTGGGGCTCTGCTTCCCTTCAGCAAATTCCTCCCACCACAGGCTCCATGTGACTATATTTAGCTTATTAGGGGGCAGAGTTTATCTTCACATCAGGGAAGTTTCCTGTGGGCTCTGCTCCACCCTTTAGCAAATTCTCTCCCTCATAGGCTCCATGTGATTATATTCAGCCTATTAGGGAGCAGAGTTTACTTTCAAAGCAGGGGAGGTCTTCAAACTCCCCTAGGTCTATTAAGGGGCAGGGAAGATCTTCAAATTCCCATTCCTATTACAATTCCTCAAATTGATCATTACTTACAGAACAATATTATGGCATTGCATTCATTTCACAGAATTCATTTAGTCACTCCACAACTGAGAGAGAGCAATTTTGGTTTTAGTTTTCAACTACTATGAAACATGCTACAAATATTTTAGTATCTAGGTCACCCACATATTTATATGCTAGAAACTGTTAATATTTAATGGTACCAACCAATTCAGAGGATAATACTGTTCTTCTAGAATTTCTCATCAGCCAGCTCACTCCAACATCAAGATTAGTTAGAGTGTTGATTTCTCTGGATGAATTCCTGAGATTTTAAAGTACATGAAAATAGAGGCAATCACTGTATAAATGTGTAGGAAAGACTTTTGTTTTGGTTTTTAAAATCTCAAACAATCCTTTCCACTGTTGATCAAATAGCTATCAATAATGATAAACTACATAATTCCAAAATAGAATATGTGAAATGCATATACTCCTTGCTTATTCTCAGACTGTAAAGGTATAAGATGGAAACTTTCACTATTATTAAAGATCAAGGTCAAAACCTTTCAGAAAAGTCATCTGTCATTTCTTGTAACTTGAAAGAAACCCACAATTATTGAAATTGATGTAGACACAATTATCACAACTCTAACTCAAGCATTATGATTTGTGGCATGTGGCAATAATAGCATTTGTAGAAGACAAGCTTGAACATTTTCGCCCTCAAACTTTTATAAGGCCAAAGAGCAAGTTTTGTTTTGTTTTCTTTCTTCATTTCATTTAAGAAACATATCTGAATCTCTGATTTCATTGATTGAGTCTGAGTAGGGAAATGTCTTCCACTGACACAGGTCAGAGACTTTTCTGCAATTTATAATCTTAAAGAGTTATTTGGAGCAAGAGTGAGTTAAAGGATTGCCGAAGGTCGCATAGCTAGCATGTGTAACACTCTATATCCCATCTCATTGCTTTTGCAGTGGATCTCTACCCATGCCTGGAATGTATTCTCTCCTCATTGCCTTTTTAAAAAATTCCTCTCTTCCTTCAAGATACAAATCAAGCAATCCCTTTGAGATTAGACTTTTCATAATTGACCCTATTACTAGTGAGCTCTTTCCCAAACTACCTTATATTAATCGACTTTGCTTTTATTTGCTTCATATTTTTGCAGCATATATTTATTGTGTTGTATACATATTGTATATATGTATTTATTCTCTTATATATTTTGTTTCCCTATTATAATGTCAATTTTCCAAGAGAAGAGATTATTTCATTTTTTAAACTTCATTCTTTTAGACTCATGTCTACTGTAATACAAGGTCAGCTATCCAATGCACTAGGGTGTTTCTCCATTGATGAAAGCAAAAATTAAAACAGCTAAATGCTGTATCAATCATAAAGAGATAAGGAACATAAAACCTTATCCAATAACTATAAGCGTTGTTTTAAATACCCTTCTTCTCATATTATTGCTGACAGAGGGAAGGGAAATGGAGAGAGAAAGAACAAAGAAAACAGGAAAGGGAGAAAGAGGAAGGATTCAGGAAAAGAGACAAGGAAGGGAAAAGAAAAAGACAAAGAATGATAGGAGAGAGTCACAGAGAGGGAAAGTAAAATATCCAGAGAAATAAAGAGGGAAGCGGAGGAGGAGGAGGAGGGAAAGAGGAGAGGAAAAGAGGAGGAGAAAGTAGAGAAAAGAGAGAAAAACCTTGGGAAATTCAAAAGTTTCTGAATGATTAGTATGCATTTTTACTATTCTGCTGGCACTTGGACTATGCATTTCCGAGTATCATCACCTTATTGCTTTTAGAATACCTTGGGTCTCTGAAAATACAACACAATTTTACAAATATAATCTATTCCACTATGTCCTATTCATTTCTGGGCCCAGATCAGCTTAGTGCCCAGCTTACATGTCTGTCCAGGTAACAAACATATACATATATACACATGCATACACATACGTGTATTATACATATGAGTGTGTATGCACACGCATGTATGCATACATATATGATGCGTGTATGTACACATACATGTATATGCTTATACATGCATTATACATGTGAGTATGCATACCCATGCATGTATACATATATTATGCATCTACATGTGTGTGTACATGCAGTACACATACACACATGTACACATGCACATAGACATACATATGCATGTGTGTATCTACATATATGCATATATATATCTACATATATGCATGTGTATATCTACATTTACTTATAGGCACAGATATCAGTGGTCTGCTATCCAACTACATGTCATAAACTAAGAAATAGGCCATCTTTGCACATTTTTCCCCTGTGGAAATTACTAGAGCAATCTCTTTTGAGTAGCTACATTTCTCACTAAGGAAGCCTTGCAGTATTCTGGAACTTAACGCAATCAGTACAATGTTGTCTGTGAAGAAGAACATTTGGACTTTCTAACTCATTTTAAAACATCATTATTGTTCTATCAATTCTATGGAAATCACAGAACATCACAATTCCTAAAGAATAAAATTTAGAAGTGGCCCAAATAGCACTAAAAAGGTTCATGGCAATTATAAGTAGCCTATATCATAGTGCCTACGATGAGTTATTTGCAAGTTTATCACAGAATATGAACTCCTGGAGAGTAAGACTGCCTTAAGTTTATATTTGTATTCCTGTGCTTAGCATAGTGTTTTGCATAGAGCAAGCACTCAGTGATTTTTCACTCGTTCATCAAGGAAAAGAATGATCAGAAAAAGAAGTAGGCTGATTTTGTTGTGGAAAGTAGTGATGCTGATGGCAGTGAATTGTCAAAAGACCAATGCTCTAAATCTTTAATAGAGAAATGCAAATCAAAACAACTCTGATGTCTTACTTCACATGTAGAAATTGGTGAATACGGAAAAAGATGGGAATAATCAGTATTGGAGAACTGCAGAAAAAGAGCCACACTAATACAATGTTGGAATTATGCCAACAACAGTAAATAAAAGATCCCACATTCCTTGATCCAGAGAACATACAGCTAGGCAGAGTCCATGTAAATCAAAGACAGGAGGGAAGGACCTATATATACACCAAGTATTCATAGCAGTACCTATTTATGAAGGCAAACAACTGAAAATGAACTGTCCACTGCTTATGTAATACTCAAGCAAATTGCTATACTTTAATGTAATGGAATGTAACAAGTGGCAAAAAAGTGAAGAATGTGAAGAATTCAGAGAAATAGATGACGACTTATATGAACTGATGCATGGTGGAATACATAGAAACAGGAAAATTATACACACATTAATTATAACAAGGTAAAAGGAAAGAAAAATGAAATGAAACTGAACTCTGTATAATTATAATGACCAGGCACCACCTTGGCAAAGAACTAAGAAAATGCACCTTCCTCTTTGCCTTGGAGAACTATAACACAGAAAACTTTGAATGTGTAATACATTGTATTCACTGCTACTCTTGAGCAATATATATCGTTTTGTTCTGTTTAATTTCCTTTTCTAATATTTAAGATTAATTGTGTTTAAAATGATGTTTCATTAGATAGAGCAGAGAGGAACAAACTTGTAAATAAATGTGATTAAAATGAAATAATTTCAACTTCAAAAAGGAAAAGGAAAACATTGAAATAGGGGTTCCTAACTATTGAGTATATGAACTCTAAAAAATAATAAGTATTTAAATGTAATTGTTTTCCTTTGCAATCCTATGTATTTTATTTTATGCAATTAAAACCACAGGGCTCCATAGGCTTTATCAAAAGGTAAAGGAGGTCCATAATACCAAAACCAGAACAAAATGCCAACCAAACAACTCTGGACTAGAGGAAAACTTCTGTTTCATTGGCTAGATCATCTATAGAAAAATATGTATATAAGGATATGATATGAGGCCATAGACAAGAATTGCACAAGGTAAGGGCAGCTTAGAGCACCGACTGGCATTGGAGTCAGGAGGACCTGAGTTCAAATTTGGCGTCAGACACTTGACACACTTCCTAGCTGTATGACCCTGGGCAAATCACTTAACCCCAATTGCCTTGCCTTCCCCCCTACAAAAAAAAAAAAAGAATTGAACATGGTGAAAAAGTTTGATAAATTGTGTCCTGAACAAAACTTAAAGTAGCCACCTAGGAGATCACAGACTCATTGAAGTTCTGAAATATTGCTTTTTGAAATGTTAATGATCTAATTAATCAGACTTTAAATATCTTCAACTATTCTTTAACCTGAAATCTTCAAAAGTTCATTTTAAATGAGATTTAAAACACCCATGAAAGAGGCTGAGAAAAGAGAAAGCATATTCAACTGAATTCTTCTTTAAAAGTTAGTAGTCCAACCCATTAGTCTCACATTAGGCTGCAACTTTCTTTCTCCATTTTAAGCATTTTTTTTAGTAGCACATATAAAATTTAATCATGTTTGTATTGCTACTTTCAGTTATGCTTTACACACACATACACACACACACACACACACACACACACACACACACACACACACACACACCCCTAATGCCCTCCCTTTCTCTCATTCACATTTCCCATCTTTAAAGAACTTCTTTGAGTCCCGTTCACGTTGGGAAACCATTCAGTCTTCTTTGGTCTCCTTTCCTATTAACTCACATAGCAATTATTGACTGTACCACAGAATATAGCATTTAATCAAACTTTCCTTTCTTTTATAGCAAGAATGAGCCAGCGATGGTGAAGATCAGATGAATCTTTCTTCATGACTGAAGGGAGGGTATGTATGCTGATTGGGCCTAATAACTCACAGTCTTAAAATGGAAATTATGAATAAATGAAAGAGGTGGCTCAGTGGTTGGGGTGCTGGGCCTGAATTCAAAACTAGCCTCAGATATTTACTAGCTGTGTAGCCCTGAAAAAGTCACTTAAAGATGTTTGCCTCAGTTTCTTCAATTGTAAAATAAGGATAATAGAAGCACCTAATTCCCAGGTTTGTTGTGAAGATTAAGTAAGATAATATTTATAAAAGTATTTAGCACAGTGCCTAGGACATATAGCAAGTGCAATATAAATGCCCCCCTTCCCCCACCTTGAATTTAAAAAGTATTTATTAAGTACTTGTTATGTGCTGAGCACCAGAAATTAAAAGAAAAAAAATAACAAATAGTCCTTGTGGTCAAGGAGCTCACATGCTAGTGGGTAAGATGACACATGTAAGAGGTTTGCGATGCAAGTCAGATGGAAAGGTTTTGTGGTCCTTAGAGTATGGCAGCAAACAAAACCAATGGTAATGCACCCCTAATGCCGATTCCATTTGACTATTCTTATTCATCGACATTTTTTTCCTGATTTTAGTAGGGAGTAAGGAAAGAAGAAGTCAGTGATGATGATGATGATGCCAAAAAAAAAGAAGAAAGATGAAGACAAACATTAAAACATTTTTTAAATGAATGAAGAAAGAAGAAAGGAAGCACAAACAGGTTAGTTTTGAAAGCAATGGGTTGATTTTCTTATACTTTGTTTTTTAAGGGAAAGTGGAATAGAGAAAGATTCACATTTTTATATATGGTTTTCTTTTGTGTTTTGCTTCATGCATGGAAATGTTCTTTTTTAATGTTTGCATTTAGAATAAAATAAAAATTTTTTAAAGTAGTCCATTAAGGTGAAGTTTCTTTGCAAAATTATGTGATAATATGGGGATAAAATATAGTTTCTAAACTGTGATAAACACTGTTTTCTCATTCCAAAGAATAATATATTTACAAACTTAAATTTTTACCATTTTGTTTCTCAATTTAAAACACAATACCTCCCTGAAATGGAAAGGAATTAGAATAAATAGAAAGAAATTAGAAGAATGAAATAGAAGAAATTAAAGACATTCTTGTTAATCACCTGACTGGTCTGTAGAGACAATTCCTATGTCAGAGACCTAGATATTTCAAAATATGAATGGATAAGAATTGCATTTGCCATGGACAAATAAAATAACTCTATTCTCCTCTTAAATCTCTCATACCACCTCCTCCATCTAGCCTTCCAGCTAAAGACCTCACCTTAAGTTATCCTCATAAAATAGAAGCTATTTGCCTGAATGCTTGACAAAAGTTTTTTGAGTGACTTTATCCATCTGGATAAAGATTTTAATAGATTTGTCTTGTTATAGTAAGTTAAAACAACCTTTTGGTACAGGAAGTCTATTAATATTTTTAACTTATATTTATGGATGAATCTGACCAATTAGACAAAGTATTGCAAATTTTTACTGCTGGTCATATTATCTTATTTGTGGGAGGTATGCCTTTCTGCAGTAGCTATTTAAAAAGAAAAATATTTCTTTTGAGGTAGAAAAAAGACATGAGCAGAGATATTATGATGATCACATTCTAAATAATTCTGCACTGAAAATAAGCCCATGCATCACATTAGTAATAATGCATAATAAATTTAGCACCTAAGGAGGCCCTACAACATGCAAGGTGGGTGCCCCAGAATATGATTATCCCAGGTTTAAGGTACTCTGTGGGTCAATATCCTCTAAAACTATGTTAACATTGACCCTCCCTAATGTATTTATCTCAAGTAGACAACAGGATACTGTTAATTAAAAGCAAATACATTTTGTGAAATGGTTTAGTAAGGTATGTAGAAACAAACCATTATTTCCTATAAACCTTGAATTCACTGTCCCACAAATACATGCAGAATCAGTAGGGAGTAAACTTAAAGAGACACATGTAGAGAACACATATGACCAGGGTTCATGCATAGACATGGCAAATCACATCTGAGAAGCTACAGGGTCCCTAATCTGTCCCACTTGTGTCATCACACTGTCCCTGTTGACACTAGGCTCATAGTCTGCTGAAAGGGACTGCTTCTCACTGGCTTTAAAGTCTTCATACTCTTTTCCTAGTCTTTACCAGAAGCTCCTCTGTTGCTCTCTGAAAGACAATACTTCTCTAAACAACTACTGACAGCTCTCCTTGTGGACCATTTTGCTGTGTTGTTGAATGGAGGTTGCTTGACTCTACTCTCCAACTTATGGATTCCACGTACCCTGGGCTAATGTGCTACCATCTTCCTTTCCCTTAAACTGTACTGTCATCAGGTTATTTTGGGCTCTTTTATCTATTTTTAAATAGTCATTTACCTTTTTCTCCAGTAACATGTAAAGACAATTTAAAAACATTTTCCAAATTTTCTCTCTCCTTTTCTCAACTCTCTACTTCCTAAGACAATAAGCAATTTGATATAAGTTATGCATGTTCAATCATACAAAACATATTTCTATATTAGTTGTGTTGTGAAAGAAGACACAGACTCAAAGGAAAAACACACGCAAAAAAAAATATAGAAAGTAAAAAAGTAGTATGCTTCAATCTGCATTAAGATTCCATCATGGGGCCTCTAGGTGGTACAGTGAATAGAGCACGGGCCCTGGAATCAGGAGGACCTGAGTTCAAATGCAGACTCAGACAGTTAACCCAAAAACTAGCCATGTGACCTTGGGCAAATCACTTAACCCCAATTGCCCTCCAAAAAAAAAAGACTCCATCAGTTCTTTCTCTGAAAGTGAATAGCATTTTTCATTACAAGTCCTTTGGAATTGTCTTGGATTGTTGCAGTCTAGGGGTGCTAAGAACCCCAAATTTCAAGGATGAAAGGGTACAGGTCTGCCTCAAAAGAATTTGAACACTCAAGCCTCCTTTCAGTCCAAGTAACAAGGTTTACTGTAATTCCAATAGAAGCAGGCCAGATTTTAAGAATCTGAGCAGTTCAATTAAGGCAAGAAGGACACTTTTATACAGAAAGACTCTGGGAAGATTTGGATGGGATTAAGGACTGGTCACAGCCTAGGGTGGGGCTGGGTTCAGACAATGAGGGCCACAATGAAAAAACAGCTAAAAGGATTATTAACTGGGATGGAAAATGCCTCAGGCAAACACTAGAGCCTTGGTTCAGGGGCTTTGGGATCCACATCCCAAAGACATGTCTTTTCCTTTTAAGGGGTCCAGCGTGAATCCCATCCTCCATCATTCCTCCCTTGAACAAATGGGACCCAGAATCTTTTAAGGTAAAGGGTGAAGGTTTGGGCTTCTGAGACTGCTTCCTGCTGGCAAAGGTAATGGCACTGTCCCTACCTCAAGGGAGTTCCAGGGAAGAGGTTGACTGGAACTGAGCATAGACTGTATCCAGGGGATCATGGATGGACATAGGTTGGTACCCACTGTTTACTACCAATTGTAGGTGAATGGTCTGTAGTCTGGAAGACACAAATCTGACAAACAAGTATGCAGGGCCCAAATATAGGGAAAAGTAAAAGTGTAAGAGCCTCATTAAAATCATTTATATTTGACCTGCAGGATTATCTGATCTTATTGAAGAAGTTACCCACTAAGAGGGTTAGGGTTGCTCTGGAGACCCCAAAATATCAACACACTGGGTCCTGCCAATGAATTCAACTCAAGTCTTCTCAGCCAAAGAAAAGTAAAGTTTAATAAAAGTTTGCTTGCATTAGACACAGAGTAAGTCTGTGCTAGTTCCTTCTATGTCCCTCTCACTATTCTTTGGTGCTCTCACAGACATGAAGACAGTATGGGGTCTTATATATAGAAGGTTGTGGGAGGAACCTAGGGGTGGTCTAGAGGAGGAGTTTGGGGAGGGTCTTCAGGTTAATGAGGTCAATGAGTGATCAAGGGTGGGAAGCTGCTGGAGGCCACCTGGAGACCACAAACAATGGTGGGCTAGGCCAGTTCAAGGGTGGATTGATAATTTGATAGGCTCTAGTAAGGGCTCAGCCAAAATGTAAGGCTTATTGCCTCATGCAAATGCCTCATCAAATGAGAAAATGTAATCAAGAGTCCAAGGGAGGTTCCTCAAGGAGAGCTGGAGGGGGGTCCCAGAGCCCATAGCTCATCATTATTATTTTCCCAAGCTTCCACTCTGATTCCAACTCCTTTAGGAGGATCAGATGCTATTAGGAAGTAACAACACTTTTTCAGGTAGGTTTTCCATCCCTGGGTTCAATATCTACAGGAATGAATTTGCCAGAGACTGAATTTTACTACAATTATAACAAAAGACTTGGGAGGATATTTAAGTAATGATTAGGTCAAAGGGTCTACCTCCCTCAAAGAAAACTGATTGCACTGAAATTCTCTTCCCAAAACCAAACTGAAGATGTTTCTGATTTAATTTCAGTTGTTTTGGGATATGGAATGACTGCACATTCAGGTCAAAGCAGCAAGATATCACATACTTGCATTGTGATTACATTCCTTACTAAACATTTGCTTTGACTATAGAAATTTGCTATAAAAGGATAAGGCAGGGACATTATTTATACCACATATGATAGGATAACACATCCTTAGAATTCAGATAATTCAGTTTTCCAACCATGCAGTATCAATTCCATCTCATAGCCAGACACAGGAATAGCCAGGTAAGCAACATTCCTTTTTTTTTTTCTTTTTTTTTTGCTTTTTGGAGGGCATTTGGGGTTAAGTGACTTGCCCAAGGTCACACGGCTAGTTTTTGTGTTGTGTCTGAGGCCAGATTTGAGCTCAGGTCCTCCTGACTCCAGGGCCCATGCTCTATTCACTGTGCCACCTAGCTGCCACACAACATTCCTCAGCTTTTCCAGATACAGAACTACCACCTGTATCACATTCTCTAAGTAGCTTGTGGCATTTTTCTCAGATAGTAGATTATTGGCTATTGATTATGGATGGATTATTATGAATGAACCTTACTCTTATTGGATTTGGCTTAAGGAGGGAATAACATATACACTCAACTGGGTATGAAAATCTGTCTTACCCTACAGGAACATGGGGGGGGGGGGATAAGAGCAGGTGGGAATGATAGAAGGGAGGGCAAATAGGAAGATGGGGTAATCAGAGGAAACACTTTTGAGGAGGGACAGGGTCACAGGAGAGAATAGAATAAATGGGAAGTGAGATAAGATGGAGGAAAATACAGTTAGTCTTTCACAACCTGAGTATTATGGAAATGTTTTGCATGACTACACATGTATAGCCTATATAGAATTGTTTGCCTTCTCAATGAGGGTGGGGGGGGAGGAAGGGAAAGAATGTGAAGCTCAAAGTTTTAAAAACAAATGTTTTTACATGCAACTGGGAAATAAGATATACAGGCAATGGGGTATAGAAATCTATCTTGTCCTACAAGAAAATGGGAGGTAGGAGGATAAGAGAAGGGGGTGGGGTGTGATAGAAGGGAGAGCAGTTTGGGGGATGGGGTAATCAGAATTCATGCCATCTTGGGGTAGGTGTAGGGGAGAGATGGGGAGAAAATTTGGAGCTCAAAATCTTGTGGAAGTGAATGTTGAAAACTAAAAATAAATTAATTAATAAAAAGGGGGGAAAAGAAAAAAATATATGATGCATTATTGTTTTTCTTTTAAGGTATAATATTTAATAAATCATGGAAGTCACTGAAAAATTATCTAAGCATTATGAATAATATCACTTGGTGTAGAGTAGATTTCCCAAATATAGAATGGGAGCCCAGAGCAAAGATGAGAGAATTTCTTTTTATAGTAATTTCAGAGCATGTTCCAAGTCATACTTCTAGGTCTAGTAATGGTTCAGGACCACAGCACTATCCCATAAGCCTTGAAGAGCTCGGAATGGTAGGAGAGAGAATTCTCAGAGGTGGTAGAATGAGGTCCTTCTGGTGAGCAGCAGAGATACTGTAGCCTTGGGGAAGGCCAGGACATGACGCTGAATATCCTGCAAAGTAGCCTCAGGTCTGGTGGCTTGAGAGTTACACCAAAATATGAGTAAATAAACTGGTTAATTAATAAATCTATCTGGTCAATTAATTAACTAATTCATTTAGTGACAATCTACTCCTTTACATTTTTGTAGGAAGCTGCAGATGAACCAGGTTTGAATAGGAAACTTGTAAAGGGCTTTACAAATCTTAGAGCAAGGTGTCAAAGCCATTGCAACTAGGGAACCAGATTGAAATGTAATTGGGAACATTTTAACAAAATAAATAAAAATAAAATAAAATATGGGGATATTCAGTCATTTCAGACATTTCATGACTACATTTGGGGTTGTTTTGGCAAATAAACTGGAGTGGTTTGCCTTTTCTTTTTCTAGCTCATTTTACAGATGAGAAAACAGAGGCAAATATGGTTAAGTGACTTGCCCAGGGGTACACAGTTAGTAAGTGTCTGAGGCTTGATTCGAACTCAGGTCTTCTTAGCTCTTGGTCTTGTATTCTATCCACTGTGTCACCTAGCTGTCACACTAAAACATAGATTATGTAAATTTGTGTTTTTCTAAGTCAATACTTGGTGGAGCAGCTAGGTGACACAGTGGATATAGTGCTGGCCAGAAGCCAGGGAGACTCATGTTCTTGAATTCAAATCTGGCCTCAGACTCTTACTAGCTGTGTGACCCTGGGCAAGTCACTTGACTTTGTTTGCCTCAGTTTCCTCATCTGGAAAATGAGTTGGAGAAGAAACCACTCTAATATCTTTGTCAAGAAAGTCACAAAGGGGGAGGTTAGGTGGCATGATGAATAGAGTACCTGCCCTGGAATCAGGAGGACCTGAGTTCAAATCCGGCCTCAGACACTTAACACTTACTAGCTGTGTGACCTTGGGCAAGTCACTTTATCCCAATTGTCCTACCTTCCCCTTACAAAAAATAAAAGTCATAAAGAGTCAGACAGTAATGTTAACAAAGTCAATCTGTGGCTACAGAGATCTAGTTTCTATTTTAGTCTGAAATCTAATCAGTAGTAAATTCAGGGGTAAAACACAAGTTCAGCCTTATTTCACCAAGCCAAGTTAGATGGCACATAGAAGCATGTTGACATTCCTCACTCCACTTGTCGTTAGTCTCACAGTGAATGCTTATTTCATATTTTTATTGTGTATGTTGACACTTCATGGTGATCTCAGGTAGCAGTTTGTCTGAACACAACATTATACATCAGATTTTTATCAGACAGGGCCAATCATGCAAATTTTCCTAAATTCAGTTTTACAGAAAAGGAAGATTGATTGCAGAGACAAACCATTTACAGAGACAGTGATTTAGAAGGTGTTTCAGTTGCTAATGTGCCTTCACAAAGAGGCTGAATTTTGTTTGTAAACTTCAGACCCAGAAAATTGAATGTTCTGTCAACATCAGATAATTAGCATGTCCTTCATGGAAATCCTAAACTTAATACAAATAGTCTTCAGATTGGGATATGTTGGCTTTCAGTTTTTGCTGAAAGACATTTGTAATACCAAATATGAAATTTTTCATACTAAGGTAGATTTGTATTTGCCTTGGCGTGACTAAACTAACCCTCAGCAGTATCATAAGGTGAACCTGAGTCTTCTAAGGTCAACTGGTGGGGGCTGAGAGATAGTTAAAAAGGAAGGGGGAACCTCACAAAGTTGTTTCTACTCCTCTTATCTCTTTGCTTTCCTTCCCATCCCTTAACTTATTCCTCTTATACCTTTTGTACAGAAAATAGAAGATTAGGCAGAAGGAGGTGATGAGGGCATGGTATCCAATAGAAATTCAGTTGTATAAGGAGGTAATTTAATTGTCTGGTATATATCCTAAGCTACCCATGGAGTATTTCAAGCAGAAATTATATAATTGCTTTTGAGAAATTATTGAATTTTGGAGAGAGGATTTTCAGGTACCACTTGAGGATATCTCAGCTGGGGCTGAGAGCCCCAAAGATTGGAAATGTTGGGTTCATAGCACTTATGTGGTCTGATAGTTCACAAGTCCCCACCATTGCAAATATCTTTACTAGACTGAGGATAGAATTATCTCGGAACAAAGACATTGAATGAAATAACAGAGTAAGAAAATTAGAAACAACATCTTTCAAGACCTCATAAGTAAGGGGCATACTCTTCCATGAACACACACAGCAGAAGAGTAGAAACAGGCTGGAAACACCTAGAGAGAGGCACACAGAGGAACACAGGGGGCCAGAGAATTCTGCAAAACAAGCAAAAATAAAAACAAACAAACAAAAACAGCCTCCCTAGCTTTCTTCCCCCACGTTCTTGGCCCCTAAAGCCTCTCATCTCTTCAGCAAGGGTTTATCAGTCCCGGGTGCCAAGCAATTTGGAACAAAGAGGAGGGAGCTTTTAAGTTAGTTAGTACCCATAGGCTGAGTTTCTTGTTTCAGACTTCTCTTCCTGGTGAGAGATGTTAGGTCCCGCTCAGAGAGACCTTAGCTTATCCTAATGTGAGCACATCACTTCTCACATTTTCATTTCTGAAGACCAAACTAGAAGCCTACTAATTTATTTTTTGTCCAATACAAAACAGCTTTAAGGTTTCTTCTTCCTCAGTTTTTCAACTCTATGTCTCTTTTGTTCTTTCGAGTAAAGACGTGGGCGGAGCACATGGACAAGGGTCAAAGACAATCAATAAAAAGTAGGTTTTGCTTCCTTTAGAGACTGAATTGTATGACTGTCTAAAAAATTATGAACTTGAGGGGCAGCCAGGTAGCACAGCGAGTAAGAGCACCGTCTCCAGTGTTGAGAAGACCTGGATATCGAATCCCGGGCTCAGACACTTAGCACCCACCCAGAAACACCTGGCCATGTAACCTTGAGCAAGTTACTTAACCCCAATTGCTTAGGGGCGTCCAGGTGGCTCAGCCAGTAAGAGCACCAGCCCCAGTGTTGGGATGACCTGCATCAAATCCGGGCTCAGATACTCAGCACCACACCCAGAAATAACTGGCCATGTAACCTTGAGCAAGTTACTTAACCCCGATTGCTTAAAAAAAAAAATTATAAACTTGAACATTATCAAAAAAAACAAACATTTCAATATGCTTAGAAGGAAAGGAAAAAATGATTGCATAAGATGCTGTCAATTATTATGGAGTTTGTTTCTTTAAAGAAATACATACATTTTAACAAGGTAGTAACAAAACTGCATGTCTTTTCCAATGTTTGCAGTGTACTTACTTTTTTTTTAATTAATGCCATTTATCCCCTATGGCTCTTACTACTCATTAACCTATCTCACTAATAGAAAGCCCTTCTTTATAACAAATAGACATAATCAAGTAAAATAAATCAATTCTTTGACCGTGGGTGAAAATGCATATCTCATTCCACACCTCTAGTCTATTACCTTTCCAGCAAGTGGCAGTAAGTATTTTTTATCATCAGACTTTGAAGTCACAATTGGTTCCTGCTTTGGTCAGAATCCAGAGGCTTTTCAAAGTAATTTCCTTACATTGTCACCATAATCATCACCTAAATTGTTCTCTCAATTCTGTTCATTGACTAGTTGACCCCTAAAATATTCAATTCGGAGAGGCTTCAGGTGGAGGAACATAGCCTACCTCCAATATTAGTATATGCTCTACATATCTGTCTCTCCTTTTAATAGCCTAGAATAGATGTACTGCTGGTCTCTAGAAGAATATCCCTCCCCTAGTCTTCTAATATCTAGGTATATATGCGTAGATATCTTTTTCGCATTCTGTATTTATTGAAATGCAAAAAAAACAAAACCAAAAGTGACAATTATATAGTAAAATTAGTAATAAGCAGGTTTTGCTACTTTTAGTCATTGTAGTTCTGGCTCTCTCTGTAGCATTTGACACCATTGGCAATCTTCATCCTTTTAGTAAACATGTCATCTTCCTCATCATCCTGCTACCTCTCCTACCAATCCTTCATTGGCTCTTTGTCTTTCTCAGACCCCAAAATGTGAATATTCCTCAAAAAAAAATATTTCTCTTTGACCTCTATTCTTTTCTTTCTGTTTTTTTCTTTAGTAATCTCAGCCATTCCCAAGGCTTCACTGAGCCCCTCTATGCAGGTAACTTGCAAATCAACCAGAAGAAATGACTTCTTCATCTACTGTACCACTCCTTCCACCCCAGAACCCAGACTGTCTTTGTTCTCCCACCCTGGGGAAGTTAATCATTCAATAGAACTAACCTGATTGGAAGTGGGATGGTTAGAACCTCAAACACACTTCATCTCTCTATAATCAAACAAGACTAAGTACTCTACCAATCCCTGCCTGGACTATCCGGGGGAATCAAGGAGTCATTATCTACATAGCCCTAAGACTGATAACCAAATCAACATTCCAATTGCTACTAAGAAGGATACCATCATCTCCTACCCTATGACTCCACTCAGAACATCAGAGTCAGAGATTGCCTAGACTAAAGGTTCATTCCCTTTCCATCACTCCCTACTATTTTATACCCATTCCTCCAACATCTCGATCATACTCCACTGTCATTTCATTGTGCTCTTTGGCATACCCATTCAATTTCAACCAAAACTACTTTTAATATCTGATTGGTACCATCTTCTTGGTGATCACATAGTATTTATTGTGTACTTAATTTTCTATGTACATTTTGTTTCCACTAAATGAATATAAACTGCACTCACTAGTTTAGCAATCCTAGCAATCTCCATGCATAGACCTGAGTTCAAATGCAGTCTCATATACCTACTAGCTAGGTAACCCTGGGCAGATCATATAACATCTGCCTGCCTCAGTATCCTCAACTATAAAATGGGGATAAAGATAGAATTTACCTCCATGGGTTGTTGTAAGTATCTATAATATTTTTAAAGAACTTAGTAGAATGCCTGACACATAGTAATTGCTTAATAAATGCTTGCTGAATTAAATTGAATCTTGCTTTTTCTCTCTCTAGACCTCACCTCTTTCCTGAATTTAAGGGATGTATCTCCAACTGCCTTTAGAAAATATTTTGCAGAATAATTCTACTAATACCTCAAATTCAAATATCCCAAATAATACTCCTACATCTAACTCTACTGTCTTTATCAGGGGGCAACCTATTTCTCATGTTCATGACTTTGGTGCTGTCTTAAATTTAGCCATCTCTCCTTCATCATTCATAATCAACTGTATCTCCAGTTATCCTGATCTATATCTCACCACTGAAACCAGAGGAAAAAAGTGAGGCTGGTGACTTTGCACAGCCCTCCTTCACTTAAATCCATTTCACTTTCATGTCATGGCATCACCTCCCTGATGCCATGGTCCTCTTCAAGAATAAAGAACAAGAACCTCTGTGAGCAGAAAATAGGAGGTGCCCCACTCAGGACCCACCTGGAACTGTACATTTGGGCAACACATCTTTTTCTTTCTTCTTTTCCTCCCTTCCTCCCTTCCT
>NW_027185764.1:21259598-21283368 GCF_028583685.1 Petaurus breviceps papuanus
TTGCCAAAGGATTTCTGGTGGCTGTGAAAAATGTAGGGGACGTTTTCCTCTACATTATTTCCTGACTTGCCTGAAGTCCTTTGGCAAACTGCAAGGGGCCTGAGGGCTGTAAGTGACCCATGGGCCACAGGTTGTGCAGACCTGGACTAAGTAAAGAGGCCATTTTCTACCTCTTTTCTTAACTAGCTTTAATCACTGAATGGGCATTGCCTCAGTCAAACTGAGACCTGTTAAAGACTTTTAGCTTAAAAAGACCAAGATCTCTCACTGCATACAGGACCATCTCCAGTTGTTCTGATCTATATCTTGTCATTTGATCCAGATGGTCCTGGAGGAGAAAGTGAGGCTGGTGACTTTGCACAGCCCTCCCTCACTCAAATCCAATTCAGTTGCATGTCATGACATCACCTCCTTCAAGTCATAGCCCTCAAGAACGATGGACAAACAACAATTCATATCTAACTATTTACAAAGATTCCATTATCCTTCAAACCGACCTTCCAACTCCACTTTCTCTTCCCTCCACTCTTTACTCCCTCCTAATACTTCCAGAATAATGATTTTTATTCAAAGATAAGGTCATGCCCCTGTTCTGCTCAAAAGTCTTCAAGTAGTTCCCTATTTTCTTCTGTCAAGTGTGAATTCCTTTATTTAGCATTCATTTTCTGAAATGTGAAAAACTTTAACCTTCTCCTCCTACTCAAATCAACCCAGCTCATTTTTTCTCTGTAGTCCCTTTCCAAGCTATGTATATATTTTGATGAACTAATTGAGAACGTTTTGCCCAGTTGTACATTACGATCTGCTAAAATGTTATTCCTAAACCACAAATCTTTACCACGTCACTCAAGAAACTCCCAGGTTTCCTTATTGCTTATAGAATGAAATAAACTATTCTGTTGTCATCTAAAGTCCTCAGCATTCTGGCTTCAACCCACCTTTCCATATTTATTATACTTTACTCCATTCTCTGTCCTGTGAAGTTCAGCCAACCTGGCTTACTAGTTGTACCTTTCCCAGGACACTATTATCTCCTATCTCTGTACCTTTATACAGGCTGTCCACCCAGTTTTGAAATATAGTTCCCTCTCATCTCCAGCTCTTAAGCGTTTCTGGCATACATCAAATGTTAGCTGAAATGCTATCTTCTATGTGAAGTTTTCCTTATCACCAAAGCTGATAGTTTCCTCCTCCACCCTCAAATGACCACACATTCTTTTTTTCCTATATGGTATATACATTTATATGAGTACACAATATTTCCACTAACATAACATAAGTTACTTGAGGTCAGAGATTATTTAGTTTTTATCATTTTATTCTTCAGTGTTTGGATTCAGATGTTCCCAAAGTGGGTGATACCACCCTCTGGGGGCACTGGAAGATCCAGGGGGGTAGTAGTAGCCTTGGGTATAATTGGGAGGCATGGAATAAAAATAAGGGGATGGTGGAATTATAAGGAAAGAAGAAAAAATTAGAAAAGTTTGAAAAATCATTTGTACATTTCATCTGTTGTATAATACAGTTAAAGTCCTAATGATTACATTATTTCCAAATAAATACACAGAATTCAAGTTATAACCAATCAGTGGTCAAATCTTCCAACAAGTCTTAACATTTAAGTGTTGGCAGGTGAGTGTGCTGCCTATTGTTGGGAAGTCCAGAATGCATCAGCAGGAATACGTGCATATAATGATTTGTTTACAATATGATACTATATGGTTATATGGCCCAATATTGCATCATCATGATTTCAATGCAGAAAAAACCCATAAGTTTACAATAAATAATTTAATATAAGGTGTATATTTTTTTAATTACATATTTTTGAAGTGACACAATTTTTAAAAACTCATTAAAGCGTTTAAAAAAGTAGATTTCCAGAGGAGTGATGAGTAATATTTTTTTTAAAAACCGGGTTGGTATGCCAAATAATTTTGTGAATCTCTTGTCTAGAACATACTGATAGTGTATAGTAAGTGCTTAATGATGCTTGTTGATTGGTTAATTGAACAATATAAATTATTTCATTTTGTTTTATCTGCTTTGCCTTTCTGTTAACAGCTAAGTGGTACAATGGATAGAGTACTAGATCTGGGATCAGGAAGACATAAGTTCAAATGCAATCTCAAACACCTCCTAGCTGTGTGACCCAGGCAACTCATTTAACCTTTCTGCCTTGTTTTCCTCATCTGTATAATTAGGATAATAATAGTATCTAACTTCTAGGATTATGAGAATGAAATGAGATAATATTTATAAAGTAAACCTCAAATGGATTTATATAAATATTTATTTTTATTTATTTTACATTTATCATTTTAGTATTATCATATTTATTTATATTATTCATTACTAATTGATATTAAATATAAATGCTAATTGTTTTTATTGTGTAAAATCTATATAAGACACCCTCCATGAACCTGGAAAATGCTACAGGTGAACTTTAATCTTCTTGTCTTGTTCTTTACTTGATAAAAAAAATACTTAATAGTTCTTTGAGCAAAGTTATTTCTGCAGCCATAGAATCAAATTGTTCTAATGTAAAAATAAAACCGGAAACATCATGTCTGAGATGAATACACATAGTAGAAAATGGAATGCATTGTCTTTAATCTTCTCTAGTGAATGGTGTAGCCATATCTATTTCCTCACAGATTCACAGATATATTTAAGTATATCAACATGTAAGTATATAGACCACAGTGGAGAAACATGACAGAGAATCACTGAAGAGAGATGCAAAGACAGAATTGTTAGGGAGGAAAACATGGAATCACAAAAGAATGGAGGAAACTCAGAAGTCATTTATTCCAATTAATTCATGAATAAGAACCCATTCTACAGTGTTCCTGAAGAGTAACCACCTTTGTTCCCCCTCCAGTGATGGCATTTTCTTTACCTACTAAGGAAATCCATGCCACCTTAGCAGGGCAAAGGACAACAAAAGAGACTTTCTTTAACTGTATTGTAAGCAAAGGAAGGTCCAAAGACCTAGAACTATGGTATGGACAATGGAGAGAAAAGGAAACTTATTAGACTCTACTTTTGTTTCTGTTTTCTCTGCCAAAGAACATACTCTTAAGATTGAGTTAGTGTTCAGCCATGTCTGACTCTTTGTGAGTCCCTGGACCATAGCACTGCAGGCCCCTCTATCTTCCACTATGTCTTGAAGTCTGTCTAAGTTCATGTTCATTGTTTCCATGACACTGTCTATCCATCTCATCCTCTTTCATCCCCTTTTCTTTTTGCCCTCAATCTTTCCCAACATCGGGACCTTTTCCAATGGGTCCTGACTTCTCATTATGTTGCCAAAGTATGTATGCTTCAGTGTTTGATCTTCCAGTGAATGGTCGGAATTAATTTCTGTAAGTATTGACTGATTTAATCTCTTTCCTATCCAAGGGAATCTCAAAAGTTTTTTTCCAACACCATAATTCCAAAGTTTCAATTTTGTGGTGCATAATTATATTGAGAAGAGTAGATTAATAGTGAAGATATATCAGGAGGTAATAAGAGAGCACCTAAGCTTCTCTCAGTGGATTCAAGTCAGTAGTCATTGAACTACATACACAATTTTGCAAGAGTTGAGCTACTTTCAGAGGCTTTAATTGTTATGGGGGAATGATAGAGTACACCAGTCTTGGAGCACAATCTAGGAGACATTGCCCTGCCACACAAAATGATTTCCATCATTTCCGGTATTAATGAATATCACCCAATAATGGTAACCTTCACATTCTGCTGCCTCTGAAGAATGGGTATGAATAGAGTCACACGTTTCTCTGGAGTTATCACTAGGGAATGCCTAGGATGAAGGAAGAGAACTAAACAAATTCAAACAGTTCACTTCCCCCCAAAAGCCTGGATTCAAAGCAGCTTATGTACTGTCTGGGAAATTCCTCCACTCTGGGGTGGGGTAGAATAAATCACTTAGTAAGAAATAACAACAACAATTAACATTTAAATAGCATCTACTATGTTCCAGGCACTGTGCTAAGCTCTATACACTTATTATATATCATTTGATCATCACAACAATCCTGGAAGGTAATGGTTTTCTTGCCCCCCATTTTACAGATGAAGAAACTGAGGCAAATAGAAGTTATGACTTCCTCAAGGTCACACAGGCATAAGTGTCCAAGGCCAGACTCTAGGGCTTAGTAGATGTTTGTCATGGATTATTTTGTTGTGTTTATTGATTCCAAGTGAAGAGGCAGTAGTCTATGGTGTTAAACACATTTGTCAATCATTTTGATTCCAATATTCAAAATCACATGGTTGGAACTCAGTAAAATAAACACAGATCATGAAACAGGCAAGGTTTCCCAGGGGGAACGTTCAAGAACTATTTCTTGAATAGGTAAATCTATAATACTACACAAATTAAGTATCGAGAATACCATTCTCCCATAGACAAAGGTAGAACTGAGGGATAGAGTTTACTTTCTGAAAACCATAGAGGTCTTGCTATTTATGGCAGCCAGGTGATGCTGTGGATAGAGCTCTGTGCTGGGAGTCAGGAAGACCCAAGTTTAAATATGGCCTCAGACATTTACTAACTATATGACCTTAGATAAGTCTCCTAACCTCTGTCTGTCTCAATTTCCTCATCTGTAAAATTGTGTTAATATAGTAGCTATCTCCTGGGTTGCTGTGAGGATCAAATTGTAAAGCCTGGCACATAGTAAGTGCTATATTAATATTATGTATTATTGCTTTCTCATTATTTCCATCCAGTTGAGTGCATGTGCATAATAATGGCCAGGGATATGCTGGACTGACTGGTTCTATATTCTTTTGTTGAAGAGTAGTTATTTACAACACCTGGCAGTTAAATCTAGATTTATCCTGCCACAGGACTCTGTACACAATAGGTATTCAATAAATGATTGTTCAATTGAATCAACTTAAATGGAAATTGCATTTGACCGCCCACATGGACCTCCCTTGACTTCTACCTCAAATCTGCTGGGGAGCTTGAATAAGTTGTACAGGCCCTGAAACCCATAATTGCACTATTGGTGTGCTTTATTCTGAGTGGTATTCATTTAACACCTACTCCATTCTTAGCAGATGGCTTTCCTCTACTATAAAGGCATCTTTTAAAAGTGGCAAAATTGCCTTTTGGGCTTTTCCTTTAGCAACTTGAATCACTTAGGGTTAAACAGATTATCAATCATACTTGCACTACATTATTCACTGTGTTACAGAGGTTTACCTAATCAGACCATGGAACTCTCAGAGAAAGCCCAGTCTAGGTAGGAAAAAAGTTTGGATTATGCTTTCACTTCTTGGTAGAATGTGACATAAATTTAGGTCCACTCCAAATGACTTCTTGTTTTGTTTTGTTTTTCAACTAGAGAAAATGATTCTGATTTTTAGCTTTTTAAAAAAAAAAAAGGATGAGATTTAAACAATGGATGGGAGTGTGGGTTGTAAAGGGATTACATCAATTACTCTTTGATGTTTATTCCCACTATGATATTTATGACCTGGATATAGAATGAGCCTTCTGTGGAAGATGAAAAGAGAAAAATAAGCTGAAGTAGAGAACTATTGTCAAAAGATTTTCATGGTAAAGGTACTAGATGTGCTAAAAAAAAATCTATTTTATTTCACCCTGTCAATTTACCTCACATCTAGCAATTTTTCTATTCTCTCCACTGACCACTAAATATAATTCCCTTTGCCTAGCCAAATCCTACCTATCCTTCAAAAGGGAGAGAAACAGGGATGGGGATGGGGATGGGGGTGGGGATGGAGATGAAGTTGGAGATGGAGAAGGGAACTGGAGCATGATTTTACAGGATATAAGAAAATCCCAGGTGAGGAAAGTGCCTCTATCAATATAGATCAACACCTACAAAAGGCAGCTAGGTGGCAGTGTGGGTAGGTAGTCCAATGAGAGTCGGACTCAGGATAGACCTGAGTTCAAATCCTGCCTCAGACACTTAATGTGTGATTCTGAGCAACTCATCTAACATCTCTCAGCCTCATCTGTAAAAGGAGGAAAATGATAGCACATAATTCACAGGGTTATTGTGAGAGTCAAGAACTATTTAAATGCTAGCTATTACTATAGAGTTATCTTAAGCAATGAAAGGTTTTGTAAATATACACACATGTCCACATATACATACATACATGTATACACACATACATACATATATATACATATATAGTGAAAGAGCTTTACAAAACTTAAAAAAACTATTTAAATCCCAACTATTATTATAAAGTTGCCTTAAGCAATGAAAGGTTAAGTGACTTGCGCATGGTCAAACAGCTGGTATAAATGTATTTCAGAGGTAAGACTTGAACCTTCCTGACTTTGGGGCCAGTCCAAATTTGTTCACCTATATAAAGCCTTCTCTAACTGCTACAGTCCCCAGAGGTCTTTCCCTCCTCTGTAGTCATAATGTTAATAATTTGTCACTTGCATATACTGCCAAGAGTTATTTCCTGCATAGCTACCTTGCATTTTTCAGTCAATTTACAAAATATCTCATGTGACCATGAAGTCAGTTAATTAATACCATTTTTACATTACAGTTACTTAATGGTAATACTGATCAAACAGTTTTGCAGAAAGAGACACTTGTGAAAGTGTGACAAGACTAAAGAAATGATGTTGCTGAAAGGTGGAGCCAAGTATACATTGACATCTTTCTGTGAGAAGGACAACATTCTATCTTCTCTTCATCCAAATCTTGGTGACCCATTGGTCTGGCCAAAGGAAGCACACAATATATCTGGGGACCACTTTGGTAAACTGATAAAGTAGATTAACCCTTTCTCAGAATAATCTTTTGAAATGCATAAAATAAAATACTTAGTATTACAAAGGAAATAAAATGTTAATGAAAATAAAGATGTAATTTTTTTTTCCCCATCCAAGTTCACAGACCCACAGAGCAAAAAATTCAAAATCCAGGCAATATGGGAGGAAGATTATTCCCTACATCAAACTCCTCAGTGGAGAACAGTCTTAACAGCAAACAAAACAAGGAAAAGAAAAAGATGAATAAAGTCAGAAAGGATCAGGAGAAACACAAAATGAGGAAGAAAGGTAAAATGATTAGGAAATAGTAGAGATTTTTCCTTTCTATTCTCTCTTTTCTTCTCTTGCATTTTTATTAAAAGACTAAGACTACTAAACTTTAGCATAGATATGTCCTAAGCAAAAATTTCATGAGAGGAGAGAAACCATTGTTGGGGAAAATGGAGATGGCATGACATTGAAATTCACAAATTGGCTTGGCTTCTGGGAGCCAAGATGGGGAAGTAAGCAGTAAGTCTCTCTCACTCTCCCTTACTGACCTTGAAAAACCCAGAAAATATCACCCCAAGAAAAATCCTGGAACAGTGGAGGCACCAGAAAGACAGGGTACAGCAGTTTTTTTGTTAACTTGTGAGGCTAGGGGGATTCATGAGAAAAGGTCCCTTGTGTTGTGGCTAAAGGGGACCAGTACAGGACAGTAGGTGGCCTGGCAAGCCCTACCTCAGCAAGCCAGCTGGAGATTCTGAGGCTTAGGGTAGTGGAGTGGGCAAGTGCCAGAACTAGGACCCTCATGTGCCTTTGCACAGACAGGGGAATCAGCAGACACCAGTGTAGAGAACCACCCCTTGCATGGTGGACAGGTGTCCACCATGACTGAGCCTATCCATGCTTTAGCATAGCCCGGGGGAGGTAACCTCCAGTGGCCAGACCACCCCCACAATTCAACCCAAGAGCTTCAGTGTAACCTGGAGGAAATGCAGCAAAACTCCACGTAGCATCTGCACACACCAGCCACCACCACCACCAGGTAGGCTAAAGCCTCTACAACCTCCAGCTTCTAGAACTTGAAGCCCCAACACACAAAGCCAATAACCAGTCCCCTAGCCCCCAGCACAAGAAGTGTGGCTCAGTCCTCCCTGTGCCCCAGAAGCAGAGATCAACTTTAAAAGCCAGGAAAAAGGCCAACACGATGATCCAGAAACAACATAGAAAAGCAAAGACCATAGATTCTTGTTATGGGGACTGGGAAGATCAAAACACAAATTCAGAAGAAGACAGCATTGACGCTATACTCACATCTGAAGTATTAAAGGGGAATATGAACTGGTCTCAAGCCCAAAAAGCCTTCTTGGAAGAGCTCAAGAAGGATTTTAAAAGTCAAATTTGAGAGGTAGAGAAAAGGTAGAACAATTCCTTTAAAAATACAATTGACAAAATTGGGGTGGGGGGAGTACACTGAAGAAAACAACTCCTTAAAAGGCAAATTGACCAAATGGAAAAGGATGTACAAAAGTTAACTGAAACTCACAGGGTGAACTTTTTCTTGTTCTTCGGGAGAGGTGCATTTCAGAAGCCCCGGACACAACTGGGCTTGGGGTTTCTAGTCCCCTACCTAGTACTTTCTCTTTCCTAGTGTAGCAGCACATAGGCACTGGCCCAATTAGGTCTGGAGCACCCTATCCCAGTACGAGGCCCAAGTTAATTGCTAATTTTTGAATTATGAGATGGGGCAGGTATGCCCAGTTCTTTGGTTCTTTGCCAGGAAAGAAGACCATAAGGGCATGTGGGAAGTGAAGCTGTAATCACACTTGAATGAGGCATAGAGGGTACTGGGGTGAAGAGACATAGAGTATAGAGACAAGCAGGAAAAAGGGTGAAGGGGCTGCATGCAAATGGGGATGGCATGGTGAAGGGAGGGAGGCAGGCAGTGGTGGGGATGAGATGGGGAAGGAGAGAGGTATAGAGAATCACTCATGTAACCATGGATTTGAGATGGGAGCACTCAGAAGCATGGACCCAATAGCAATGGAAGAGGGTTAAGTAGATAGAAGTTTGAGGTCTCATTTTTATAAGGTCTTGGGGAAAAACAGACTCATATCTGTGCCATCTTAGGGAATAGTTCACTAATATATCCAAATCATCACAAAGTTTTTAGCAAAACTTTAAAATTAGCATGCCCACATCATCTCAAAATTATCAACACCATTTGGTGTCTATTAGTCTTACTATAAGTGTCTGTAACTTGTATGAGATTTCTATATCATAGGTCCAGAAATGCATGACAGCAAAGCCTAGATGGCTTCCCATTATTCAGCACAAATTACCAGCATGTGGATTTTGGTTAACAATTATGTAATTTGCGAGTTATCCTCCTTTAATCTTTGGGACAGTTTGTATGTGACACTGGCTAACTATAAACTTACTATACTGACTAGAAGTGGGGGTGGTATCAGGGGGACCAGAATAATATACAACCAGCCTGGCCTCTAGGGAAGAAGGTCAGATTCTTCAGCTATTCTGGCTAACTTTTTACAACTCATCCTAAAGGCCTGGGGAAAATCACTTAAAATTTGGGTTTCACTTGTGATTCGAATTTCCCCAAAGTTAAGAAATATCTGATAACAGGATTAGCTATTTATTTTCTCCCCATAAAAATGCTTAAAAGACAAAAGACTTAAGATAAGTCAAAGACTTAAAATACGAAATTATATCCTATAACTTCTATTATAGCTCTTCTGAAAGGCCAGTACTTAAAACAGCAAAACATAAAGCAATTTAGAGGACGTCTGATCCATTTTACCTTTTCTTCAGCCTTGCACTGTCTGAACAACTCCCTTAAGGTACATATCTTCTAAAAAGTCAGTTGAGGGCTTAAACTAATCCTCCCATCAGTGATCATCTTTTCTGACAGGAGTATAGTTATAGAAAACTCCTGTGGTCAGTCAGATATGACTGAGGCATCCAGGAGTTCCCAACCCTCTTGAACTCACAACAGCCTCTGAAGTCAAAAACGTCTCATCTCAGGACTGCTGTTTGGACATCTATGCTTAGTGAAAGAAACATGAGCAAAAAAACAAAACCAGGAGCCCAAGCTCCAGACTAAGACTCATTTAGGCACCATATGCTCCCATGGCCTTACGAAGCAGTTAGCAGTTGTCAGGATGGAGAAGAATCCCTTTCTAGTTCTCTCAGGAAGTCACAGGGCTCTTCAGAGTCCCCACATGTACTGACAAACAGGTAGAGAGAGAATGAAAGTACAAGTTGCTTCTCCCTGTAAAGTCTCAGTGGGTAGGCTTCCTGTCTCAATTCTCTTCCACTGCTGCCTTGAGGAGGTATGAAAAGATTTTGGCATCATTCCAAAATGCCAAGTTTTTCAGGATTGAGACATAGCATATTTTATAACCTGGGACTGACCCAGGAGAATCTCAGTTTAATTCCACCCATGCCCCCAGTGAGAAGAGAAAGAGAGACTGTGGGAGAAAGGAAGATTATTTCCATTACACTGGGATAGCTGTTTCTTGATCAGACTTTGGAAATTGTAGAGTACTCAGTTCATAAGGGCTTTGATTTTGCCTAAATGCCTTTTCTGGGTTTCCTTTAGAGGTTGCTAATAACTGGGATGCCACACTTCAGTTTTAATTGGACTTATTTATTAAAGTGTATAATTCCCTTCAATTTCTTTTTAAAATGCATATTTCATATGTGTGTGTGTTTAGTAATACAATTGTAATCAAGCTAAAATTCCACTTACAAAGGAATATGGAAGATTAATATATTTTGTTTGAATTTAGAATGTCACAAAGTAATTATCTTTTGTCCGTACATATTCAATAAAAGCAAATTTTATTTTCAAAGACAATTTGCGTGTGTGTGCCCGTGCGTGTGTGTGTGCACATGTGCACAAGTATGCTTATACATGATTGACTGGATCCAATTTCCAAGATGAGCTATCACTTGGGAAAAACAAAAAACAAAAAACCCTGGTTTGCAAGATTAATTTTGCTGGCCTAGTATTCCAGGCACTAAGCTAACACTTATTTAACTTTTCACATATTTATGTCTTTTCTACTCAACTAGAACAGAAGGTTTTGAGACAAGGCTCACAGTTTATACTTCTCTGTATCTGACATAGTACCTTGCATAGTGTCTTGCACATAGTAGGTAAGTAGTGTTTGTTGATTAATTGCATTCTTTTTGGGCACATACACAAGTATTACAGAACTAAGCACTTAGTAGGCATTCAAAGAAAACTTGCCATTTTAAACTTTTTAGCTAGCATGGTCCAGCAATGGACTGAGTTACCTTACAAGGTTGTATGACTCCCAGCAAGGAGATATTCAAGCAGTGGTGGATGGATGACAGCATGATTTTAGTGGAAAGACTGCTGAATTTTGACATAAGACATGGATTCAAATCTTGGCTCTGGTACTTATTACTTGCTTGACTCTGGGCAAGGCAATTAAACCTCTCTGGTGATAAAAATGATTATTTCTCACTTATAATAAGGTTTTTCTCTTTTCTATTTCCTCATTCAGAAATCAGCCCCTTGGTAGGTTATTCAGCCAGCATCTGAAGGATATTGCTGATAATGAGATTGGATTAAATTCCTATTCAAACTTGTTCAGATCCCACCCAAGTGGGGAAATACCTTGTGTTCTCCTCAGGTTGGGAGAGGTAGGGGGACTAGACTGCCCTGCCCTGGCCTTGGGATGGTCTAGGTAGAGATAAGAAAGAAGGACATAATCAAAGTCAGGTCCCCCAGCCCCTCATTAGAATAGGTCCACCTCTCATAATATTCATTCTCTCATTAGTTATTAACCAATCAAAGTGGATTGCTGCCTGTCAGGAACACTCACTCTTCCGAGGTCATATAAACTTCAAGAAGCCCCCAAAAGCACTCTTTGGTTCACAAGAGATGGGCTTTTATTAATTATTTACCAGCCATAATAAATAAATTATTAAGTACCCAGGGGTTATGTCTCTTGGACTTTTTATATAGCACCCTGTACCTCAGTTTCCTCGTCTATAGAATGAGAGAGTTTTAGAAGCAGATTTAAAGTTCCCTGTGACTCTAAATCTCTGATTCTAAAACGATCAAAATGGTTTCACAAAGAAAAGGGACCAATCTTCCAAATTTCATCAGTGGACACCTCTCCCTCTTTCCTTCCCAAGTCATCTTATCCTGCCAGGAAATTATTTTGATGCATGTCTTGCATTATGGACCCCAAGGGGCAAAGGCTACCTTCTGCTCCTCTCTCAGGTCTGACCAAGATTATCTGCTCAGTCTCTGAAGGTGCCACGGCAGATCTGGGTCACAGTCAGCAGATATACTTGATATTTTTAAATGATCCAAATGGAAATGATGGAGTCGAAGCAAGGTCTGTCAAGTGCTGGCATATGCAAAACACCGTGAGCAAAACATGTTGTCATTATACTTGAAATGCAACAGAATATAAATAATTCAGAATAACTCCTGCTTTTATATATTCTCTTAGACTCTTAGCTTTTGGGGATAGTCCCTAGAGCCTCAGTAGCAAAAACACTGTCACTTAGTGTACTTCTGTTTCCAGATAAGTGGCCTACAGAAGCAGCAATATAATAATTTCTGTTACCACATGGGTGAATCTGAAAACTCTTTAATCTGAGACAGAGGGGAGGGAAGGGGAAGGGAGGTGTCAAAAAGAGAGGAGAGGTAGGATAGGGAGAAGAGGGGGCAGAGTAAGATGAGGAGAGAAGAAAAAATAAAAGAGAAGCTGGGAGAACAAGAGGGGGTAGGGAAGATGAGGAAAGAAGGGAGAGAGGGGAAAAGAAGGGAGGGAAAGAGGAAGGGGGAAGGGGAAAGGGAAGAGGAATAAAGAGGAAGAGAGTGGAGGAGAGGAGAAAAAAGGGATGAGGAGAAAAGAGTAATGGAGAAGAAGGAAGTAGGTAGATTGGGGGAAGGGTAATGTAAGTAAGGTAGAAGGGGGAAGGGGGAAGGGTAGAATGCATGCCATCTTGGAATGAGGGGAAGGGAAAGATGGGGAGAAAATTTGGAACTCAAAATCATGTGGAAGTAAATGTTGAAAATTAAAAATAAATTAATTAATAAAAAAAGAAGGAAGGAGGCAAGAGGGGAGGAGATAAGGGATGGTGAAGAGGGCAGAAGAAGGGAAAAGAGGGAAAAAGAGAAGGAAGGGGAGGGGAGGAGGAAAAGGGAAGAAAGAAGAAAAAGGGAGGTAAGTGGAGAAGGGGAAAAATTAAAAGAGGAGGGGTTAGGAAGAAAAATGAAGAAGGGAGGAGAGAAGAGGGAATGCAAAAAAGAGATGGGGGAGAGGAAAAAAGAGAAGGGCTTAAGAAATAAGGAAGGAAAGGCAAGGGAGAAGAAGGAGGAGGAAAGTGGGGGAGAAAGAGATGCCGTCAGAAAGTAAAGAGTGACAGAGACATGCTCACTAGTCTGACAAAACACTGCAGACTTGGCATTGGTGTTTGAAGGGTTTGGGTGTCAATCCTTCATTGAAACAAGGGTGTATTGATGGGGGCTCAGCAGAGCAGTAGGCAATATAGATTTCTGTACAGAAAAAGTTTCCTTTGTAATTTGTGATTAGGAGACACGAGAGAATATGCTTAGGGTAAAAAGGTTTAAAAATGAGCACCCAAGTAGCAATAGAGCCTGGCACAGCTTACATCACTTAGCCATGTATGGCAGCTTCTGCCCTCCTTGCTGATTCCCATGTGAAAGCCTCAGAGTTCCTCAAGGGGTGGGAGAAACAGGGCAAGCTTTCCAGGCTTCCAGTATTTCAGAGGACCCGGGGGCAGCTCTGTGGGGAGAAGAAAGTACTGAGACAGTAAAGGAATGAGAAGCAGCTGGGTTCAAAAGGTAATTAGCATGAGTTTGAAAGCCTTCCTCCTCCCCTAATAACTCCCTCAGGTTCCTGGCTGGCCTGCAGTGGTACCACTGCTTTCTGAAGGCAATTCCTGGTGTTTATGCCCTAGGTTCCATCAAACTAGAGCTGCCTTTATAATGTTCTTAATAATTCTAATTCATCTTATAGAAATGTTATGGATGGGAAGGAGCTCCACGTGCCCTTTGCTTTGGAATCCAGCATCAAACAGTGGCCCAGCTTGGGTCATGTAAGTCATTCAATTTTAGCTATGATCATTTCTCTTGTTCACATATCTATTCTCAGAAACAGGTTTGACCTTGGAAGGAATTGGCTGATTCTGTGCTATGACTGAGGGAAACTAAGAAGATATTTTTGCCCAGAATCCTAAAAAGGAGCTTTTGCATCTGGGGAGAGGGGAGATGAACTAGGGTACAGGTGCCCTCAGGGACAGGAAGAAGAAAATGTGCTTACACACCTTTAGGTTTCATCATTGCTGAAAGACAGATCCATGTGGAGGACAAATTGGACCAGGGACTGAGGAAGGAAGCATACTAGGTGAGGGATCTGCCAGTGCCTTCTAAGTTTTTAAACATTCAGGCAAAGCCCTAGAGGGCTGCTAGATGGCACAGTGGATAGAGTACAGGCCTGGGGTTAGGAAGACTTGAGTTTAAATCTGATTTCAGATTAATAGTTGTGTGACCTTGAGCAAGTCACTTAATCTCTATTTGCCTCACTTTCTTTGCAAAATTGTTGTGAGGGTAAAATCAGATAACAATTGTAAAGTACTTAGCACATTACCTGGTACATGTAAGCACTATACAAATTTGAGGGTTTTATTTTATATTTTACTTTGAATTTGACAAACACTAATAAAAATACATATTTTCTTTTTTCCATTTAATTGTATTTTATTTTTCTCAGAATTACATGTAAAGATAGCTTTCAACATTCATTTTTACAAGATTTTGATTTCCAAATTTTTCTCCCTCCCTCTTTTCCATCACCCCTCCCAAAGACAGCATATACATATATAAGCATGTTAAATATATTTCCACATTAGTCATGTTGTGAAAGAAGAGTCAGGGCAAAAGGGAAAGATCACAAGAAAGAAAAAACAAAAAAAATTGAAAACCATATGCTTCAATCTGCATTAAGACTGCATAGCTCTTTCTCTGCATATGGACAACATTTTCCATTTACAAATCTTTTTTTTTTTTTTTTTTTAGCAATCAGGGTTAAGTAACTTGCTCAAGGTTACAAGGCCAGTTATTTCTGGGTGTGGTGCTGAGTGTCTGAGCCCGGGATTCGATCTCCAGGTCGTCCCAACACTGGAGCCAGTGCTCTTACTCGCTGAGCCTCCTGGCCACCCCTAAGCAATTGGGGTTAAGTAACTTGCTCAAGGTTACAGGGCCAGGTGTTTCTGGGTGGTTGCTAAGTGTCTGAGCCCGGGATTCGATCTCCAGGTCTATCTCAACACTGGAGCCGGTGCTCTTACTCGCTGTGCTACCTGGCCGCCCCCATTTATAAATCTTTTGGAATTGTCTCAGATCATTGTGTGGCTGAGAAGAGCTAAGTGTATCATAGTTGATCATTGAACAATGTTGCTGTTACTATATAAAATGTTGTCCTGGTTCTTCTCACTTTACTCAATATCAGTTCATGTAAGTCTTTCTAGGTTTTTTCTGAAACTTACCTGCTCATCATTTCTTATAGAATGATAATATTCCATTACATTTCATATACCATAACTTGTTCAGTCATTCTCCAATTGATAAGCATCCCCTCAATTTTCACTTCTTTGCCACCACAAAAAGAGCCTTTATAAATATTTTTGTACCCATGGATCTTTTTCCCTTTTTAATGATCTCTTTGGGGTACAGACATAGTAGTGGTATTGCTGCCTCAAAGCACAGTTTTATAACCCTTTGGGCATAGTTCAAAATGCTCTCCAGAATGGTTGAATCAGTTCCTAACTCCACCAACAGTACATTAATATTTTAATTTTCCCACATCTACTCAACATTTATCATTTTCCTTTTCTGTCATATTAGCTGATTTGATAGGAGTGAGGTAGAACTTCAGAGTAGTTTTAATTTGAATTTCTCTAATAATAGTTATTTAGAGCATTTTTTTCATATGACTATAGATAGCTTTAATTTCTTCTTCTAAAAACTGCCTGTACATATCCTTTGACCATTTTATCAATTGGGGAATGACTTGTATTCTTATAAATTTGATTCACTTCTCCATATGTTTGAGAAATGAGGCCTTTATCAGAAACACTGACTGTTAAAAAAAAATGTTTCCCATCTTTATGTTTTCTTTCTAATCTTGGTTGCATTAGTTTTGTTTGTGCAAAACCTTTTCAATTTAATGTAATCAAAATTATCCATTTTACATTTCATAATGTTCTCTATCTCTTGTTTAGTCATAAATTCTTCCCTTCTCCATAGATCTGACAGGTAAACTATTCCTTGAATTCTTAATTTGTTTATGATATTACCCCCTTATGTCTAAATCCTATACCCATTTTGATTTTATCTTCATATATGGTGTGAAATGTTAGTCTATGCCTAGTATCTGTCATACTATTTTCCAATTTTCCCAGCAGTTATTGTCAAATAGTGAATTCTTATGCCAGAAGATGTGGTCTTTGGGTTTATCAAATAGTAGTTTGCTATAGTCATCTACTGCCATGTCTTCCATATCTAACCTATTCCACTGATCCACACCTCTATTTCTTAGCCAGTGCCAAACACATTTCATGATTGCTGCTTCATAATAGAGTTTTAGATCTGGTATGGCTAGTCCACCGCCCTTAGCATTTCTTTTTAACAATTCCCTTGGCATTCTGAACCTCTTGTTCTTCCAGATGAATTTTATTATTTTTTCTAGCTCCACAAAATAACTTTTGGTACTTCAATTATTACGGCATTCAATAAGTAAATAAATTTGGATAGAATTATCATTTTTATTATATTAGTTACCATGAGCAATTGATATTTTCTAATTGTTTAAATCTGATTTTATTTGTGTGAAAAGTGTTTTATAATTTGGTTCATATTGTTGCTATGTTCGTTTTGGCAGATAGGCTCCCAAATATTTTATACTGTCTACACTAACTTTCAGCGTGACTTTTCTTTCTATCTCGTGCTTCTGGGCTTTGTGATATATAAAATACTGACAATTTAGGTGGATTTATTTTATATCCTGCAACTTTGCTAAAGTTGTTCATTATTTCAAGTGGTTTTTTAGTTAATTCTCTAGAATTCTCTGAATAAACCATTATAACATCCAGAATATCCAGTGATAGTTTTGTTTCCTCGTTGCCTATTCTAATTTCTTCAATTTCTTTTTCATCTCTTATTACTAATGCTAACATTTCTAGTACAATATTGAAAGTAGCGATAATGGGCCTCTTTGTTTTGCCCATGATCTTATTGGGAAAGCATCTAGCTTATCCCCATTGCAGATAATACTTGCTGATGGTTTTAGATAGATACTGCTTATCATTTTAAGGAAAACTCCACATATTGCTATGCTTTATAGTGCTTTTTAATAGCAGAGTGCTGTATCTTGTCAAAAAGTTTTTCTGCACCTATTGAGATAATCATATAATTTCTGTTAGTTTTGCTATTGATATGGCCAACTAAACTAACAATTTTCCTAATATTGAAACAGTCCTATGTTCCTGATTTAAATCCCACCTGGTCACAGTATATTATCCTAGTGATGAATTGTTGAAATCTCTTTGCTATTATTTTATTTTCAATTTTTACATCAATATTCATTAGGGAAATTGATTTATAATTTTCTCTCTTTTGGCTCTTCCTGTTTTAGGTATCAGCACAATATTTGTGTCATAAGAAGAATTTTGCAGTACTACTTCTTTGCTTATTTTTCCAAATAGTTTTATTGGAATTAATTGTTCTTTAAATGCTTGGTAGAATTTACTTGTAAACCCATCTGACCCTGGGCATTTTTTTTTTTTTGGAGTTCCTTGATCGCTTATTCAATTTCTTTTTTCTAAACTTGGGTTATTTAAATATTTTATTTCCCTGTTAATCTGGGCATTTTGTAATTTTTTAGATATTCATCCATTTCACTTAGATTGTCAAATTTTTGGAATACAGTTGGACAAAATAGTTACTAATTATTGAATTAATTTCCTCTTCATTGGTGGTGAATTCATCCTTTCCATTTTTTATACTGGTAATTTGGTTTTGTTCTTTCTTGCTTTTTAATCAAATTAACCAAAGTTTTATCTACTTTTTTTTCATAAAACCACCTCTTAGTTTTATTTATTAGTTCAACAAATTTTTTTAATTTCAATTTTATTAAACACTCCTTTAATTTTCAGGATTTCTCATTTGGCATTTAATTGGGGATTTCTAATTTGTTTATTTTTCTAGTTTTGTTTTTTTAATTGGATGCCTGATTCATTGATCTCTTTTTTCTCTATTTTATTCATGTAAGCATTTAGAGATATAAAATTTTCCCTAAGTACTGCTTTGGCTGCATCCCACAAATTTTGGTATGTTCTCAGTATTGTCATTCTTTTTTTTTTAAATTATTGATTGTTTCTATGATTTGTTGCTTGACCTACTCTTTCTTTAATATTTGAGTTTTTAGTTTCCAAATAATTTTTAATTTATCTTTCCATAGCCCTTATTACAGATAATTTTTATTACATCATGACCTGAATAGGATGCATTTAATATTTCTTCCTTTCTGCATTTGATGGTGAAGGTTTTATACCCTAATACATGGTCATGGTTTTTGTGTAGATGCAATATACCACAGAGAAAAGTGTATATTCTTTTTTAATCTTCTTTCAATTTTCTCCAAAAGTCTATCATCTCTAACTTTTCTAAAATTCTATTCACTTCCTTAATTTTTCTCTTGTTTATTTTGTAATTACATTTATCTAGTTCTCAGAGGGGGAGGTTGAAGTTCCCCACTAGTATAGTTTTGCTTTCTGCTTCTTCCTGTAACTCACTTAATTTTCCTCTAAGAATTTGGATGCTATACCACTTGATGCATACATGTGTTCAGTTTGTCTATGGTCCCTTTTAGTAGGATGTTGTTCCTGTCCTTATCTATTTTAGTTAGATTTTTGCTTTTACTTTATCTGAGATAAGGATTGCTTTTTTTTTACTTCAGCAGAAACATAATATATTCTGCTCCAACCTTTTACCTTTACTCTGTGTCTATCTCTCTGCTTGAAATGTGTTTCTTGCAAGCAACGTACTGTAGGATTATGATTTTTAATCCATTTTGCTATCTGCTTCCATTTTATGGAAGAATTCATCCCATGTTACAGTCACTAACTGTCTTTCCATCCTATTTCCCATCTTTCTCCCTCCCTCCCCCATTTATACTTTTTCTCTCTCCTTTTGTTCCATCCCTCCTCACCAATATTTTGCTTCTGACCACCTACTCCCTCAATCTGTTTTCCTTTCTATCAGTCCTACCTTTTCTTTCCCCCTTTTCCTCCTACTTCCTTAAAGGGTAAGATAAATTTCAATACCCAACTGAGTGTTTATTTTGTTTCTTTTTTGAGCAAAATTTATTAAGAATAAGGCTCAAATAATGCTCACCCTCTCCTTTCCCTGTTCTGTAATAGATCTTTTGTACTTCTTCATGTGATATAATTTACCCTATTCTGCCTCCCCCTTATTTTTTCTCCCTATATAATCCTTTTTTTCACTGTGTAATATTTTAAAAACACTGAAGTCAAGTTACACCCACACCCTACAAATATGTATACTCCTAACTACATTCAGAGATAGAGTTCTTAAGAGTTATAAGTATTATCTTCCAGTGTAAAGATGTAAACAGTTCAACCTTATTTGATAACACTTTTTTTCCTTCTTGTTAACCATTTTGTTTCTTTTGAGTCTCGTATTTGAATATCAAATTTTTTGTTTACCTCTGGTCTTTTCATCAAGAAAGTGTTAAAGTCTCCTATTTCATTGCCACTGAGTTTCTGGAATATGTCATAGATCTGGTCCTTAAAGCCATGACTCAACATTCCATCTGCTTCATCCAGAACAAACATCTTGATGTATTTTGGAGATAAGTATCTTCAGATAAGCATGTCAAAGACATGACCTGGGATGCCAACAATGATGTGGGGAGCTTCCATCTGCAACTTTTGAACCTCAGCTTTAACATTTGTTCCTCCAATGCAAGCATGGCACAAGACACCCATGTAGTTTTCCAGTGCCATAACTACCTTTTGGATCTCTTGAGCTAGCTCTCTAGTGGGTGTCAAAACCAAGGCCTGTGTGGCCATTAAGTCCAGTTCAATCTGTTGCAAAATGGAAATGGCAAAGGTAGCAGTCTTCCCAGTCCCAAACTGGGCTTGAGCAATCACATCATAACCCTTGATTCAAGGAAGAATTGTATGTTGCTGAATTAGCAGATGGCTTCTCAAAATGATAGGCACACATACCATGAAGAAGAGATCCTGAGAGGTTCATATTCATCACAGCTATCCACAATCTCATTCTAGTTATTCTTGATGCCACCATCAGGGTCTATTCAGGGACATTGTCTCTGTATTGGGAATCCTGACTCAGAAATGATCCCAGGAACTGGATGAATTGTTTCTTTCTGGTTGCTTGAAGTATTTTTTTCTTGACTTGATAATTCTGGAATTTGGCTACAATATTCCTTGGATTTTTCATTTTGGTATCTCTTTCAGGATATGATCAGTGGATTCTTTCAATGACTATTTTATCCTCTGGTTCTAGGAAATCATGGCAGTATTCCTTGACAATTTCTTGAAAGATGCTTTCCAGGCTCTTTTTTTTTTGATCATGACTTTCAAGTAGTCCAAAAATTCTTGAATTACTTCTGGATCTATTTTCCAGGTCATTTTTTTTTCTAATGAAGTATTTTACATTTTCTTCTATATTTTTCATTCTTTTGATTTTGTTTGACTGGGTTCATGATATCTCATAGAATCATTAGCTTCCACTTGCCCAATTCTAATTTTTCCATTTGTCTAATTCTACTTTTTAAGAGGTTGTTTTCTTCAGAGGATTTTTTTCCATCTGACCAATTGTCTTTTTTTTAAGAAATTGTTCTCTTCTGTAAATTTTTGTCCTTCCTTTTCCAAGCTATTGACTCTTTTCCATATATTTTTTTTTCTTTTCCCAATTTTTCTTCTACCGCTCTTACTTGACTTTTAAAATCCTTTTTGGGCTCTTCCCAGAAGACTTTTGGGGCTTGAGATCAATTTATATTCCCCTTTGAGTATTCGCTATAGGCATTTTGACAATGTTATCCTTTTCTGAGTTTATGTTTTGATCTTCTATGGTCAGATCTTTCTCTCTCTCTCTTTTTTTTTTGCTCATCTTTTGTCTTATTTTGTGACTTTTAAAGTTAATCTCTGCTCCTGGGGCACAGTGTCCCAAGTTTCTTGTTCTGGGGGTTTGGACCCAAGTCACTGGCTTTCTATACTGGGGTCTCAGGTGCTATTGGTTTGCCCACTGTGCTAAGGTGGCTGTTGTACCAAGGGTTCTGGGACTGGTAGTTTACCTTCTGCACTAGGGCTAGAGGTCTCACAGCTGGCCTGTTTTGTCTCTGGCTTGCAGACACAGGACTGAGGGTCTCAGTTGCTGATCTGTTCTATGGCTAAGAGCCTCCCACTGGTTTGCCCAGACACTGCCTGGGCTGTGCTGTATTCCTTTTTCATCCAAGTAAAACAGACCTTTCCTGAAGTCCTTCTATATTTTCTTAAGGTCAAAATTTATTCACTCCATCTTTTTGTAGAGTCTATTGATCAAGAATACATTTAGAGGCTTGATTTAACACTGTTTCCAGGGGAAACAGGAGACCTCAGTTCACTTTGTAGGTTTTCTCCACCATCTTTGTTCCACCTCCAATATTAGTTATTATTATTATTCCCTTATTCTACTTTTAGCTCTGTTCTAGCACCTAAACATCTACCTTATAAGTATCTGGCATTGAAAGATAAAGAACCTCACATATCTTAGGACTCCATCTAGGAAAACCCTGGCCTCAGAACCACCAACATGAACAGAACTTTAAGAAGAAATCTTGCCCAAAGTTCAAACCTAGCCTTGACAAACCTTCTCTGTGGTTATTGTCAACCACTGCCATCCTATTTTTTTTCTTTTTCTTAAGCTATCTAATGTAATTGCCAGTTTAAAAATAAAATATAAACTAAATTCTTAGCTCAAAAGAAGTTTTAGTTGAATACCCAACATTTCCATCAACTTTGGATTTGCTGTCATTCTCATAAACATTTCTAAGCTTCCCTGGGAATAATGAAATCCCAATTTATACAAATAAAAATTATAGATAAAATGAAGAACACCTAATATAAGGAAGGTCCTCCCTGTAGAGGATATTTCAGGAAAAATATTGTTACATCTCAAAGTAAATTCTGTTTTCTAGTCTGGTTGGGAAATAAGGCAATTAAATTATCATAGTCTGGTGAGATTGACAGAGATACACCATACTACCAAGTTTGAAAAATTAGAATGCAATAAAATGTAGCCAACATAAAAAATATGTTAAATATAATTTGATTTTTATGATAATTCATGACAGTTGAGGACCTTGTAGATAGTATTATTATTGCAGAGACTATTATGCATGTAGAGAACTGTGTTAGAGTTGGAAAAGAGACATTAGAAATTCCCTAGCACAGACCTCTCATTTTATAGATGAGGAAGCAGGATCAGAGAGATAGGGTGACTTTTCCAAAGTCACATAGTCAGAATTAACTAAGTACTTTATAAGCATCACTTTGCAAGACATTGTACTAGGAATTAGGATTATGAAGAAACAAAAAAATAGCCCTGTCCTCAAGGGATTTACAGTCTACTGAGAAGATAAAAGTTGTATATAAATAACTAAATACAAAACAATTTGAAGAGGAAGAGAGTACTAAAGGTATTAGGAAATATTATATTACTCATGTAGGACATGAATTAAACCTTGAAGGAAGCTAAGAATTCTAAGCAGCAGAGATAGGTAAGAAGGGAGTGTGTTCTTGTCATGAAGGACCTCCTATTCGAAGTCACAGAGCTAGTTAATGGAAAGCCAAGTTTAAGGAACAGTGAGTTGGCCAGTTTGACTGAAACATAGAGTATGAGAAACAAATAATATGAAATAAGTTCCAAAGGTAAGCTGAAGACAAGCTGTGGAGGTCTTTAAATGCTAGACTGGAAAGTGTCATTTTATCCTAGACTTAATAAAGAACTGCAGAAAATACTTGCGCGCGGGACGCAGATGATTTAAGAATTTTAACTGTTTAAAGGATAGATTGGAGAAGCAGAGACTAGAACCTAAGGTCCTCAGGCTCCAGAATCTCTGCTCTGTCCAATACCATACACAACTTCTAGAAGATTGTGATAAATATGTCCTGATGCTACAGCGCACCCTCTAAGTTAATGTTGTCATTTGACTTCATCATTTGAAATCAAAGCATAAAAGTTGCAGCTATGGAAGAGTCAGATCATGGAGAATTCCAATTAATAAGATGCTAGAAATCCCGCTCTCGCTAGATTTTCTTTTGACTCTTTCAAGGCTCTGTTCTGTGAAGTGGTGGGATCCCTGGCCCATCATTCTGACACTTCGATGATTTCTGAAACTTTGGGTAACAGGGGAAATACAGTACCTTAAGTAGACTCCATTTAATTTGATTCCTTCCCATCCCCTCCAGTACTAATTACAGCATTTTTATTCTGAGCAGCAGTGCAAATATACCAGATGTCAAACTGACTTCTTCAGCAAAGCCGAAAGAGACAGTTGATAGGGGAAGAGTGTAAAGGGATTTACAAGAGTGAAGAGTGCAAAGGGATTGTTTTTGCCCTTGTCTAAGCAGCTCCACAGATCACTATGTAGCTTTTTACAAATGATTTGAGGGGAAAATAGCCCAAAGATATCAATGCATGTTGCCAAATGCATCTATACATCTGTGTGATGCAGCAAAGACACCTCTCCTGGGACCTAGGAGTGGGGCAATCACTTACACTGAATGCTCATGGGAAATCTGCAAGGACAGACAAGTCTATCTTGGAAAAAGTCACTTTCAGATTTCTTCTTAAAAATTATATATATATATATATATATATATATA
>NW_027185764.1:21283468-21314704 GCF_028583685.1 Petaurus breviceps papuanus
ATATATATATATATATATATATATATATATATATACCATAGATCTAGAACTGGAAAAGACCTCAGAGACCTTCTCGCCTAATCCTCTCAGTGTACAGGTGAGGAGACTGAGGCTCAGAGAGATTAAATGCCTTAAAATCTTAAATCCAGAGCTTGGGTTATTAAACTTTTTGTGTGTTGTATTCCCTTTGGGCAGTCTAGTGAAGCCTAATGGAACCCTTCTCAGAAGAATGTTTTTTAAATGCAGAATATACAATATAGGATGTCCCCAATATCTGAGTGATGTTTTAAGCTATTAAAACTTAATGTTTTTAAATTCATAAAATATAATATAGGGTGTCCCAAATGTCTTAATATAGCTTTGAGCTATTAAAACTTAATGTTTAATGTTTTTAAATTCATAAAATATAGAATGTCTCAAAAGTCTTAGCAGAGTTTTAAACAATTAATACTTAATGTTGAATATTTTCACATGCATAAGTAATGAAGTTTTAAATGTACAAAATAACATACAGGTTGTCCCAAAAGTCTTTGTGCAATGTTAAACTTTAAAAGCTATTAACATTACATTATAAAGCTTAGAAAATTTTGGGGATACCATGTATATAGGATTACAAGGTAACCCAAGCATATGGAAATATATTTATAAAAATATATTAAAAGTTGAGACCATCATTTAAGAACCTCTCATCTAGAGTCATAAGGGACCTTAGAGGTCATCTAGCCCAACTCTCTCTGAGTGATGCCTGGCTAGCAAGGTGGCACCATAGTGCACAGACTGCCAGCCCTGGGGTCAGAAAGACCTGAGTTCAAATCTGGCCTTAGACACTTACTAGCTACGTGACCCTGGGCAAGTCACTTTGCCCTATTTGACTCAATTTCCTCATCTGTAAATGAGTTAGAGAAGGAAACAACGAACCACTCTAGTATCTGGGCCAAGAAAATCTCAAATGGGGCCACAGAAAGTCATACATGACTGAAAAATGACTGAACTTCCCTCAGAAGCAGCTCAGGAATAAGTTGAATGGCATTTGTATGCTGACAGAGTCAATAAATTTTGTAAGTAATCAGAGTACTAGAAGAGGACAAACAGAATTCAACAGGAAGAACATAAAATTTTAAAAGGAACTGAGTTTAAATCCTGACACACTTGTAAGATATAGAGCTATGGGTCAATGATGTAACTTTAGACCTTGATCCAGGACTATTTGCTTTTTGGGTTTGTTTGGTTTTTTTTGCTTTTGTTTTGGACCTGTGATGTCATTGACATGGGAAATGCTGAATGAGCAAACTCACTCTCCCAGTGCAGGTTGACATCTGCTATGCAATTTAAAGTCTTAGAGATTTGCCTTGGATTCCTGACACCAGTTCTCAATCTACTTTGTTACAATTGGAGCCACTGAAGAAGAGTAACTGGGCTCACATAGATCCAAGCCTGGTCTTGGAGGTTTTTCAATAATTAAAATTTTTTTAACTCATTTTCCTTCCTAATTCCTGAGAAGATCTGATTTAGACTTGCTTCTACCTCTGATGTAGGAGTCATCAGTTCTTCTGTAAGTATTCTAGATTAAGCACTCAGACAGCTAAGTGGCATCATAGATAGAGCACTAGACCTAGATTCACAAGGACCTGAGTTCAAATTCTATCTAGGATACTTCATTCTTGTTATTTAGTCATTTTCAGTCATGTCTGACTCTGTATCCTCTTTTGGGACTTTCTTGGCAAAGATATTGGAGTGGCTTGCCATTACCTTCTCCAGCTCATTTTATAAATAAAGAAACTGAGGCAAACAAGGTTAAGTGATTTGCCCAGGGTCACACAGATAGTAAGTGTCTGAGACCAGCTTTGAACTCAGGAAGATATGTCTTCCTGACTCCCTGCACATGTTCCACTGCACCATCTAGCTGCCCTCTAGGGTACTTCAGCCAACAACAGCAACCACCAAAAACATTTTTATATGTCTACTATGTACCAGGCGCTGCGCTGAGTGCTGGGGATAAAAAAAAAAAAAAAGACAGTCCCTGCCCTCAAGAAGCATACCATCTAATAAGGAAGACAACATTCAAACAACTAAAAAGCAAATTATATACAGGATAAAAAGGAAATAATTAACAGCAGGAAAACACTAGAGTTCAGAGAGGTCAGGAACCACTTCCTATAGGAGGTGATATTTAAATGAGACTTAAAGCAAGTGAGGGAGATCCCTCTTTGGATCAGAGGAAGGAGAGCACTGCAGGCGCAGGAACAGTCAGAGAGAACACCCAGAGCCAAGATATAGACTATGTTGCTGAGTGGCCCTAGAGAAAACATTGAACTCTTGTTTATATTAGTTTTCTCAATTATAGAATGAAGTCAATAATAATACCTGCCTCCTAGGGCTGTTGTAAGGATCAAATGAGATAAGAGTTATCATATATAAGCACTTACCTAATCAGTGCTTGCTTCCTTTCTTCCTGACATGGCACAAAATAAGAGTTTTTATTAAAATTCTATGGGGAATATAGGAAATGCTTAAAAATGAAGCCAAAAAAAGTCAAGGAAAAGCTCTCATCTGATACATCCTTCTGTCCTTGGGACCCTAAATAGTTATTTCATCTTTATAGCACAGCTCTGAGTTTGGTGTTTACTTGTTTCAGTTGTGACTTTTCATGATCCCATTTGAGGTTTTCTTGGCAAAGATACTGGAGTGGCAAATATTGGTTTGCTATTTCCTTTCCCAGCTCATTTTAGAGATGAACAAACTGAGGCAAATAGGGTTACACAGGTTCACACAGCTAGTAAGTGTCTAAGACTGGATGTGAGCTCATGTAGATGAATCTTCCTGATTTCAGGTTCAGTGCTTTATCCACTGAGGTCCCCCTAAATGATGAAAGGACTAGGGCTTGCTAAGGAGTCATAGAATCATAGTTTGGAACTAAAAGTGTTCTTGGACATCATCTATTTCCTCTCATTTTGCAAATCACAAAAGTTGGAGTCAGAGAGGTTTAGTGACTTGAGCAAAGTCACAATAGCAAGTCTTAGATCTGAAGACCCTATGGCTTCAAAGCGCACTATTTCCGCTGAGCTACATTGCACCTATACCTCTGATGAGCTATACTTACCCAGGGACTTACAAACTTTCTATTGACTTAGAAGGTCACCAGTAAGAAAAGAATTTGGTTTACTTGAAAGTCAACCCTATCTTCTCCTGAACCTATATACTCTAAACCAGTGATTCTAAATCAGTGATCCCATATGGCAAAGTGAAAAATTTGGCAATAGTAAAAGGTTTCTGAATGTGCAATGTCCAAAAATTAAATAAAAACCAACCTCGTAATGAATCCAAGGTGTTTCTGGCAGCACTCACTCATGTCACATTGCAGAACTTCATTTCAGCCTTGGTTGCGAACACAAAGCATGTGCATCTTTCACCTCTCATGCCCCCAGGCCATGCAATGCCAATGAACACTGTCTAAACATGAAAGGGGTCACAAGTGGAAAAAGTTTAAGAAGCCCTGGTCTACATGCTTCACAGTGTATGGGGAAGGCGAGGCACAGATTTGTTCCTCCTCACTGAAATCTTGTCCCTCGTAGTTCCTTCACTTTGGCCCATTCTTAGGTCTTGGGTTCTATTAGGTATTAATCTTTCTTTCTCCTTCAGTTCTACATGATCCCACTTCCATGCCCAATAGGTATGCATAACACTATTCTCATCCCCCAGCTCATGGATATAATTCTGCATTGCCTAGTCATTCACGCCCACTTAGATTTTTTCATCTTACTACCCACTTCCTGTCACCAGAACTACTACCTCCATTGCTACTGCTAGACAACCATTGACATTTCTTGCTACTATTGTTATCACTAACATCTCCTTTTAAAAATGCTATACCTCTTTTAAAAGGAAATTACTAGGGCCAATAAGCCTCTGAGCAGACTAAAACATTTCCAGATCTTTTGTTTGTCAGGATCTGAGCAGATACCCACCTAGTAGGCACAGAGAAAGGCCTCTCAGCAAGACCTTTTAATACATCTCAGCTTATGTTCCCCAACCCTCAGTTCTAGATGAATCAGAGCATTTAAGTTCCACGCACCTGTAATCCACTCCAAGGTGTGGGCAAATGTATCCCCAATGTCATCATCTACTTTTGAGTTTGTTTTGTTCTTTGAGACTGGGAAAAAACACTTGTATTTCTTGCCTTGGACCTTTCTGACTTGAGGTACTAAGCAAAGTGCCTGTTCATTAGTAGGCCCTTAATAATTGTTTATTGACTGATTGAAAGCATTCTAAGAGACAGATAAAGCATAGGGAACAGTCTGTGCTCTGTAAAGGCAAGGAAATGGGAAATGGAATATTGAACTTGGAAAATGACTAGTTCCAGTTTGACTCAAACAAAGAGTATATGGAAATAAAGTGTCTTGAAAACTAAATATGAGCCATTTTGTGTAGGGCTTAAATATGACCTATCATTTTAGGTGATGAGGATCATTTTAAATCTTGATTCTGTCACTCAACTTGCTAATTAATCCACCTAGCTTCATATCATCTTTAAATCTGACAAATATTCTACATACATATTCATCCAAGTCAATTTTAAAATAATAAAAATCACAGGTTCAAGGACAGAGCTCTGGAGAACTTCACTGGAGACAATACATTTGAAAGTTTTTGGCCTATTAATGGCTAGTCATTGGGTATGGTTATTCAACCAGTGCCAAATCCACCTAACTTCATTATTATGTATCCACTTTTTTCAATCATTCCAAGTCATTTTTTAAAAGCAAAAATCACAGGTCCAAGGACAGATTGAAACCTGAAAGTTTTGACATAATAATGTCTACTCTTGGCAAGTTTATTCAACCAATTTCAAATCCCCAACCTTCATTTGTATATTATTTTCACCTCACCATCTTTGTTCATTCACTTGTGCAATTGATGAGAAAATATGTAAAACACTTTGAAAACCTTAAAGAACTATATAAGTACTAACTATAATTAATAGTTACTATTCAACACATAAAGATGTATTAAGCATCTGCTATATACAAAGCATTTTTTTCTAGGCACGAGGGATAGAGCTGTTATTGTTGTTAGTTATAATTTTTATTATGGCTAACTCCCTGAACACACAACCAGAGTTTAGATTCTGTTAGCAAGGATGTAACACATACATATAAGCATGATACAAGGTAGAGTATGACAAATTCAAAGAAGAAATCTCAATAAAAAAACACTCTGGGAAAATTTGAGGAGGGAGAAAAAAATTCAGCAAAGGGGATCAGAGAGACTGGTGGAGAAAAAGACCTATTAGCTGAAACATGAAAAAAAGAGAAAAGATTCTGAAAAAGTAATAAGAGAATATATTTCAAGTATGGGGAAAAGCCTTTCTTTGTAAGTGCCTAAAGATACAAGATGACATTTCAAGTACTAGAACCAGCTAATAATCTGATTTGGCCAGAACAAAGAATATGGGAAGGGTAGTAATAAAGAAATGAGACTAGAAGAGTTGGTCAGAATCAGATAATAGAAGACCTTAAATGTGCTATTTTGTATTTTATTCTAGAGATCATGAGGAGTCACTTAAGATTTTTTAAAATAAATTTTATTGATATTTTTTATTTAGGACTATTGGTTTTCTATCACAATGACTTCCCATCCACCTCTGTCCTCCTTTATGACAAAGAAAAATTATTAAGCTAAACCATGAGATATAGACACCTTAGGTTATACATGCACAATCATATTAAACATATTTCCACATTAGTCATGTTGTGAAAGAAGAGTCAGAACAAAAGAAAAAAACACAAGAAAGAAAAAACAAATAAAAAGAAAATAATATGTTTCGATCTGCATTCAGACTCTATAGTTCTTATCAGACAGTGTGTACAATATTCTGTTCTATAGTTTCCATCTCTCTTCTCTTAGGGAAAAGGTATGTTTCACTATCTCTTCTCTAAGATATTCATTTGTAGTTGTTTTTGCTTCCTATTATTCAGAATTCACCTTTTTTTTTTTTGCTCTTTCAATTATATTCTTATACTCACCATAAATGTTGTTTTCTGGGTACTATTTGCTTTACTCTGCATTAGCTCACACATGTTTCCACATTTATCTGAATTCTTAGTATTTATAATTTCTATTCCATAATAATATTCCATTATTTTCATTTATCATAGTTGGTTCAGATGTTCCTCCATTGAGAGACTTTGTCTCTCATTGGCTTTCATCAAAAGTAGATCGAGTGCTGCTGTGAATATGTTTGTGTATACTTGAGCTTTTTTTCTATTCTTTCTTGAAATAATTCCTTAAGGAATAAGACCAGTGATAAGATGATTGAGTCCATTACTTTTAACAATTTAGTAATGTGTAATGCATACTACATAAAGTCAAATTGAAATATACAACTGTTGGACCACTTCTCGGGTCCCAATAATAGTGCTTTATTCTGCCTGTCTTCTCTCTATTCTTCTAGCAGATTGTTCCAAGTTTTTTTTTCATTTTTGCCTATTTACATAGAGTAATGTGATGTTACAGTAATTTTTTCTTGTATTTCTCTTACTAGTAGCAAAATGGAGCAAGTTGAAATGTGGACATTTATACACTGAAACCTTTTGAAAACTTCATATCTATTTACTATTTAGCTATTGGAGAATAATTTAGTGTTAATTTTTGTTTGTTTGTTTTTACTTAATACTATTTTATTTTTTCCAAATACATATAAAGATAGTTTTAAGCATTCACTTTTATAAGATTTTATTCCAAATTTTTTCTTCCTCCCTCTCATTACCTCTCCCCAATATGGTATGCAATCTGACATAGGCTGTACATGTATAATCATATTAGACGTATTTCCACTTTAGTAATGTTGTGAAAGAAGAATCAGAACAAAAGGAAAAAGAAAACTACAAGAAATAAAAAAAAAACAAATAAAGAGAAAATAATGTTTGGATCTGCATTCAGACTCAGTTCTTTCTCTGGAAGTGGTTAGCATTTTCCATCATGAGTCTTTTGGAATTTTCATAGATCATTAAATTGCTGAAAAGAGCTAATCAAAGTTGGACATTGCACAGTGTTGCTGTTACTGTGAGCAGTGTTTTCTTGGTCCTTTTCACTTCACTCAGCATCCGTTCATGTAAGTCTTTCTAGGTTTTTCTGAAATCTGCCTGCTCATCATTTCTTATAGCTGAATGGCATTTCATTACATTCATATACCACAACTTGTTCAGCCATTCCCCAACTGATGGGCATCCACTCAATTTCCAATTCTTGGTCACCACAAAAGAGATACTAGAAATATTTTTGTATATGTGAGACCTTTTATCTTTTTTATGATCTCTTTGGGATACAGATCAATAATGGAATCAATGGATCAAAAGGTATGAAGTTTTATAGATCTTTAGTCATAGTTCCAAATTGCACTCCATAATGGTTGGATTAGTTAACAACTACACCAATAAATGCATTGTGTTCAATTATCCCACATTTTCTCCAACATTTATAATTTTCCTTTTTTCTCATAGTGATCAGATAGATGTGAGGTAGTACTTCAGAGTTGTTTTAATTTTCATTTCTCTAATCAATAGTGATTTATAGAATTTTTATATGACTATAGATAGCTTAAATTCCTTTATATGAAAACAGCCTGTTCATAGCCTTTGACTGTTTTATCAACTGGGGAATGACTTGTATTATTATAAATTTGGCTCACTTCTCTATATATTTTAGAAAGGAGGCCTGTATCATAGATAATGGCTATAAAAATTGTTTCCCAACTTTCTTCTTTCCTTCTAATCTTGATTACATTGGCTTTGTTTATGCAACAACCTTCTAATTTAATGTAATCAAAATTATTCATTTTGTATTTCATAATGTTCTCTTAACTCTTCTTTGGTCAGAAATTCTTCCCTTTTCCAAAGGGACAGGTAAAGTGTTCCTTGCTCTCCTAATTTGTTTATGATGTCATCTTTTATGTCTAAATCCTGTACCCATTTTGACCTTATCTTGGTATGTGGTGTAAGATGTGGGTATATGCTTAGTTTATGCCATACTGTTTCCCAGTTTACCCAGCAATTTTTTTTGTCAAATAATGAGTTCTTATCCCAGGAGTCTTTCAGTTCATCAAATACTAGATTACTTTAGTCATTCACTACAATGTCTTGTGTACCTAACCTATTTAAATGATCTACCAGTATATTTCTTAGCTAGTACCAAATAGTTTTGATGGTTGCTGCTTTATAATACAGTTTTAGATCTAGTATGACTAGGCCACCTTTCCTTGCATTTCTTTTCATTATTAACCTTGATATTATGGATATTTTTGTTGTTTTTTCTAGCTCTAAAAATAACTTATTGATTATTATGTTTGATTGGCATGTTTTAATTGGTACTTTGATTGGTGTGGCACCAAATAAGTAAATTAATTTATGTAGAATTGTCATTTTTATCACATTAGCTCAGTCTATCCATGAACAACTGATATTTTCCCAATTATTTAGATTTGACTTCATTTGTATGAAAAGTGTTTTGTAGTTGTGTTCATATAGTTCCTAGGTTTGTCTTGGTAGGTAGACTTCCAAATACTTTATGTTGTCTACAGTTATTTTAAGTGAAATTTCTCTTTCTATCTCTTTCTGCTGGTTTTGTTAGTTATATATAGAAATGCAGATGATTGGGGCGTCCAGGTAGCACAGAGAGTAAAAGCACTGGCTTCAGTGTTGAGAATACCTGGAGATCGAATCCTGGGCTCAGACACTTAGCACCCACCCAGAAACACCTGGTCATGTAACCTTGAGCAAGTTACTTAACCCCAATTGCTTAGGGGCGACCAGGTGGCTCAGGGAGTAAGAGCACCAGCTCCAGTGTCGGGATGACCTGGATCAAATCCGGGCTCAGATACTCAGCACCACACCCAGAAATAACTGGCCCTGTAACCTTGAGCAAGTTACTTAACCCAGATTGCTTAAAAAAAAAAAAAAAAAGAAATGCAGATGATTTATGTGGGTGTATTTTATATCCTGTAACTTAAAGTTATTAATTATTTTGAGTCGTTTTGTTTTAGTTGATTCTCTAGAATTCTTTAAGTGTGCCATATCATCTGCAAAGCATGAGAGCTTTGTTTCTTCATTGCCTGTTCTAATGCCTTCTATTTCCTTTTCTTTTCTTATTGCTAAAACTAATATTTCTAGTACAATATTGAACAACAGTGGTGATGATTGATATCTTTGTTTCATCCCTGATCATATCGGGAATGCTTCTAGCTTTTCCCTATTATAGATAATGTTTGCTGATGGTTTTAGATAGATGCTACTTATGATTTTGAGGAAAATTCTATTTATATCCATGCTCTCTAGAGTTTTTAATAGGGATGGCTACTGTATTTTCTCAAAAGCTTTTTCTGCATCTATTGAGATAATCATACAATTTTTGTTAATTTTGTTATGATATGGTCAATTATGCTGACAGTTTTCCTAATATTGAACCAGCCCTACATTCCTGGTATAAATTCCACCTGGTCATACTATATAACCTTGTTGCTGTAATCTCTTTGTTAATATTTTATTTACAATTTTGCATCAATATTCATTAGGGAAATTGGTCTATAATTTTCTTTTTCTGTTTTGACTCTTCCTGGTTTATGTATCAGCAACATATTTGTCTCATAAAAAGAATTCGGTAGGACTCTTTCTTTGCCTATTTTTCCAAACAGTTTTTATAGTACTGGAATTAATTGTTCTTTCAATGTTTAATAGAATTCACTTGTAAATCCATTTGACCCTAGTGATTATTTTCTTAGGGAGTTCATTAATGGCTTATTTTTTTTTCTGAAATGGGGAGAAACATTTTACTTTCTCTTCTGTTAATCTGGGCAATTTATATTTTTGTAAATATTCATCCATTTCACTTAGATTGTCAGATTGATTGGCATACAGTTTGGCAAAATAGCTCCTAATTATTGTTTTAATTTTCTCTTCATTGGTGGTGACTTCACCCTTTTCATTTTTGATGCTGGTAATTCAGTTTTCTTTTTTTTAATCAAATTAACCAAAGGCTTATCAATTTTATTGGCTTTATTCATAAAACCAACTCTTAGTTTTATTTATTAGTGAAATAGTTTTCATATTTTCAACTTAATTAATCTCATCTTTGATTTTAAGAATTTTTAATTTGGTATTTAATTGGGAATTTTTAATTTGTACTTTTTCTAGCTTTTTTAGTGACATGCCCAATTCTCTTTCTCCTCTTTCTTTATTTTATCAGTGTAAGCATTCAGAGATATTAAACTTCACCTAAGAACCATTTTGCTGCATCACATAAGTTTTGGCATATTGTCTCATTATTGTCATTCTCTTGAATAAAGTTATTTATTGCTTCTATGACTTGTTATTTGACTCACTCATTCTTTAGGATTAGATTATTTATTTTCCAATTGATTTTTAGTTAATCTTTCCATGGCCCCTTATTACATATAATTTTTAGTGCATTATGATCTGAAAAGAATGAAATTAATATTTCTGCCTTTTTGCATTGAATTGTGAGGTTTTTAATGCCCTAGTACACGGTTAATTTTTGTGTAGATGCCATGTACCACTGAGAAAAAAGGTATTTTTTTTCCTTTTTATCCCCATTTTTCTCCAAAGGCCTACCATATGTAACTTTTCTAAAATTCTTTCACCTCCTTAACTTCTTTCTTGCTTATTTTATGGTTAGATTTGTCTCATTCTGAGAGAGGGACATTGAGTTCCCTACTGGTATAGTTTTGTTGTATATTTCTTCCTGCAACTCACTTAACTTCTCCTCTAAGAATTTGAATGCTATACCACTCAGTGCATAGATATTTAGTATTGATAGTACTTCACTTCTTTATCTCTTTTAATTAGATCCATTTTTTTTCTTTTCATTTATTGGAAATATAATATTTCCTTTATTATAGGATTGCTACCCCTGATTTTTGTTGTTGTTTTTACTTCAGCTGAAGCATTATGTCTTCTGCTCCAAACTTTTACTTTTACTTTGTATGTCTCTCTCTGCTTCAAATGTGTTTCTTTTAAACAACATACTGTAGGATTGCAGTTTTTAATCCACTCTGCTATCTGCTTCCATTTTATGAGAGTTAATCACATTCACACCCACAGTTATGATTACTGTGTTTTTCTCTCTATCCTTCAATTTATACTTATCTTTTCCCTCTCATCCTTTTCCTACTCACCAGTAGTTTTTTTCTGACCACTGCCTCCCTTAATCTCCCCTTCCATCTATCAGCCTCCCTCCTTTTTCTTCCTCCTACTCCTTCTTTGCTTTTTTCTTCCCTGCCTTCTATCCATTGCCTCCCTTTTCTTTCCCTTTTCTCTTTTTACTTCCCTCTAGACTAAGATTTCTATAACCAAGAGAATGTGTGTGTTATTCCTTCTTTGAGCCAAATCCAATCAAAGTAAGTTCCAAACAGTGCTTGCCCCCCCTTCTTTCCCACTACTGTAATGTGTCTTTGTGCCTCTTCATGTGATGTAATTTTCCCTATTCCACCTTCCCCTTTCTTCTTCTAGTACAACCCTTTTTCTCATCCCTTAATTAATTAATTAATTAATTTTAACATCACATCAAAATCAACTTCTCACCCTCTGTCTATATATATCCTTTCTAAATGCTTTAATAAAGATACAATTCTTAAGCATTACACGTATCATCTTCCCATGTAGGGATGTAAATGGTTTCAACTTATTAAATGAATGTTTTCTTTTTCTTTCCTGTTTACCTTTTTAAGCTTCTCTTGAGTCTTGTATTTGAAGAACAAAGTTTCTGTTCAGCGATAGTTTTTTTCATCAGAAATGATTGAAACTACCCAATTCAACTGAATATCCATCTTATTCCCAGAAAGATTATGCTTAATTTTGCTGGGCAATGGATCTTTGGTTGTAATAAAAGCTTTTGTGCTTTCTTGAATATCATATTCCAAGCCCTCTGATCCCTTAATGTAGACACTACTAAGTTCTGCATAATTCTGACTGTACTTCCATGATATTTAAATTGTTCCTTTCTGGATGCTTGGAATATTTCTCCTAACCCTGATAATTCTGGAATTTAACTGTAGTATATTGGGAGTTTTCATTTTTGGATCTCTTTCAGGAGGTGATCAGTGGGTTCTTCAATGACTATTTTGCCCACTACTTCTAGGATATCAGGGACGTTTTCCTTGATAATTTCCTGATTTATCACAGCTTCCAGGTAGTGCAGTAATCCTTAATTTATCTCTCCTGGATCTATTTTCTAGGTCAGTTGCTTTTACAAAGAGGTATTTTACATTTTCTTTGATTCTTTCATTCTTTTGGTTTTGTTTGACTGGTTTTTGATGTCTCATAGAGTTATTAATTTCTACTTGCCCAATTCTGATTTTTTTAAGGAATTATTTTCTTCAGTTAACTTTTGTACCTCTTTTCCACTTGTCTAATTCTACTTTTTAAGGAGTTGTTTTCTTCAGTCAATTTTTTTTTCTTCCTTTTCCAAGATGTTGACTCTGTCTTGCATAACTTTAACATCTTTCACCAATTTTTCTTCTATGTCTCTTATTTGACTTTTAATATCCTTCTTGAGTGTTTCCAAGAAGGCTTTTGGGGCTTTAGGCCAATTTACATTCCTCTTTGAGGCTTCACATGTAGGCATTTTGACAATGTTGTCACCTTCTGAGTTTGTATTTTAATCTTCTCTGTCACCATAGAAACTCTCTGTGATCAATATTTGTTTTTGCTTGTTGCTCATCTTGTTTGCCTGTTTCCTGGCTTTTGAAGTTGAGTTCTCCTGCTGGAGCACATGGGGCACTGTCCTAAGCTTCTTATGCTGAGAGCCAGAGACCTGATTACTAACTCTGTGTGCTATGGCCTCAGGTGCTGGCAGCTGGAGAACATAGGGGTCTGATTGCTTACCTGATGCTGAACTGGGGTCCTAGTGGTGTTATCTGGCATGTGCTGAGGGCAGATGGGATTTTTCTATGTTTCCCTGGGACTACACTGAAGCATGTGGCAGTGTCACACCTGAAAGATGCCTGTCTACCCAGGGTGGCACTGAGGCATGTAAATGTCCAGCTGCTGGAGGATACCTCTCCTCCTGGGACTGCATTGAAGTACATGTTGGCTCTCTGAGCTGGAGTCCATCGATTCGCCTGGCTGTGCTAAGATATGTGAGGAGTTTTGATGTTGGTGTTTACCTGCTCTACCACACTGGGGCTCAGGATCTCCTGCTGGTTTGCCAAGGTGGGGTTTGCTGCTGTTGACTTGCCGGGATACTTCCTGTCCTGGACTTTGCTCCCCTTTTACCCAAGTGATGTGGACTTTTTGTGCAAAGCCTTCAAGTCTCCCAGACTAAAAGACTCCTCTACCCCATCTTTCTGCTGACTTTGCTGTTCCAGAATTTGTTCTGGGGTGCTATTTTATGGTTGTTTTGTTGTTTGGAGGTGATACGGTTTAGGGACAGTGATTTATTGATTATTCTGACATCTTGACTCCTGGATGTCTCCTTGGTGTTAAATATGTCAATTTTCTGCACATTTAGCATATCAGACTTTATTGGTGATATTTGATGCACTTTACCATTTCTAATTTAATTTTTCTTCATTGATTTTATAAATATTATATCTTTCTATTTTTTCTATAGTCAAAATTGACTATTTTACTTTTTATGTTCCACTTCATCCCTTATTTGGTTAAACCTAGCCATTGTGAAATGCATCTTATCCAATTCTTTCCTAATTTTATATGGTTTCATATCCATTTTAAGGTTATTATTTAATATACTGTAAGGTGTTGCTCTAAACCTAAAATTTGCCAAGGTGGCTTCCAATTTCTCCAGAAGTTATTGTCAAAGAGAGAATCTTTCCCTTGCATTATCAAACACTGGGATTTTTCCACTTGCTTGAGGTACTTGATTTTCTACTTTGTTCCATTAACCTACTTTTTAATTTCTCTAATTGACACCATACAGTTTTGATAACTACTGCTTTATAATAAAGTTTGACACCTTTTTACTCTTTTTGTTTTTACTCTTCCATTTGTATTATTTCTTGTTTCTTCATTTGAGATTCCAGATCTTTTTCTCTTCCAAATGAATCTAGTTAACATTTTATCTATTTCTAAAAAATAACTCTTCTGTAATTTGAATGGTAGGACAATAAATTTCCAAATTAATCTAGATAACACTGATAGATAATTTTATTATATTGGCACAGTACAACATTAGTAGAGAATATATGTCCAATTATTTGTCTTTACTTTTGTCAAGAGTGTTTTAAGATGTGGTCTTATAAATCTTGCTTAAGGAAGCAGAGCCAAATGATGAAGTAAAGACAAGGACTCATCTGAGCTTTTCCTAAACTCCTACAAATATCTTTAAAAATTACTCTAAACAAATTCTAGAGCAAGAGAAACCACAGATATCTGGAGTGAAACAAATTTCCAGCCCAAGACAACTAGGAAACTTAGCAGGAAAGGTCTGGTGTGTCAGGGTGAGAGAGGAGTACAATCCACAATCACTGGTAGCAGTGATGGTTTTCAAATCTCTCAGTCACAGACACCAAAAATAACTTAGTCAGAAAAGTCTATCACATGTGGATGAGAGTGGAGTGCAGTGTAACCCAGGCTGTGACAGCACAGCACTGGCCCCAGTAAACCAGAATCAGGTCTTCAGAGTGACTGAATCGGCCAGTAGCAGCAACAGTAGTGCCTACTTTCTGAGCTATCAAAACACAGAAGGTAAAGGGGTCAAACACCTGGTCATAAGGACATAACAGGTGTCTTTTTGCTAGCACTGAGTCAGGACTCTGTTGTTTTGCCCATGCACAGATCTGAGTCCTGAGTGGCCGTCCGAGGGTGAGGAGAAGCACTAGCGTAGGAGAGTTTGCACCCAAAGCAGAGGGGGGACTCTCCTCTCAGTTCCATGGCAGAAAAGAGTGTTGTGGTCACTCACAGACCAGAACACAGGCCAGGAGAGTAATAAACACCTCTCCTAAGATCATACCACCCTGAAATAACTGAAAACTTACAGGTCCCTAAGAAATATCTCTGAAAAGAGCTGCACAAAACCCCTGAAGCTTGGAACAGTAAGCCCTCAATCGTGGAAGCAGAGCCCTACCTTAACAAAGAATTAAAAGGTCAACTAAAAGACTGGGGAAATGAGCAAATAATGGGGGTAGGGTTAGCTCTTGCTATTGAGAGTTACTATGGTGACAAGGAATATCAAAACATACACTCATTAGAAAACAACAAAGTCTAAGCTCCCACATCCAAAGCCTCCAAGAGCAATATGGATTGGTCTCAGATCATGGAAGAGCTCAAAAAGGACTTTGAAATCAAGTAAGAGAGATAGAAGACAAATTGGGAAGAGAAATGAGAGTGATGCAAGAAAATAAAGAAAAACTAGTCAACAAATTGGTAAAGGAAACATGAAAAAATACTGAAGAAAATACCACCTTAAAAAACAGACTGGGCCAAATAGTAAAAATGGTCCAAAAAGCCAGTGAGGAGAAGAATGCCTTAAAAAGCAAAATTGACCAAATGAAAATGGAGGTCCAAAAACTCACTGAAGAAAACGATTCTTTGAAAATTATAATGTAGCAAATGAAAGCTAATGACTTTATGGAAAATCAAGAAACAATAAAACAAAACAAAAAAAAAAAGGATAAAGAAGACAATGTGAAATATCTCTTTGGAAAAACAACTTATCTGGAAACTAGGTCCAGGAGAGAGAATTTAAAAATTATTGGGCTACCTAAAATCCATAATCAATAAAAGATCCTAGACATCATCTTTCAAGAAATTATCAAAGAAGACTGTCCTGATATTCTAGAATCAGAGGGTAAAATAGAAAGTTGAAGAATACATTAGTCACCCAAAATTAAAACTCTCAGGACTATTAAAGTCAAATTCCAGAGCTCCCAGGTCAAGGAGAAAATATTGGAAGCATCCAGAAAGAAACAATTCAAGTATCATGGAAACACAATCAGGATAACACAAGATTTAGCAACCTCTACATTGAAAAATCAGAGGGTTTGGAATATGATATTGCAGAGAGCAAAAGAGCCACAATTACAATCAAGAATCACCTACCCAGAAAAACTGAATATAATCCTTCAGGAGGAAAAATAGACATTCAATGAGACAGAGAGCTTTCAAGCATTCTTGCTGAAAAATATCAGAGTGAATAAAAAGTCAGCTGAATAAAAAATTTGACTTTCAAATATAAGATTCAAAAGAAGCACAAAAAGGTAAGCAGGAAATGTAAATCATAAGGGGCGTAATACAGTTAAAGCGGTTACATTCCTACATGGGAAGATAATATTTTTAACTCATAAGACCTCTCTCTTATTATGGTAGTTAGAAAGACATATATAGACAGAGGGCACATGTGTAAGTTGTATATGAAGGGATGATGTCTACAAAATAAAATTAAGGGAGAGAAATATACTGGGAGAAGGAGAAAGGGAGAGGTAGAATGGGGTAAATGATATCACATAAAAGAGACAAGAAAAAGCTTTTGCAGTGAAGGGGAAGAGGGGGAAGGTGAGATGGAGTAAGTGAATCTTACTTTCATCAAAATTGGCTCATAGAGGGAATAATATACACACTCAATGGATTATAGAAATGTATCTTACATACCCTACAGGAAAGTAGGAAGGGAAGGGGAAAGAGAAGGGGATGGTGATAGAAAGGAAGGTAGATTGGGGGAAGGTTAGTCAGAAACAAAACACTTTTTTTAGTCTCAATTTGAGAAAAAACACTTTTGAGGAGGAACAGGGTGAAAGGAGAGAAAGAATAGAATAAATTGGGGGGGGAGTAGAATGGAGCGATGGTAATATGAAAAAAAATTGAGACAATTTCTCTATAAAGGCCTTGTTTCTCAAACATATAGAGAACTGAGTAAAATTTATAAAAATAAGAGTCATTCTCCAATTGATAAATGATCAAAAAATATCAGATTTCAGATGAAGCAATCCAGCTATCTATAGACATCCGAAAAAATTTTCTAACTCACTATTGATTTGGTAATGAATTAGAAATTGAGGGGATGCCCACAAATTGGGAAATGACTAAACAAGTTGTGGTGTGTGATTTTAATGAATACTGTTGTAATATATGTAATCATAAGCAGAATGCTCTCAGAAAAACCTGGAAAAACTTGCATCAGTTGATGCAAGGTGAAATGTGCTGTGTATAAAATAACAGCAATATTATAAGATGATCAGTCATGAATGACTTAGGTATTCTGAGCAATACAACAATCCAAAACAGCTCTGAAGTAATTAGGATGAAAAGTGTTATCCATTCCCAGAGTAAAAACTGATGGTGTCTGAATAGAGATTGAAGCATCCTTTTTTTTTTGTCTTTTTTTGGAGGGGGGAAGGCAGGGCAATTGGGGTTAAGTGACTTGCTCAAGGTCACACAGCTAGTAAGTATTACTATTAGGTGTCTGAGGCCAGACCTGACTTCAGGGCCAGTGCTTTATTCACTGCACCACCTAGGTGCCCCAAAGCATCCTTTTTTTAAACTTAATTGTTCTTGAGAGTTTTTTTTTTTCTTGACTATGTTTTCCTTCACAATATGACTAATATGAATATGTTTTGCATGTACACATGTATAACCTATATTGAATTGCTTGCCTTCTCAGTGAGGTGGGGGGGAGGAAGGGAAAGAATTAGGAACTCAAAATTTTAAAAATGAATGCTAAATATTGTTTTTACATATAACTGTGGAAAAAGAAAATACTAAATAAAAGCTTAAAATAATTAAAAATAAATAAATAAATCTTGCTTGGTTCTTGGTGAGATAACTGCAGAACAATTCATGTGTTTTTAGCTTTTTTGAATGGATTTTTTTCTTATTATTTTTCCTGATTTTATCAGTATTATATAGATTCATTTTATATTCTACTTATTTATTTTGTTTTCTGCTAATTTACTAGATCTAATAATTATCAATTAGTCTCATTGATGATCCCTTGGGGGTTTTCTAAATATATCATATTATCATCTACAAATAGGGATAATCTTGTCTCTTCTGTACTAAAATTTATCTCTTTGACTTTAGTCTTTTATCATATTACCCTAGGACAGGAGTTCTTAAACAATATATGTCATAGACTTCTTTACAATCTAGTAAATCCTATGGAACATTTCACAGAATAATGTAGCTTTTAAAAAAATCCATAATTGAATGGAAAAATAAATTCCATTTAGAGGTTAGTGAAAATGAATACGGAAATTTGTTTTTGTATTCAAGTTCATTAACCCTCTGAAATCTCTTTATAAGTGGACTATTGGGGGTTCATAGATGCTAGATTAAGAATCACTCATCAAGGTAATATTTAAGGAATCATGCCAAATAATATTTCAAAAAGAAATATAATTGTTTTACCTTTGTTTGTACTTGGAAGTCTTTGTGTGTTTCTCTCTTTTAAAAAAAATTTAACCCTTGATTTTTATTATGTATTACTCATGGTAGTAAAATGAGATCTTTTCATATTTTTAAAAATTATTTTTACATAAGTAAATATTATGTTTTGTCAAATGTTCTTTCTACATCTGGATAAATAATCATGAGGGTTTTTAATCTTTGTGGTTTGATTATGATAATTTTTTCTTAATATTAAACATTTTCTGCTTCTCTAGTATCAATTCAAATTGGTCATAGTGAGTAAGATATATTTCTATAGTATCCTAGTAAAGATTTTTATTTAAACTTTTTTTGCTTAGTACCCATAGTGAGATTGGTCTGTATATTCCTTTTACTGCATTAGCTCTATCACGTTTCATTATCAAGAACATATTGGCTGATGTTGAGTGAGAAGAGCAGAACCAGGAGAAATTTGTACACAATTACAGACACAATGTATGTGTGATGATCAACTTTGATAGACTGGACTCTTCTCAGCAATGCAGGGTTAAAAGTCAACCCCAAAATACTCATGATGGAGAGAGATGTCTACATCCAGAGAAAGAACAGAGTTTGAATCCAGATTGAAGCAAACTACCTGCTCTTTTTCTTTTTCTTGTTTGGTTTTGTTTCCTCTTTCCCATTGTTCATTTCATCTGATACAATCCTTCTTTATAACCTGACTAATGTCTAATGTGAAAGTATTTGCAGATCCTATATTTGATTGTATGTCGCCATGGAGAGGGGAAGGGAGAGAGGGAGAGAAAATTTGAAACTCAAAGAATTGTGAAACTGAATCTTGTAAACTAAAAGTAAACAAACAAATTAATAAAGACCAAAAAATTTTTAAGAAGAACATATTGGACTCAGAAAAGGAATTTGATTTTTTAAAGGAGATTTTGTGTAGCTCATGAATTAATTATTCATTTGAAACTGGATAGAATTTTCTCATAAATCCAGTCATTAATCTATATTTTCTACAGATTCGTAAGTTTGCTTTCAGTTTTCCATTTTGCTGATTATAGTAGTTTCTAAAAATTATTTTAAATTCCTCTCTGTTTTGAATTTCAACTTGTTCATTTTGTTTTTGATGCCTTGGCATATTTAATTATCTATTTCTTCTTGTTCAGGTTGGCTATTTAAAAAAAAAATTATCATTCCTCTTTTTTTAAAGTCTTTACTTTAAACAATATTGAAAGGCTTCAATTTTTTCTTATTTTGCTCTTCTTACAGAATTGATGATTTGCTCACTTTATAATCTTTTGAATTGCATAGTCAATTCATTGATCTTTTTTCTTTGTTTTATTAATTAAAGTTTTAGAGATATAAATTTTTCTCTCATTACTGATTTACCAGGGTCCAACAAAGTTTTTATTTGTTGTCTCATTGTTAACTTAGCTCCTTGAAACCATCGAGTTATTCTATGTTATTCCTAGTGTAGCCCCTGTCCCAAGGCCTATTGGTATGGGACTGTCTCCTTTTTGGTGGAGATAAAAACCCTGTCCTATGTGAAGGGTAGCTCAGAATTGGTGAGAAGCAAAGGAGTTCCAGCCTTCACTTTTCTTCCTTCAGGGACTCATCATTTGGGTGCTCCCTACTTCAAGGGAGAAGATGGAAAAGTCTAATCCTGCATCAAGGTGCTGGAGGATCACATCCCTATTCTCAACTTGCTCCTCTAAAGATTTGGGGGCATTTTGTCTTGGGTGAGATCTAGGAGCCTCTCTTTTGGTTGAGAGAGAGGCTATATTGTCTGGTATGTACTCTCCTTTATGTACCTTCTTGGATTTCTGTTTTGCTATGATTTGGCTAAATGAGGTTCTATAATAAGTTGGTATAATAAAATACCTTTGGATCTTCATGCCTAGAACTGTTCTTATACCAAGGAACCAGGTATTAATTCCTGCGAATGCAGGAGAATCAAAATGTTTGAATCAGATTTTGACCCAGTGTTTAGGTACTCTTGTCTCCATATAATGGATCTGTACCATCTTTCCTGAATGCCTTGGCTTTATAGTGTATACTTTCCTTCACCAATTTCTTTGATATAACCTTGGGCTTCATATTCTTTAGCTCCCAACTGCCACCATAGTTTCAATCTGCTTATCTCACAACGTGGTTTATTGGAAAGAGCACCACTATTCTTGGAATCAGGAGATTTTGATTTGAATCTAGCAGAGTGAGCATGGATAAGTTACTTTCTCTCTCTGATTCTCAGATTGCTCATCTATAAGATAGCATAAGATCTGTACAGCCTACTCCCTGGGGAGGCAACATTTTTATGAAAGAAATAGTCCTGAACTTGGAATCACAAGGCCTGAGTATGAATCCTAGCTCTGTTACTGCCTATGTGACCTTGGATAAGGCATTTAATCACTCTGGACCATTATTTCCTCTTCAGTAAAATGAAAGTATTAAACTATATGACTGCTAAGGTCCCTTTCAACTATGATGTTATGATAGGATAGTAATAAAGAAAGTGTTTTATACATTTCAAAGCACTATCAAAAATGTGAATTAGCATATTATTGACCCTCATCTTCAGAGTACTTCTAGTATCTGAACTCTTCCTTCATACTTTCACTAACATTATTCCCAGTCTTTTCCTCAGCTTTTCTAGGTCCTGCCTTCCATCCCTATTTCATTGATCCTTCCATGTCCAAGTAGCTCTCACAAAGGCACAACCTTTCCTTAAAGAATGTCTCTGAAAAACTAACATGTCAGTCATTCTGCCTGCCACCTCACCCTTACCTATACAAAAAAAAATACTGATCTAACCTTGGTAAGAGGAAAAGGCACTATCAGAAAAACAGATTGGATACTTTGCTACTATAGGGTCATACTTCCCTAATGGGGGGGGGGGGCAACTGGCTCCTAATAGAGCTCCTTCAGATCTTCAGGAGGTTGAATGACTAATGGAATAATGTCCTGGAGACAGCTTATCACCATCATCCACATGCTCAGAAGTTGCCTGTCCCTTTCTGACTCATCCAGTTTTTCTGACAGCAATTCACAAATGGTACAGTGAGCACTTGTCACTCCATTGCATTAATATCCATTAGGCAAATGATCAAATCCACCTCAATTACTTTGCATAATAAAAATAAATCTATTAGGGAGAACACTTTCAGAAGGATATTCTATTTTCTATTATATTAAAACTAATCTGCTTTATAAGAATCCTTATGATGAAATTTCAATACAATAAATGAATGGGCAACAAGGGGCTGTACCATTGGTTGCCTGTATTTTAGGTCTGGGTAGTGGGTTAGATGCCCCACTTACCCTTTGTTCAAAATGGAATTCTAACATCCCTAAGCAAGAGAGAGGGACTATGTTCTTTATCTTTCCCTTAAATGAATACTTTTAGAATGAGTTGATTGGAAATACATTATCCTTCCAAATCTACTAGAGTGTTATCATTATTTAAGCATTCCAAATAAAGGAAGATAGTCAACTCTCCAAGAAGAATCCAACTAATAAATAATAGACTTCCCCCACAGAAGGACAATGGGGTCTGGTCTATTTTACCCTAACAATTGTCTTTTAAGCCCTTGCTTCTGATATTTATTTGAACTAAATGATCAGTAGCATCTTTCAACCTATGAATCCACATTTTTGATGAATACTGGAAAAACATCAATGTGAAATATTGGAGGGAAAGAAAAGAATGTACTCTACTTAGATTAGCATCAACACTATTGTATGGCTTCTTTAGAACACTTCCAGTCAAAGTGAAATAAATGTTTATAAGAGTTAATGTTCTGTGTTGAATTAATGGAGGACATTGACCTAGCACTGAAGGATAATGTCCAAAGTCATATGAAATTGGAGTCTTCAGGTTCAATGCCCATGATTAAAAAATATATTAAATCCTTTTTCTAGGAATTATGCAACACTAAAAATGCAGGTCCTGGAAGAGCCCACTTGACATTCAACCATAAACACTCAAGCATGTATTTAACACAAATAATTAAAATGTACATAATAAATAATGTCCCTAACCTTCAAAGTTACACAACTATCTATATAACTTTGCATAAATTGCTTAAACTTTCTGGGCCCCAGTTTCCTCATAGAATAATAAATGTAAGTCTGGAAGGGAACTTAGAGGTCATTTATTTGGATCCCTCTCATTTTTCAGATGAGAAAGGTGGGACCCAGAGAGGTTGCCCTTTCCTAAAGTTACTAAAGGTAGTAGTATTAGTGCCGAGATCTGTTTTAAAAAATAGGGTAGTATCACTTTATGAGAGGGTTGGGAGAGAGAATCTCTAAGGTCCCTTCTAGATCTAAGATTCTCTGAATTCATGAATACTATCTTGGTGCTTTCTAGTCAACTTAAACTTATTCTTTAGATCAGCATTATATAATGAGAGCTTGGAAGTCATCAAGACTTTATAGCACAAGACATTTTCTGGAGGGGATAGCCCTGCAGCTTTCATCTAGGTCATTTCATGTCTCTGAGGTTTTACCCAAGTTGGATTAGAAAATTCATTTTCTGTATCCTCAAGGGCAGGCAATATTAGGATTGCAAAATTACCAGCGTGACTCCTTCATCTGGCCCATTTCATCACATTTATTATCACTTCATCTGCTTACCCATATGGATACCCTCATTTTCTCTTTTTCTAGGAATTATTCAATGTTAAATATGCAGGCACTGGAAAAACCCACATGACTTTGGACCATAAACACTCAGGCACATAGTTAACAGCCTGGCTTTAGACAGAATGGCAATAAAATTCCACTCCCCAATGGTGATTTTCCAAAATACTGTGCTTGCTTGTCCCAAAGGGACACTGAGAAGCACCATTTGTTTTTTGGATGAGTACTAAGGGGACCTGGGAGAGACCTTGTGGTTAGCAGCATTGTGATATCAATGAGGCCAGCCTGCAGAGATAGAGATAAGCAGCAGGTTTAATCTTTAATTCAGTAGAAAGAAGCTCTCAACTCTTAACTCTCCCTTGCTAGGCTTCTCTCAAATGGAGGCAATAGAGTTTAGTTTGGGACAACCTTTGCACTAGTGACAGGAGACCTGGATTCTAGTCTCAGCTCTGCAATTAGTTAATGATGCATGACCTTGGACCAGTCATAGAGCATAGAGCTAGAAGGGTCCTTAGAGGTTATCCAGTCAATTGAATTAGCATTTCTTACTGTCAGCTACTATAAACAGTGTTGAGGGTACAAATATGTGACACCATATGTAGCCTAGTAGTATCATTGTGTAGCTTGGAGGGAAGCAGAATAGACATCTCTGTCCTCTTCTGCCCCCACACTTCTTAAAGAGAGACTTTATTCTCTGCCAAGAGGGGACCAAGAGGTTAGACCAGAGGTAATCTCTCCATTATCTAAAGGCTAGAATTATATTTATCTGCTCCCTTAATATTATTAATTTAGGTAATAAGATTTTGAGATGCAACCTAATTTCTGAATGTTGTTTCATTAATTGAGGGGAAACAGTGTCCCAAGCTTTATATCCAGATTTTGACTGCTTTCTTATCAAATATCAGTTGAACAATGAAAATACATAGCAAAGAGAAAAAAATATTTTTATCGAAGTCATAGTAAATGAAAACAAAACAGAGTGAAGAAGCTCTCCTATTGGGAATGAGGTAACTGAGATCAACCAAGACAGAGAGAGAGTCTTAGATACCACCCAAGAGGAAGTTACTTGAAGTCTCTGGTGTAGCAAACTGGGGATAGGGATATGATGGACATTGCTAGACCTCTCTTGTCAGCTTCTTCTCAGTCTTTTTCCTTCAGTACCATTGTTATTTTCCATCTTCTATTTCCCATCTTCTCTCTTGAAGATAGAAACCAAAAGTGACTTAGAGAGACTCAAAGGAAACTCAGAGTAGTCTTGAGACAAAAGAGATAGTAGCTCTCTTGCTCTGGCCAACTCCACCTCATCCCTGATACAGACACAGGGCATTGATATTCAGCAAAAAGGAGAGAGTCCCATACCAGTGGACTCTGGGGCTAGAGTTATGAATATAAAAATAAAAGAACCAGGGCAGAGCCAAGATGGCAGAGTAAAAGCAGGAACTTGCTTCAGCTCCTGCTCCAACCACCTCCAATACCTGTAAAAAAAATTACTCTAAACAAATTTTAGAGCTACAGAACCCACAAAGTGACAGAGAGAAACAAATGTCCTGCTGAAGGCAGCCTGGCAGGCTGACAGGAAAGGTCTATCACACCAGGCTGGGAGCCAAGCACAGTCCCGCATGCACTAGCCCAGAGTTGTGGCACAGACCATCCAGGGCAGACTTCAGGAGAGTGAGTCACCAGCAGCTGTGGCAGTTTTCAGACTTTCCAACCCATAAAGATCAAGGAGAAATTAAAAGGTCAGTATGCCACTCTGTTTGAACCAGGTGAAGAAAGAGCATGGCCTGGCCCCTGCCCCTGTGAGGAAAAATGGTGAAGTTGTGGTGGCTACAGCTGCTGCTACCTGGCTGCCTCTGGAGCTCCTGGCCTACAGATTGTAGGGAGATGAAGCAATCATTCAGAGGGTAGTCACTCTTGCTTTGACCTGCTTGAATCTGAGTCACAGTCTTGGGTGATGGCCATGGGTTGTCTGGCCAGTGTGCCAGAGCTCGTGGTGGCTATAGAAAAAGCATCTTCCTCATAACTCTAACAACCGTGAAAACCCAGGCAATTTGGGACATGGCTCTCTCCACTCTGGAAGCAGAGTTCTACTGTGGCAAAGAGCTCAAAAGTCTAGTAATTAGCTGGTGAGATGAGCAAGCAGAGGAAGCACAATCAGACCATACAATCCTTTTTTTGGGACAAAAAGAATCAAAACATGAAACCAGAAGAAGACAACAGAGTCAAAACTCCTGCATCAAAAACTTCCAAGAAAAATACGAGCTGGTTATAAGCTATGGAGAAGCTCAAGAAGGATTTTGAAAATCAAGTAAGAGAAGTGGAGGAAAAATTGAGAAGAGAAATGAAAATGATGCAAGAAAATAATGAAAAGCAAGTCAACAGTCTGCTAAAAATACTGAAGAAAATAACACCTTAAAATAAACTAATTCTTTTTTTAACTTTTGCGATTTGGCAAGAGTCCCAAAAAGCCAATGAGGAGAAGAGTTCCTTAAAAAGGCAAATTGCCCAGATGGAAGAGGAATTTCAAAAACCCACTGAAGAGAATAATTCCTTCAAAATTAGACTGGAGCCAATGGAAGCTAATGACTTCATGAGAAATCAAGGTACTATAAAACAGATCCAAACAAATGAAAAAAATATGAGACAATGTGAAATATCCCATTGGAAAAATCCACTGACATGGAAAATAGATCCAGGAGAGATCATTTAAAAATCACTGGACGACCTGAAAGCCATGATCAAAAAGAGAGCTTAGAAATCATCCTTCAAGAAATTCTCAAGGAAAATTGCCTTGATATTCTAGAACCTGAAGGCAAAATAGAAATTGAAAGAATTCTTCAACCACCTCTTGAAAAAGATCCCAAAAAGAAAACTCCTAGAAATATCATAGCCAAATTCCAGAGTTCCCAGGTCAAGGAGGAAATATTACAAGCTGTCAGGAAGAAACAATTTGAGTATTGTAGAAACACAATGAGGATAACAAAAGACCTAGCAGCTTCTACATTAAGGGATAGAAAGGTTTGGAATATGATATTCCAGAGGTCAAAGGAGCTAGGATTAAAACCAAGAATCATCTACCCAGAAAAACTGAGTATAATGCTTCAGGGGAAAATATGGTCATTCAATGAAATAGAGGACTTTCAAGTATTCTTGATGAAAAAACCAGAGCAGAACAGAAAATTTGACTTTCAAAGACAAGAAGCAAGAGAAGCATAAGAAGGTAAACAGGAAAAAGAAATCATAGGGAACTTATTAAAGTTGAACTATTTACATTCCTACATGGAAAAATTATCATTGTGACTCATGAGACTTTTCTCAGTGTGAGGATAGTTGAAGGGAATATATATGTATATAAGTATACATACATGTACATGTATTATAGGAGGGTGTATGTGTATATAAATACATGTGTAAGTGTGTACATGTATACATAGACAGAGGGCACAGGATCAGTTGAATAGGAAAGGATGATATCTAAAAAATAAAACTAAGAGGTGAGAGAAGAATGTAATGGGAGAGGGAGAAGGGGAGAGATAGAATAGTGTGGGTTTTCTCACATAGAAGAGGCAAGAGATAACTGTTACAATGGAGGGGAGGAGCAGGAAGGTGAAGGGGAATGAGTCAGCCTTGTTCTCATTGAATTTGGTTTGGGGAGGGAATGGTATACACTCAATTGGGTATCTCACCCTACAGTAAAGTAGGGGTGAATGGGGATAGGAGGGGGGATGATGGAAGAGAGGGCAGATTGGGGTAGAGGGTAGTTAGAGGCAAGCACTTTTGAAGGGGGGACAGGGTCAAGGTAGAAAATAAAACAAGTGGGGGGGAAGAATAGGATGGAGGAAAAAATAGTTAGTCTTTCACAATATAACTACTATGAAAACATTTTGCATAACTACTTATGTACAACCTATATTGAATTGCTTGTCTTCCCAGTGGGGGTGGGTGAGGAGGGAAGAGGGGAGAGAGTCTGGAAATCAAAGTTTTAAAAACAAATGTTAGAAAATTTTATTTTTTACATGCAACTGGGAAATGGAATGTGCAGGCACTGGGGTGTAGTGGTCCATCTTGCCCTACTAGAAGGTAATGGGGGATTTGGGGGAAGATATAGGAGAGAGCAGATTGGGGGAAGAGGTATTCAGTATGCTTGCCATCTTGCAGTGGGGGATAAGAGAAAGATGGGGAGAAAATTTGTAACTCAAAATCTTGTGGAAGTTAAAGTTGAAAACCAAAAATAAATAAAGACTAATTTTTAAAAATAAATAAAAATAAGAGAACCCCTTCCCTCAAGGAATTTACATCCCAAGGGTGGAAACAATCCTGGATTCTTCTTTACCATCCCTATCCAATCAGTAGCCAATAGTGTGAAGTCTACTTACCTAATTCTACATGTCTTGAATCCCCTTCTCTCATTTACATAGGACCATCCTAGTTCAGGTCCTCACTACAAATAAAGATACAAAATAGATTAAAAATGAATGAGAAAAAAAATTTTTTGAAGAAACATGACATGATAGAATATTTTAAAAATACAAGTTGAAAATGTTTCCATCTTTGTGTGATGTTGTTGTCACCAAAAAAGAGGTATGTGAAACTTAAAAAAAAACTCATCTGCACACTTCAAAATTTGAAGAATTTCAAGTCATTTGAAAATCTTCTAAATGAAAAGTTTCAGTGGGTTTTGAACATATTTATCAAAACATAAAAGTGAAATACCTCTGATTTGTTTGTAAGCATATATTATTGACATCAGGGAAGACAGAAATGGATGAATCAATTTTTAAGAAAAATTTATGCATAATTTGAGGATGAGGTTGAAAAAATAAGCATACTGATGTAAAAAGTACAGCCACCAATGCATTTTCATTTAAAGTTATGTGTCTTTATCAGAACATTTAGGGTATATATATGTATATATATATATATATTTGTGTATATATGTATATATTTATACATACATATGTGTATATATAAGAGGGTGTATAAAATACATATGTGAGTGTGTGTATATGTGTGTACATGTGTACATAGAGAGAGGATACAGGATTAGTTGAATAGGAAGGGATGATACCCCAAAAATAAAATTAAGATGTGAGAGAGGAATATGAGAGAAGGAGAAGGCAAATTATTTCATATAAAAGAGGCAAGAGAAAACTGTTACAATGGAGGGGAAGAGCAGGATGGTGAAAGGGAATGGGTCAACCTTACTCTCATTGAATTTGGCTTAAGGAGGGAATAACATACATACTCATTTCAGCAGCTTACCCGATAGGAAAGTAGGGAGGAAGGGGGTATGATAAAAGGGAGGGCAGAAGATTGGAGGAGAGGGTAGTTAGAAACATATATGTTTGAAAAGTGACAGGGTCAAAGAAGAAAATAGAATAAGTGGGGGGCGGGATAGGATGGAGGGAAATATAGTTAGTCTTTCACAATATAACTGCTATGGAAATGTTTTGCATAACTGTACAGGCACAACCTATATTGAATTGCTTATCTTCACAGTGGGGGTTGGTGAGGAGGTAAGAAGGGAAAGAATCAGGAACACAAAGTTTTAAAAGCAAATGTTAAAAAATAATTGATTAGGTTTTTTTTTTTCATGCAACTGAGAAATAAGATATACTGGCACTGCAGTATAGAAATCCATCTTCCTTACTAGAAAGTTGAAGGGAGCATGGGGGAGTATATAAGATAGAGCATATTAGGGATAGGGGTATTCAGTAGGCTTGCCATCTTGGGGGGGGTAGAGGAAAGTTGGGGAGAAAATGTGTAAATCGAAATCTTGTGGAAATGAATGTTGAAAACTAAAAATAAATTTTAAAAAAAGTTAAAATAAGTAAAAATAGGTTAAAATGGAAAAAGAGGTACAAAATAATTTTTAAAAAGAACTACAAAAATCTACTGAAGAGTTATTTTAAAAGTAGAATTGGCCAAATAGAAAAATATATATAAATTCCAAAATTTTACTGAAAAAGAACTCCTTAAAAAGTAGAATTGGCCAAATGTAAAAGGAGGTACAAAAGCTCACAGAGGAAAATAATTCTTTAAAAATTAGAATTGGTCAGTCATTAGAAAACTAATGACTCAATAAGACATCCAAAAAAAAACCAATAAAACAAAATCAAAAGAATGAAAAAATAAAACAAAACAGGAAATAACACATTGGAAAAACAACTGACCTGGAAAGTAGATCAAAAAGAGATAATTTAAGGAAAATCTGAAAGTCATTATAAAAAATAGAGCCTAGATATTATATTGCAAGAAGTTATTAAGGAAGACTGTCCTAGAAACAAAGAGGAAATTTTTTTTTAATCTACTGATTTCTTCCCAAAAGAGATCCCAAAATGAAAACTCTCAGGAATGTTATAGCCAAATTCCAAAACTCCTGGGTCAAGGGTAAAATAATACAAACAGCCATAAAGAAACAATTCAGATATTATGGAGCCACAGTTAGGATCATGCAAGATTTAGCAATTTCTACATTAAACACCATTTGGAAATCCTGAAAATCAAAGGAGAGATTAATAAAATTAAAAATAAGAAAACCATTTATTTTTCCAATTATCTGCCAATAAATTTGACTAAGTAAAATGAATGAATATTTACAAAAATATAAATTGTCCAGATTAACAGAAGAGGAAATAGAATACATAAATAACCCTATTTTAGAAAAAAAAATTAAACAAGCCATGAATGCTCCCTAAGAAAAAAATTCCCAGGATGAGATAGACCAATATGTGTTTAATGTTTTACCAAACATTTAAAGAACAAATAATTCTAATACTATATAAACTATTTAGAAAATTGGGCAAAGAAGGAGTCCTATCAAAATTACTTTTATGACACAAATAAAGTGTTGATATTTAAACCAGAAAGAACAAAAACCAAACAAGAAAACTATAGAACGAATATTGATGAAAAAAAAATTTTAAATACTGTCAAGGAGATTACAACAATACATCACAAAGATCATACACTACAACTAGGTGGTACTTAGGTCAGTTCAATATTAGGAAAAGCAGCATAATTTATGTTATCAATAACAAAAACAACAAAAATCATATGATTATCTCAATAATTTGTAAAAGTTTTTATAAAAAATAGCATGCATTTTTATTAAGACCTCTAGAAAGTATGGGAATAAATGGAGACTTCCTTAAAATGATAAATAGCATATATATATACTAATAGCAGGTATTTTCTGTAGTGGGGATAATATCCTTCCCTATAAAAGCAGGGGTGAATCAAGGATGTCCATTATCACCATTATTGTTCAATACTGTACTAGAAATGTTAGCAATGGAAGTAAGAGGGAAAAAAAAGAAATTGAAAGAGTTGGAACAGGCAATGAGGAAATAAAACTCTTCTTTTTTGCCAATCATGTGATGGTGTATTTGGATGATCCTAGAGAATCAAGAAAAAAACTACATGAAATAATTAACAACATTAGCAAAGTCTCAGGATATAAAATAAACCTACATAAAATCATCAGCATTTCTATGTATTACCAATAAAATCCAGCAGCAAGAGGCAGAAAGAGAAATTCTTCAATGGTCAATATAAAATACTCAGAAGTCTATCTGCCAAGACAAGCCCAGGCAGGAACTATATTAACACAATTACAAACACTTGTCATATAAATAAAGTCAGATTTAACAATTGGAAAAATATCAATTGCTCATGGGTAGGCCAACCCAATATAATAAAAATTACAATTCTACCTAAATTAATATACTTACTCAGTGTCATACCAATAGAACTATCAAAAGCTATTTTATTGAGCTAGAAAAAAAGTTTATCTGGAAGAACAAAGTGTAAAAAATATCAAGGGAATTAATGAAAAAAATATGAAAGAAAGTGGCCTAGCCATAAAATCTCTAACTATATTGCAAAGGGATAACAATCTGGTAATGGCTAAGGAAAAGAGTGATGAATCAATGGAATAAATTAGGTACATAATACATAGAGAAAATGACCATAGTAATCTTGTGTTTCAAAAATACAAAGATCCAGATTTGGGGGACAAGAACTCACTATTTGATAAAAATTGTTGGGAAAACTAGAACCAGTTTAGCAGAAACTAGGTACAGACCAACACCTCACAGCATATTCTAAGACAAGGTCAAAATGGGTATATAATCTAGACATAAAAGTTGGTAGCATTTGCAAATTTAGGAAGCAGAAAGTAGTTTATTTGTTAGATAGATAGATGAGAGAGAGAGAGAGAGAGAGAGAGAGAGAGAGAGAGAGA
>NW_027185764.1:21314714-21347214 GCF_028583685.1 Petaurus breviceps papuanus
GAGAGAGAGAGAGAGAGAGAGAGAGAGAGAGAGAGAGAGATACATAGATAGATAGATAGGGAAGAGAAGACAGTATCACCACACAAGAGATAGAGAGCATTACAGGATGTAGAATGAATAATTTTATTACATTAAATTAAAAAGAGGTTACATAAATAAAATCAATGCAGTCAAAATTATAAGCAAAGCAGAAAATTGGGAGAGGGAAATTTTTATGCTATGTTTCTCTGATGAAGATTTCATTTCTCAAATATATAGGTAACTAAGTCAAACTTATAATAATAAGAATCATTCCCCAGTTGAGAAATGGTCACAGGCTATGGACAAGCAGTTTTCAGATGAAGAAGTAAAAGCTACCTAAGCCATATAAAAAAAATTCTCTAGACCACTATTGATTAGAGAAATGCATAAAATTACTCTGAGGTACCACTTCACCACCCTCAAATTGGCTAGCCTAACCAAAAAGAAAAATGATAAATGTTAGGCAGGATATAGAAAAATAGGGACACTAACACACTTTTGGTAGAGTTATGAACTGATTCAACCATTCCTGGAGAGCAATTTGGAATTCTGCCCAAAGCTAGGCATAGCTTTTGATCCAGTGATAGCACCACTAGGTCTATATCCCAAAGAATTTAAAAAAGGAAAGACAAAAAAAAAAGAATCTACATGTATAAAAATATTTCTAGCAGCTCTTTTTGTGGTGGCAATGAACTGGAAATTGAGGGGATATCTATAAATTGGGGAATGTTTGAACAAGTTGTGGTACATAAATGTAATGGAATGCTATTGTGCTCTAAGAAATGATGAGCAGGATGCCCTCAGGAAAACCTTAAAAGATTTACATGAACCAATACAAAATGAAATGAGCAGAACCAGAAGAGCCTAGTGCATTATACATAGTAAGCAGAAATATTGTTCAATAATCAACTGTGAATAATTTAGCTATTCCCAATAATACAGTGATCCAAAACTTCCAAAAGACTTCTGATGAAAAAAAAATGCTAGCCACCTGCAGAGAAAGAACTGATAAAATCTGAATACAGATTGAAGCATACTGGGTTTTTTTTACTTTCTTTTTTTGTCTATTTTCTTTCACAATATGACTAATAAGGAAATATGTTTTGCAACACTGAACATGTTTAACCTTTATCAAATTGCTCACGTCTTGATCATGGGAGAGAGGGGAAAGGGAGCAAGTATATGGAACTCAAAATTGTAAAAAAAAAAACATTAAAATTGTTTTAACATATAACTGAGAAAAATAACATGTTAAAATCCAGATTTCAGAGTGCTTATTTCTGAAATTTATTTAACTTATTTCACTCAGCTTTTAAAGTTTCTTAAAGTCTTACCAAGTAAAAGAAATGTTCTGGTCCCTAAAACATCCATACACTATCTCTCTGTGTCCTGCCCCATTCAAACACATACCCAGAGAAAATCCATATGGAATGTTTGAATTTTATTTGATGGGGCCAAGGGCTGTGCTTAACTGATTTTTTTTGTTGTAACTTCTAACAAAATGTAAGCTCAAAAGCTCTTTACAATGTCTCCAATGCTACCTCTTTCTTACTTCCCTAAGGAAAAGATTAAACAAATGCAAGAGAAGGAGATTAGCAATACTTCTGCTTTTCTGAGTCTCCTGATTTAAACAAAGTTACTGAAAGAAAGTTTTCTTTTTTTGTTTCAAGTCTTCTAAACTATGTAGCTGCATCAGCAGAGGGCTGGGGGAGCAGGGGAGTGGGAAGAAGAGAGACAGAGAGAAAAAGGGAGAGGGAAAGAAAAGGAGAGAGAAAGAGGGAAAAGGAGACAAAAAGGGAGAGATGGGAGAAGGAGAAGATTAGGATGTGGGAGAGGGAGAGGAAGAGGGACAGGGACAGGGAGAAGGAGAAGGAAAGAGAGTGGGAGAGCCAGAAAAGTGCTATGGAACAAAACAAAAAAAGCAAAGATGAAATTTGGAAATGAACTTAAGTATTTCCTTATCCTTTGCTGTTAACCCTCTAGGCCTAACCCCAATTTATCTCTTCAACTTGAGGTGAGCTCTGTGCCCCATCACTTATAATCTGTAAATGTTTCACTGATTTTTTTTAATTTATATCATTTTCCAATTTAGTGGAGGATTATAGATATGTGTTTTGTCAATGTGATATTCACAGCATCAAGGATGACTATGAATATGCTGGCATAGTTCTATAGCAAAAAATTTAACAGACTCTCCATAGAGAAGACAGAAGCAAAACATTTATTCAAACACCAGAAAGCCAAATCCCCAAACCAGAAAGTCAAATCCCAATACCAGAAAATCGAATCTATTATAGCAACAAAGAAGTTAATATGCCATATCACAGCAGGGAGTCACACCATACATAGCTGTCTCCTTGCCTATGTCCTCTCCTCTCTCCAGTTCTAACTGCTCTGACTTCCAGCTTCCTCTGGGCTCTGCTACACCCTATCAGCAAACTTTTCCCACCACAGGCTTCATGTGATTACATTCAGCCTATTAGGGGATAGGGAAGATCTTCAAAGCAGGAAAGATCTTCAAATTCCTTTAGGCCTACTAAGGGGCAGGGAAGATCTTCAAATTTCCATTACCATTACAATATGAGGAATGGTTAGAAAGGGCCTAGCACTAAAAGTATGTGATTTGGTGATCCTGCTTCTAAAAGTTCATGGTGAGAAGGAATGGAATCCTTTGACTGCTTTCAGTCTGAGTACTGACTGGTAAAGAAAATGCCTGTTATTTTGTAGCTGAATTGAAATTGGCAAGGAGAGGCAGGGAGTGATTTGTTCAGCAGCTATACTGAATTCAGAAATGAAAGAGGTGGTGTACTTGCTTTTTTATCAACCACTTTAAATTTAAGTTCACTTTCCCCAGAGACTGAGGGCTGTGTGTGTGTGTGTGTGTGTGTGTGTGTGTGTGTGTGTTTGGGTGGGAGAGGAGAAACTGCCCATGGTATTAGAGGAAATAATTTGTTTTGCTTTGGTTTTTTAATTCTGATATTTTTCAGTATATATCCCTTGGTAAAAATTAATTTATATTAATTGGTTTAATGATATTGGGTCACTAATCTCTAGATAAAAGATACAGAAGAAATAAGATGATATCTTATATCCTTTATAAGTGATATAGATGATATATTTACAGTAATTGCCCATGGATACCAGAAAAAGAAAGAAGGAAATAAGCATTTATTACATTCCTACTATGTGCCAATCATAATGTGGAGAAATGACAGTGAAACATACCCCTCTCCTTTTAGCAAGGAGATGGTGGACTAATATGTGAAATATGGTGTATATATATATATATATATATATATATATATATAGTTAAACATGACCAGAATGTTGAGTTTTATTATTTCCTCATTTGTACTTCTTTGTTACAAGGAAGGGTTATTGTGCTATCATAGGGATAGAGGAAGGGCAAGAATCATTGGGAAATTACAAAAATTAGCATCAATAAAACATTGCATTTTAAAGAAAGTAATAGAACTTATTGTCAATCATATCACTTTGCCCTTTAAAACTCCTAGAGAGTGGTTATCCTGTATTTTATTTTTAATTTGTTGTGGCATCTTGGCATTCAATAATTTAATAATCAATTTTGTAAATAACACTTTTGATTAATTCTACTCATGCTTTTAAAATGTATGATGCATTTTTCCCATAAAATATACAGCAGTTTCTAAATGAATGACTCCCTTGATGCATGTCTTTGGCATTTGGGATTTGGCAAAGTCTGGAATACATGCAAAATAGTTTGTGATGTCTGGACACCATGAGGTCATGGTCACTACTTGTAGAAACACACAAGGTAACTGACGCTGGGTCATTTTTTCAAATTCTGCCACTTAAGTGTTTGGCGGGGTAGGGGGAGTGTTGTCTTTTAGTGGGCTTAAGAATATAGACATCTATATTCTCTGTCCTTCATTTTAGTCACTCAAGTGATGATGACAGCGATAAACACACAGGATAATCTGGTTCAGTAACTATGCCAAACCAGAGCACCTCAAGGATGGCCCTTCAATGGAAGACTGCCCTACTTCAATTCTTATCAGCACTTTCCTTGGGTAATATTCTATAGCCATCATATAATGTAAAGAGAAGTGAATTTGGGGTAAGAAGCCCTAATTAAAGTCCTGGCACTTTGACTTAGTAGGTCTATGACTATTGATTAATCAGATAACCATTCTGAGTTTAGTTTCCTCACCTACAAAATAGGAATAATAAGATTTGCACTATCAGGATATCAAAGAGGGAGAACAGTTGTCATTTCTCCTCCAAAGACTGTATGCTTGAGATTAAAAAAAATTGATTCCCTTTCTCTTTTTTTGGTAGTTCCTCAGCAATCTACAACCATAGAAGCCACTAAGAGTACAACCATTTTCACCCAAACAGGAAAATCATTCCATCATTATTGTCTCTCTTTATATCTGTATCTAGATAACTATATAATAGAAGTGATCTAGGGTTCTCAAGATTTACACTAATTGTGAAAAGCTCTGATAGTTCCTACAAAGCTGAATATGCTTTTAATAGATGCCTGGCATCCTGTAGCATGTCAGATGTCTAAGGGTCATGTATAAAACTACATAAACAAAAGTCCAAATAGATCGTTCCAACTGTGTTGGGCTGCTCTAAATAGGCATAATGCTCTAAATTTGGCAGAAGAAATGAAATATTATTATTCAGAAAATAGAATTTCAATAAAACAATGAGAAATACATCCTCCAAAAATTCCATCTTTGACTGCTTTGCTTTAAATTGATAGAAGATTCTAAATTAAAAATGAAAAATTACATACAAACGCTGTGAATCTAAGTAGAAAATATGTGCAAATAACTAGCTAGGATCAAGTCCCATTTGATTGCTGTAATATGTGTTTTATTGTTGCTGTTCAGTCACTCAGTCCATATCCAACCCTTCATGACCCCATGGACTATATAGCACACCCTGCCTTTCTGTCCTCAGCTATCTCCTGAAGTTTGTGCAGACTCATGTTCATTGCTTCCATGACAATATCTATCCGTCTCATCATCTGCATTCCCTTTTTCTTTTTCCTTGAATCTTTCTTAACATCAAGGTCTTTTCCAATGAATCCTGTTTTTTCATTATGTGGCCAAAGTATTTAAGCTGTATTTTACCTTCCAGTGAATAATAGCCTGAATTAATTTGTTTAAGTATTGACTGATTTGATCTCCTTGCTGTCCATCTCAAAAGTCTTTTCCAATGCCACAGTTTCAAAAGCATAGATTCTGTGGTGTTCAGCTTTCCTTATAGTCCAACTCTCACAGCTATAGATTGCTACTAGCAAAACCATAGCTTTGGCTGTATGGACCTTTGCTGGCAAGAGAATTTTTGTGCTTTTTAGTAGACTGCCCAGATTTACCATAGCTTTCTTTCCAATGAACAAGCCTCTTTTAATTTCATGACTTTAGTGGCCATCTGTATTGATTTTTGAGTCCAAGAATATAAAATCTGATATTGCTTCCATTTCTTCTCCCTCTTTTTACAAGAAAGTGATGGGACTAGTTGCCAAGATCTTAGTTTTTGTTTGTTTATTTTGCTGTTGTTAAGCTTCAAGCCAGTTTTTTACAGTCTTCTCTTTCACCTTCATCAAGAGGCTTTTTAATACTTCTATACTTTCTGCCATTAGAGTAGTCTCATGTGCATAAATAAGATTGTTGATATTCCTCCCAGTCACCTTAATTGTGGCTTTTCTTTCATTCATCCTGCCATTTCTCATGGTATAATCTATAAAAGTTAAAGAAATTAGGTGAAAATACACAGCTTTGTTGTGTATTTTCCCAATCTCAAACCTTGCCCAATCTCAAACCAATCAGTTGTCCCATGTTTGGTTCTAACTGTTACTTCTTGAACAACTTACAGTGTCTTCAAGAGACAAGATTATCTGATATTCTCATCTCTTTCACCTAGCTGCCCCACTCCGCAATTGTATTTGACTGATGGCAAAAAGGGAAATATTCTAGTTCCAACTAAAAGAACATAAGATTCTTACAGGAACCTAGGAATCCAAGTAGAGTTCACACAAACAGTTACATAGAAACAAGTCTATTGGCTTATGACAAAAAAGGAGAAATCCTGCTGACTCAGTAACTTACCATGATGCAGCATATGTAATATAATATCTAAAATATATACCATATATGACCATGAAAACCCTAGAAATCTGAGTAGAAAAAATCTATATAACTAGATTGCTCCAATATGCTTTTGATTCCTTCTAGTAAAAAGAATTCTCTAATTCTAGCTGATAGAATCAAATAGTATTAGTAGGAATACAAGTTTAGTAAAGACAGAATGTTTCATACTTTTCAGGGTATACTGCATTATTATAAATAGCTAGATTATATTCTAAGAATGAGATGATACCTAGAATACTAAATAGAAAACTTGAACCTAGAAATCTAAGTAGAAAACACTTAGATGGTGATATTGTATCAAGTACACCTAATCCATATCATTGTAGACTGCTAAATATGGCCAGAATATAAGAAGTCTATCTAGTGAAATCTAATATCATTAGAAAATTACCTGGATAAAAATGTGTATGTGTGCATATTTACACATAGGTGTTTGCACACACACCTCTATAGGACCAAATGTTGTAATGGTAATTTGAAGACCCCTTTTTGTATTGGCAAGTAAGCAGGTACGCACTTAGTAACTAATCAAACATCTGTGAAAGAAACAGAAGACATGAACCCCTGTTCCTGATGTAACAGGAAGAGGTTGGCTGAAACAGGAAGTAGCTAATGTTGTGTGTATATAAGAAAAGCCCCAGAGAAGCACAGTCAGAATTTCTTGGAGCACTGTGGAGGCAGAAGCAACTTCCAGGAGGAGCCCAGGAGCTCCCTCCCCCAAGGCTGGATAAGGTGATTCTGATTTTTGAACAGATGCAGAAGACTGAGGAAGCATGACCAAGATGTGCGGACTTTGTTTGTTTGTGGCTTGGTTGAGCCTTGAATTTCCAGGAGCAGAAATTGTGAAGGATCTGAGACGGACTGGACCCTGTGAACTTCAGTGTGGAGCAGGACCTACCCAGAGAGCTGGCCAAGGAACTGGGAGCTGTCTGCCATTGAACCCAGGTGACAGTCTGGTGAATCCAGGTAGAATCTGGAACCATGGAAGGGGATCCAGGGAATCTGAGAGCAAAACCCACAGTCAAGATGAAAAGACCTCTCTGTGGATACTGAGTAATGATGAAATTGTAGTTTACTAGTGACCTGGAGGTGGAGGGTTTGTGTCTTAGTGATTAATGATACTTTGTAATTGATTGCTGAATAAGTGACTGATTGAGTTGACTTAATGTGCCCATGAGTAGAAGACTTTGACTATTGTACTTTGAGATTGTTCTTCATTCAAAACTTTGTGACCAGTATGGTGGAAACTATGTGGCCATTTTAATGATAAGCTGTTGTGAATACTATATTTTGATTTTCTGTGATAAGTTGCGTTATTGTGAATGCCGTACCTTGATTTTCTGTGAGTGTTTTGTTTTGCTTTGCTTTGTTATGGAATAGAGTGTTCACTATGCTGTGTAATAAGAACCTTAAAAGCTGTTCACAGCCTTCTTCTGGAAAGCTGCTCATGCATGACATTACAAATTCCCAATAGATAGCTCCATTTTCTTTTGGATTCCTCTAAATGAGGAGTGTTCTAAACCTACTTAGTAGATTCCATTATTTTTACAAGGGTAATAGAAATCTAACATACAACAAAGCATCAGCAAATTCACCTGAAAAATTCTTATTTGAGTTACATTGCTCTAAATAGATAGTCCTAAGTATAACTAAGGAACAAAATATCATCATTAATACCCCAGAAATGTAATTGGAAAACCTTTTTTTAAATAATAATTTTATTTCATTTACAAATATATAAATATTTATAAATATATTTATATCTAATATATAAATAAAATATAAATATATAAAATAGTTTATTAAATATATTTATTATATAATGTATTATTATATGTAAATAATATATTAAATAATATAGCTATCATTTATGTAGGACCTCCTATGTGCCAGGCAAGTGCTTTTACAAATAATTATCTCATTTGATCCCTCATAACAATGCCAGGAATAGGTACTTATATTATCACCATTCTATGGATGTGGAGACTGAGACAAGCATATGTTTTAAGTAACTTGTCCATGCTCATGCAGCTAGTTATCCTCATCTGAGGCTAGATTTGAACTCAGATTTTCCTGACTCTAGTCTCAGTGTCCTCTCCATTGAGCAACCTAACTTCCCAATACTAATACAGAGCAAATATACAGCAATAATTTCAGATGGAAAGGTCTAATATATGTTGGTTTGCTACAAATAGCTACAGTTCTGGAATTCCAGGTAATGGTTTCAATAATTTCACGTGAGACCCTAAAAACTGAAGTATGCATATAAACACAACCATATAAACCAGAACTTCAAATAGAAGGCTCCACACAGGAATGCCTAAGGTAGATTTGGTTCTATGTAGATATCTGTGGTCATTCTACTTCAATTCCTAAGTTCATAGTCATTTCCTTTTATTACTTCAGGTAGAATTAGAGCATTGTTCACATTATGGGCCACCAAAAATATATTGGAGTGATATAGGTGGACAAAGATGTCCAATTGTAAAGATATTCAGTCATCAAAACTAGATTCAACCTTTAAGGTAAAGGTTCTTAAACTTAACCTAGGGTTTAAACTTTTGTGATATATGTGTATATGTAGATATTTATAATACATATAATACACAAAATATAAAATACTCAGGCAACACATGTGCTCATATATATATTTACAGTACACATAAATGTATACACATTCATGCATATATGTATATATGTGCATATGCATGTACATAAATGTATGTTCACATGTATCACAAATATATGTGTTCATATACATCTTTATATATGTATTTTGCTACGATCATTTTCCTTTCTAATTTTATTTATTTTGTCTTCTTCATTTAAAAATATTATTCTGAGAATGGGTACATGGGGCAAAGGCTTTACCAGACTTCCAAAACAGTGCATCACATAAGAAAACTTAAGAATCCTTAGTCTAAATTTAAAAAAAAAATAGTAAGAGAAATGTGCATGAAGCAAATGTAAAAATCATCCTTCTGGCTATTTTCCGGCCTCTTTATTTATTAACATGGGAGGAGGGAGAGGGAGAGGTGGGAGGAAAGGAGGGAGGGAGAGAGGGAGGGAGAGAAGGAGGGAGGATGGAGAAAGGAAGGAGGAAAAAAGAGAGGGAGAGATTTGGTAAGAAATTTTTGAAAGTTCAGTCCTTTTAACTCTATCTTAGAGAAACACATTGAGCTGAATTAAGTTCATTCCTAAGTCTGATGAACTTGAAGACCTGTTAAAAGGAAAATGAACTTTCTGGGAAGTAATTTATTTATATTACTGTCATACTTTCATCTCTCTCTCTTCCCAACTCTTTCCTCTCTAAATATCTGAAAGTAGTTAAATATTGAATCTGCAGACACAGGTCACCTACAGTATGTAAATCAAAAACATCAAAGGCTTGCCTTTAGAAATTTTGACAGATCGTTTTTTTTTTTCAGAGCCAAGAAAGACTGGCAAATACAAAGACACAATAAAAAGAGGGGGTGGAGGGAGAAATCAGAGTATGTTCCCTTGACTCTAACCAGGGTAGATATCTCAGAAATTGCTCAGTTGCTATGGAACTTTTATAGCTCTTTAGACATAAACCCCTTAGAGGTAAAAAAGGGAAAACATAAAATGTATGTCTAAAAAGCTTGGTGGTAGTAAACTTTCCTCATTCACTACCCCTTTCCCTATAAAGTTCTTGAACACAGGTGCAGAAAATTGATGGACATCCAGAATTTACCATTCTACCTGCATTTTTAAAAATATAGCTTCTAGGGGCAGCCAGGTGGCTCAGTGAGTAAGAACACCGGCCTCAAAGTCAGGATGACCTGGGATCGAATCCGGACTCTGATACTTAGCACAACACCCAGAAATAATTGCCATGTAACCTTGAGCAAGTTACTTAACCCCAATTGCTTTAAAAAAAAGTTTAAAAATATATAGCTTCTTTGTCCAGAAAGATTTGAATTAGATAATGAAACCATAATACTTTATCCTGCTTTTATAAGGAAGAAATCCTCTGGACAAGGGGTTCTTCACTTTTTTTGCATGTCCTGGATCCCTTTGCATTTGATGAGGCTACTTCTCAGAATGATGTTTTTTAAAGGCACAAAATAAAACACATAGGATTACAAAGGAAATTAATTATATTGCAGCAAAGCTATCCTTTTAAAAAAGAAGGTTCAGTTAAGTTAAGTACCTCTTCTCTGGACCCATAAAGTATGTTTTCATTTGCTAAATAACTTGATGGTCTAGACATTATCCCATTAATTGAATCATGTTCATTTTATCTAAGATGAACTAATCAGCCCAACCCAAATATAAAGTATTAAGAATCATAGAAAACCAACTGAAATGTGGACCAATTGAGAGCCCTTTTCATATCAATTACCAGTAAAAATAAAATAGCTCTCTCATATTTGCCTTTTAATTTTTGCAAAGTAGTTCCTTTCTTTTTATTTTTATTTCATTCTGAACTTGACAAATACGAAATAAAATGGGAATTTCCATATACATAGCATAACAGAACATGACGAATGGTAAGTGGCACTGCAGATCTACTTTCCTTTATAAAAATATTCAACATGTAACTTTCTAAGCTGTCCAGATTGTCTGTGATTCTTTATCTTTCTTCTGTTTTGTGTGTGCATGTGTGTGTATGTGTGTTAAAAAAAGTTCAATGATCCTCTTTCCTTTCTAGTCTTTCTTTCTTTTTCCATTCTATCCCAAAATGAAAAAAGAAAAAGGGGAAAAAACCTCTTCAAACAGATAGCCATAGTCAAGTAAAACAAATCCCTGCATTAATCCTGTCTGATAATGTTTAGTTTATTCTGTCTTCTGAGTCTATTAATTCTCTGTCACTAAGTGGGTAATATGTTTCATAGACTTTTAGAATCATGGTTGTACATTGCATTGATCAGAGCACCTGTGTCTTTCATATGACACAATTTAGCCATTCTTCATTTGGTGACCAGCCCCCTTAATTTCCAATACTTGACTCAAAAAAAAAACTGCTACAAATATTTTTGCACATCTAGGTACTTTTCCTTTTCTTCAATCACTTTGGGTATGGGCCTAGTAGAGGTGTTGATGGGTCAAAGGGTTTGTAGAATTTAATAACTTGATAAACTTGGTTCCAGATACAATGATTATTTTCCATTTTTCTGTGAGGTTGAAAGAAGAAGTTTTATTATCCTTATTTTTGTCATGGTTGTCATGCAGTTGTTTCATTATATCCAACTCTTTGTGACCCCTTGTGGGGTTTTCTTGGAAAAGCTACTAGAATGCTTTGTCATTTCCTTTTCCAGCTCATTTTGCAGATGAAGAAACTGAGACAAACAGGATTAAGTGACTTGCCCAGGGTCACACAGCTACTAAGTGTTTGTGTCTGTATATCAACTCAGGAAGATACATCTTCCTGACACTAGACCCTGTTTTACAGATGAGGAAATTGAGGATCATGGATATTAAAGGACTTGCTCACAGTTCTAGGACCAGAGCTAGGAACTTAAGTCAAGTATACCCTGGCTAAGTGTACTGGCATTTATGACATGGGATTTTTTTTCTTGGTTCAGACCTGTGATTTTTTTCTTTTATATTAAATAAAATCTGACTCTCTGCAACTGCCATCTATTGGTCCCCTTTCTGGGGGCCGAGAAGAACCATTCTAATCTCTCTTTCAGATGACAGAACTTTAAAATAATTAAATGCAGAGATCCTGCTCACTCTAAGTCTTCTCTTTTCTAGGTTAAATGTTCTATTTCTTTCAACTAATCCCTATAGGGATCATCCTCTGGGTCTCCCATCTCCTAGTAGAGCACCCTGTCTTTTAAATATCAATGAATCTTCTGATCATGAACTGCAAAGCATAAGTGGGCATATTTCTGTCAGTGCCTCACATATTGTTGAATGTCATGCAATAGTTTGTCTTATTCTGCCTTGCAAAAGAATTCCACAACCATCTGCCTAAAGGGTGAAACTTACTTCAGTCCAAACACAGTCCCCAAGAGCCAAAAATAAGACTGGTACTTGTTTCAAAGATTCTCTTGCCATGGCTACTATTGATTTCCATAAACTGCTTAGCTAACCAGTCAATGTTTCCAAACAGACACAAAGGAAACTTGTAGCAGGATCATGACAGATCCCCAAATTATTTTTTTTTCTATACAAGAGAAAACACCGAACGTTCCCATCCATATTGAAACTATTAATGCCAGCTCGCCAGGGGTTCCCAGGTGCTTTTATCTGATTATACTTGACAGGTAATAGAAGGAGAGAGTTTCACATTGTTAAAAGCACCAGCACCTATTGGCCTGGAGAAAGAGACTTTTTGTTTCAATTACCTAGTACGGCTAAAAATACATGAAAGGCAGCACAAGCAAAAAGTGACCTGTCGAAAGTGGAATGGACAGTCAATTATGATATCTGAGTGATACTGGGGAAAGAGCTGGCTAAATCACTATGGGAGCTCTATTTCCATTTGAATTCTTAAAATATTCCCTGGTCCCTGGGAGCCTCTGGAAGATTTTTTTTTTTTGGTATTCACTTCTCTCTGCCATTTGGTTATATAGTACAAGAGTTGTCCTGATGACTTTGGACTAAACTCAGTGAATGGCTGAGTGTTCAAATCTATAAGAAAGAGCTGGTAATAATTCAACGGTAGGAAACTCATATGGGTAATCATTCAACACTTGCAATTGCTGAAGCAAGTTGGGGAGGGGAAACCCTACAGAGAACAATGGCTAATGGGGGAGGTGAAGATAATCAGGGCTTCAAATTTACCCTAATAAATGGTTAGCAATTAATTTGGGAGAGCATGGAATAGAGATCTCGTGGCAAAGATAGGGGCCAGGAGGCTTAGTGATTCAAAAAGAGATATAGAAAACATCCGATATGACCGCCTCTTGGTCATCTCTTACTAGGGCCAGTCTTCACTGTTTTTTGAGCTGCAAAGCTTTTAAATTTTAATGCTTAACTTTGTCCTGCCATTTTTACTTTTCAGAAGAGGCTTTGTATGTGACAAGAATGCAAGTGATATAAGACCCTTCACCTGCTCAAAAAAAAAAAAAGTGCACTAGTATTCCCTAATAAATAATACGCTTAGTGACTCTGATAAGTTTTTAAAATAAAATTTGTGTCCTTCAGGAATCTGATCCAGCATAATTTTTATGTTGAAATTTAGAGCTGTCTGGTTTCAGCCTCGTCTCTTTCATCCCTGCCACATTTAAAATCAGATCAGACATTTGGTTGTTTTCTTTTTCTTTCTTTCTTTTTTTTTTTTTTTTTGCTTTCTGGAGGTCAATAGGGGTTAAATGACTTGCCCAAGATCACACAGCTAGTTTTTGTGTTAAGTGTCTGAGGCCAGATTTGAACTCAGGTCCTCCTGACTCCAGGGCCGGTGCTCTATTCACTGCGCCACCTAGCCGCCCCAATTGTTTTCTTTAAGGAGAAAATCAAAGTAAGTCTATATTATGATGATTTGCCAAAAGGGGAGCCAACTGATCTGACACTCCTAACTTTATATAATACCTTCCAGAGAAGGCTAATCACACCCGAAAACAGTGTTGTACCCCAGAAGAAATATGTTTAAATTGAAGCAAGAAGAACAAAGATAAAACACTGAGAAAGACTTCCCAGCAATAAAGGTTATTAGCACCCTGGTGAATTGCTTCTCTAAAGACTTTTATAATTAGGAAAAATAACCCTCTAAAGATACTTTGGGACCAGTCCTTTGGGAGAGTCAGAGAGATGAACCAGAAGACCAGCTTAAAGAGAATTTTTTGAAACTAAAATTTCTGTACTGCGACAGATACTATAAATGCCAGAAGTGGCTGCACAACTTTGCTCATTTTTATTCATTATGTACCTCCTCAGAAGAAACAAGTTTTTTTGTTTTTGTGAAAATGTTAATTTTTTTAATGAACAGAAATTAATTTTCTCCCTCATACTTCTCCCATCCCTAATGAAAAAAAGGAAAAAATAAATAAACCCATGTAACAAATATAGGAGGTCAAGAAAAATAAAATATCCTCATAAAAATATATGTCTGAATGTCAAGTCTATTGTCTCTCTATCTGGAGGTAGCAGCATGCTTCAGAAGAAGCAAATTTGCAGGCAACCAAAGAGCAATGGAAAAATGGATGTTGGTTCTAAGTAGGTTGAGTATTTGATTAATTTTTACCAGCAGCATAGAAGTAAAATATAGTATAATAACATTAGCTGCTAAACAGCCAAGCCGATTCACCCCATGACTGGGGCAGTCTCTGCTTTCCCTTGACTTGTGGTAGGTTTTAAATGCTTGTTACTTTGTTCCTTTTATTTGCCTAAACCTAGATGTGCTTTCAAAGCAAAAGGAAATTTTTCAAGATGCCATCCTCAGGTACAGAGAAGTCCCTGAAGGCGTTTTAGCTAGGAAGACAGTCTGACAATTAGCAGATCTGTCAAATTCCAGAAGCTTTTCATGGCTGGAACTATTTCTCTCCTCTTGTCTCTTACCAGCCTGATACTTACTTGAATTTGCCTCTTGTACTGCTAACTCCATTGCTTAGCAAAGTGATGGAACATAGTGGGCACTTAATAAATGCTTGTTGACTTGACCTATGGGAGCATTTGGGTGAAAAAAAAGTCTATTAACAGACTTTCTACTGTTATTATATCAAAGGAATATGGTCTGGCATAGTGGATACAGAGCTGCACTCCAAGGAAGGAAGATGTAGGTTCACGTCCCACCTCCTACATGTGCTGACTGGTTGCTTTACTTCTGGGCAAATAACTTCACCTCTCAGTGCCCTCACTATATCTCTAAGAAGGTTCCCACCTGCATTGGAAGAATTTCCTTACCTAGAAGTTCCTTATTTGAATGAAATGGCAGGTTCATTCCCTTTCCCTCTATTGTAATTAGTTTGCTTTTATAATACAATTTAAGGTCAGCAAAATGAATTTTGTCATCATAAAATCCCTGGAAGATAGATGCTATTACTATAATCATTTTACTTTCCTAAAGGCACATAGTCAGAAAGTATGCAAGACTGGATCTTAACTCAGGTCTTCCTGACTACAGATCCAGTGCTCTCTCTATTGTAACACCTCATTACCTACAAGACTTTAAGCCATAATCTCAATCTCTCTCTCTCTCTCTCTCTCTCTCTCTCTCTCCACAAACACACACACACACAGACAAAAATCTATTTCTCAATCAACCCAAGAGCTTGTATTTACATATTATCCAATATTTTTATTTATTTTTAAATATTTAGCAATTTTTAGCAATATTTTTAGCAATATTTTACTCAAAGTAAAAATCTTATGGCCTATATTATTGAAACTTGATTTTCTCTTTCTCTTGCTGTTATATTTCCAAAATGAAATTTTAATTCAATTTTTAACTGTGAAAACACAGCCAAAGTGCCTTTATATCACTGATGTGAAAGGTTAATGGGATTGTATCAGACTTTTACAGTACTGCAGTTATGTTTCCAGGGACCTGGTTTGAAGGCTGTCTCCCCATGGGAGATCATAAGATTTGGATCTTCAAGGGACCCCACTTCAATCAAATACATGCAATAGCACATTGTATTGAAACTGGGTTATTATTCTGCTTGCCATATGATATTACTTCAAGGTTTCTCTAAATCAAAGAAACAATGTTTGGGAGTCCCTGCTTCACCTTTACTGCTGAAAGGTACACTCATTCATTTGGACCCAGAGGTAATATTTCCATTTACATCTGCCATTTCTACTTGGGATCAACAACTCTCCCCCCTCAAAGTCATAGATTTTTCTCTCAAAATCAGATGCAAACCAATTTAGTCTTTCACTCTGGGAATTGGTTCCAAGTGGAAAATTGGGGTATTTCTAGATGTTTCATCCTGTAGATGATACTCTTCAAAACTCCTCTTTCAAAAAGTAAAAACAGCTAGACTTTTTCACTTACTGTAGATTTGCTCTAAAGGGGGAATAGAAAAAATACATTTATCAAATACTTACCATATATTAGGCAATGAACGAAGTGCTTCACAAATATTATCTCATTTGATCCCCACAACAATCCTGTGATGTATTGATTATTATTATTATCATTTTGCAGTTGAGAAAATGGAGGTAGATAGGAGTTAAGTAACTTGCCCAAGGTCATACATCTAGGTTGTATTTGAATCTGGATTTGAATTCAGGTTTTCCTGACTCTAAGCACATTGTGCCATCTAACTGCATCAAAGGGAGGGAGAGAATTTAACCTACAGTCCTTGAACTCAGAACTTTTAATATTTTAATGATTCTTTCAATATAATTGTTTTCCTTCATAATCCTATATACTTTATTTTATGCATCTAAAAACAGTATTCCTGAAGGAGTTCATAGGCTTCACCAGAGGGATCTGTGGCACAAAAATGGTTAAGGACTGACGTAATCATGCTTCTGAGCAGACAACGTAGATACCCTCAACTTAGGGTCAAGTAAGTTGGGGTGGTGGAATAGTAGAGTAGAAAAGTTAGGAATCATAGAATAGACATGGCAGGCAGGGGTGGGGGGACACTCAGGCACAACCCAGAATGCCTCCATTTCAGTCTTCTTTCTCAAACCCTCTACCACTTAGGATCTAGCTGAAGAACCTTGGCCAACTGCTTCTGCTTCTCAGCATCTTAGCTGTTTTAGCTGTCAGATTTGTATGACAACTGGGGCCTATGATCCTTGAGTTCCACAATGTTAGATCCTTTCTTCTGCATTATGGGACTGCCAGTGCCTTTATACAGGCTGGACACAGTGCCTGGAATGTTGAGTGCTTTAACACCTCCAGTCCTGAAGCCCTTGTTCTGATTGGTGAGCTCCTCCTCAGAATCACCATCTGAGGAAGTTCACATGCCAACCATATGCAACTTTAACCTGGTTCAGTTCCCGACTCTCCCTATTACTTTTCCACCTTAGCCCATCAGATAACCTCCTCTGGCCCTTTTCAGCTCCCCCTTTAAAATGTAAACTCCCTGAGGGCTTAGGCTGTCTTTCTTTTTGCTCATATTTATGTTCCCTGAGATTAACACATTGATTTGCAGAGAGGAAACAGTTAACAAATGCTTCATCTAAGCCATACACGATGTCCCAAAAGTCTTAGTGCAGTTTTTAAGTTTCTAATAGCAGAAAACTCAATTAGGACTTCTGGTAAAATCCAATCTCCCCATCCTTATCTATGCCTTGGGAAGAAGTACTTCAGTGTTCAAATCAAGGCCTACTTCCTAAACAAGACCTTTTCCTATTCTCTCAGGTGTTAATTCTCCCACCCCTACTCCCCTTCACCCATTTCTTTGCACTGAATTTGTGTTAATTTTTCTATGAATTCTGGTCATTGCCCAGAAGAATGTGCCCCTTAAGAAAAGAGACCATTTTCCTTTTCTCTTTGTCCCTTTATATCTCCCTAAACTGAACCCTACCTATTCATCCTGATCTATTCTTAGACCTTACTCCTCCATTATCTCTCCCCCATTTCAGCATGACAGAACAGGGGCTCACCACTTCGTATCCCACTACTAAAAATTTGCTGAACCTTATCATAAGCAAATGGCTAAATGTTGCAAATTACAAGGCTGAACATTACCTTATTGCCAATTGATCTAGCTCTATGCCTCATGAGGCCATAATTCACAAAGCACCCTCATCAGCTGAGCTCCATTGTAACTCTCAAACTGAACTCCTGTACCTTACAATTTGTTTAGTGACAGTTCATGGGTCCATTAGCTCCTCCAGAAACACCCACTGGCACTTATGCAGTAGCAGGTGCCCTCTCTATGCAGACTAACCCAAACCATCATGGAGGTTCGCCTGACCCACTGGGTCATTTGAGAAAAACGAGTGTTCTCAGCTATTTCATCCTGGCCTGACCACATTTTGTAAGTAAACTAAGAAAGTGGACTCTGCTGAGTACATTTATTAACTCCAAAGTATGTTGTCCTTTAAATTTAGTGCTCACATATTTAGAATCAAGGAGCAGTGTTGCTTGACAGGTATACAGTCAGCTCCAGAGTTAGAAAAACCTTGAGTCTTAAACGAAACAAAACAAAACAACAACCAAATTCTGGCTTCTGGTTGTGTGATCCTAGGGAAGTCACTAACTTTTTGGTGTCCCAGACAACCCACTTAGACTACAACTTGTAAAACAAGTAGATTAACTGCTGATCTTCACTGGCAAAGGAAGTTTCCTACTGAGAAAGAGTTTCCTATACCAATGAAATCAAGGATGTGTGTGTGTGTGTCCATACACAAAAATATACATATGTATAATTAAAGGATTTTGTGCATGTGGGAGATGTTAAGGAGCTGCTTCTGGAAGAAGACATTCAAGGTTATCCTCCCCAGGGGTGGGAGCATCATCTTTCTATTAGATGAATAGCCAGAAGGTGGCCAGAAGGCTCAGTGGAGAGAGCACTGGGGGTGGAGTCAGGAAGACCTGAATTCAAATCCAGCCTTAGACACTTTTCAGTTCTGTGACCCTGGGCAATCCCCTCAACCCTATTTGCCTCAGTTTCCTCATCTATAAAATGAGCTAGAGAAGGAATGGCAAACTGTTCCAGTATCTCTGCTAGGAAAACCCCAAATGGGGCCATGAAGAGTTGGACATGACTGAAACTACTGAACCATGAAAATTCTAACAGGAACTACTTAAGTTGTAAATGTAATTCCCTCTCCCTTTTCAGGCACTGAGGGCATGCTGGAGTAGGGTTATGCCCTCTCAAGTTGGGGGGAACATTTACATGGAGGAATCTTATGTAGGGTTTGTTCTTGCCCTATTTTTTAAATATTCTTTTGTAAAAGCTAATCTGAATGCTAATTAAATGGAACTAGGGTGCTTAGAACCTCTTAAAATTAGGGAAACATAGTTCATTGGGGCTTGGGCCAATGGCAGACTAGCTACCCTAATCCCCTTGGGGTACTAGAGAATCCTTAGAGAGTGGTGAAATGAAACATGCCTGACCTTTTAGCAATGGGACCAGAATAGTTGCTGTTATTGCTGTTGTATGTGTGTGTGTGTGTGTGTGTGTGTGTGTGTGTAAAAGCCTCTTAACCCAAGGTCTATGAGCTTAATTTTTTTTCGCTCTATTTTTTGGAGGGGGGAAGGCAAGACAATTGGGGTTAAGTGACTTGCACAAGGTCACATAACTAGTAAGTGTGTCAAGTGTTGGAGGCTGGTTTTGAACTCAGGTCCTCCTGACTCTAGGGTTGGTGCACCTAGCTGCCCGAATTTAATTAAAAATATTTTAAACTATCATTTCATATGACTGTTTCCTTTATAATCCTGCACATTTTATTTTATACATTCAAAACTATTGTTCTGAAGAGGGGTTCATAGGCTTCGCCAGATTATCAAAAGGGTTTATGAAATACACAAAAGGTTAAACACTACTCTACGTATGTGCGTGTACATACATGTACATATTAGATGTAATAAAAGAGTAGGTATACATGTGTATGTGTGTGTGTGTGTATATGTATATATACACACATACACACACATACATCTACATACTTGAGTAAGTTAGGTGACACAGTGAATAGAGTGCGGACCTGGAGTCAGGAAGACTCATCTTCATGAGTTCAAATCCAGCCTCAGACACTTATTGGCTGTGTAACCTTGGGCAAGTTAAGTAGCTTAACCTTATTTGTCTCAGTTTCCTTATCTGAAAATTAAGTGGAGAAGAAAATGGCAAACCCCTCCAGTGTCTCTGCCAAGAACCCCAAATGGAGTCACAAAGAGTCAGACATGAGCGAAAAACGACTGAACAGCAGCAATCAAGAACATACATGCACACATTCATATGTCTAAATTATTTAAGTATATTACATATACACACATGGGCACTGCTTTTGTCATTTGAAGACATTGGATACCAAAGACAGGATCAATAATGAATGGAGGTGACAATGATGATGATGAACATCATCGTGATGTTATCTGACATTTTTAGAACACTAAAACTGTCAGGAATCGTGAGTCTGTTGTATATGAAAACAATAGGAACTATAGAATCACACTACTGGGAATGGAGAAAAGAACACCCGATACATCGCTCAGGAATAGAGGTCTATCTCTATTAAATTATAGGTTTGATATGTTTCCCTATCAAATTACAGAACCCGAGCAAGGTTAGCTGAAAGATCCCACGATCCTTTACCACGGGTGAAGAACGCTCTGCCTATAAGCACAGCATTTGGGATTCTGTGCAGCTCTCCTGCACCGGCAGTGTTGGAAGGCATAATAACTTTGAAACTATTTGAAACTATCCATTCCAGCTTCAAGCTATTTTCCTACCATGCCGTTTTTATGGTAGCACTAAAGGCTCCATGTACAAGCAGTTGGCGTGAGTGTTGCAGTTTTATTGTTATGTCACAAAAATGCTGATGCACAGAATGATGTTGGGGTTAGTGCCTGCTCAACTGGCCCACTGCCATTTGGACAATGGTTCCATTATCGGAGAATGGGGAAACTGAGGGAAAAGAAATTGGTCAGAGCGAATATAGTAAGTCCCACAATGCTCTTGGTAATAGCAAACAGGTTGAGTAGGTTTATTCACCAGTGATGATTCATACATAATTTTTACAGCTGGATACTTCAGGTATTAAGAGCTTATAATATGTAAGGTAACTCTTTTGTTGACCCTGCTGCCTCATACTTCACTTTCATAGTATCTTTAGAACACTTGCATAAAACCTATTCAACCTTATGACCCACACTTATTAATTTATTACCCAGCATCTTTAAAACTCTACTATGGGTCAAGCAGTGCATTAGGCCCTGGGGATAAAAAGTCAAAAATATCCCTGCTCTCATTCTATTTTATGAGGCAAGAAGTATATATGTAAATTCAGTCAGAAAATAAATGCACATGCATATATATGTATTATATTATATACAGAATAAATATAAAACAAATACAAGATGATTAAATGCAAAATAATTAGTAAGAGGGCACTAGAAATTGGGGGAATCAGGAAAGGCTTTAATAGAAAATGGTACTTGAGCTACATGTTGAAGATGATGTGGAATTCTGTGGAGCAGAAAGGAGAAGAAAGTTCATGACACTAGACAATGCAAAGACTTGGCAATAGGAGATGGAGTATTGGGTGGGGATGAAAAGAATTAAAGCCTCTTTGGCTGACCAGCTAGGCTGCTTTCCCCATAGAGTCACGGGATTACAGGATCTAGAAATAGGAGGAAGCTTCAGGGTCATCTAGTATAATGCCCTCAGTTTGCAAATGTGAAAACCTAGGCCCAAAGAGGTTGTGTTTTCTTCAAAGCCATGTAGTAGTAGTAGTAGTAGTAGTAGTAGTAGTAGTAGTAGTAGTAGTAGCAGTAGCAGCAGCAGCAGCAGCAGTAGAATTGATCTTGGTGGTGGTGGTGGTGGTAGCAAATTTGCATTTACATTGCTTGGTTGGTTGTTGTCCTTTATTACATAATACTTTAAGGTTTTATCTTCATGACAGCTTGGTGAAATAAGTACTTGAATATTTCAAGGATATGTAATTCTGTTGTATGTGTATTCCCTCCACTAATGCCTATCATAATTCCTCTATAACTTAGTATCCTAGATCTAGAGCTGGTAGGATTTTCAAAGTCATCTAGCCCAAATCCTTTTGCCCTAGGTGTGGAGAAAGATAATAATTTACTAAATCTTTTCTCCTACTTCATAGACACTTTGAGAAACCTTGGATTTGGGCCCTCCTCTCTTCATAGATAACACCATCTATGGGACCCCTGTTATATTTCACTACTATAGAAAGAACCCCAGCTATATTTCACCTCATTCACATATACCTTATTCACCAGGTAGGGACCTTTGCCTCCCCAACTCCCTACTTCCAGGTCCCTTTTATGTGTTATTAATCCCATCAGAATGTAAGATCTGACTTCCAAGGTCATGTGAATGAAAAGATGGCAAACTAGACATTGTCCCCGATTCCCATGTGTTTTCAAACCTCTCCAAAACAGAAATTATACACTAAAAATAAAGCAGCTTTGACTGTCTCCATGGTCTAGGAAAACTAGAATTTTTTAAAAAGCTTAAAAAAACCCTAAGAACTGAAACCACTGGCCCTGGGCTCACTCAGCACCTTTCTCCCACCTCCATGCATTATGGCAGTTAGGATACACTATCCAACCCAAAGACATGACACAAGCTTAAATCAAAACTCATATACCCCAGTCCCCTCTCCCTCTTTCCAATGCTATGGAGATCTCAGGCCCACAGAATTTACTTAAGTTTTAACAGCCTGGTTCACCATAACCCTTCAGCAGCAAAAGCCTCCTGGGGTTGCAACCTAGAACCACCAGCCCTGCAAAAGTCTGAACTACCATTTCCAAGGACAATAGTCTCTAAATTGCTGGTTCTGGGCCAGCGATCCAAGCACAATAAGGAGGGAAAAAAAGATTGAAAAGTGCCAAAGATTTCAGGAAGAAGAAAACTCAAAGATTTTGAACAGATAAATCAACAGAAAAAAACAGTAACAAGATATGTAAATGGCCTGCACATCTAGTGAACAAGTTCAGGCATCTGTGAATAAATAGTTCAAATTAAAATAATCCAACACTTAATGAAACAGAGGACTCCATGGAATTTGAGGAGTACATGGAACCACAACATGCTTTTTCTGAGTAATTTAAAGAAAAATTGAGAATTATGAGAACTGAATTTATATCCTCCACAATAAAAATAATGGACACAATAGAAAAACTAGAATCTGCAAGGGTACGCCTCACCAGATGGGGTAGCTAGGTTATGCAATACATAGAGCGCCTACCCTGGAAAAAGGAAGACTCGTCTTGAGTTCAAATCAAGCCTCAGACATTTACTAGCTATGTGACCCTGGGCAGGTCTCTTAACCCTCTTTGCCTGAGTTTTCTCACCTATAAAATCACCTGGAGAAGGAAATGGCAAACTAGTCCACTATCTTTTCCAAGACCCCAGAATGGGGTCACAAAGAGTTGGACATAACTAAAAAAACAACTCAACAATAACAATAATGTTTCACCTCACCAGAGACAAAAAAGAGAACAATGATTGGAAATGGAAATATACAGAAGTGCAGGAAAACCTAGAAGGAGAGAAGCAAAAAAAGAAAAACCCAAAATGACAAAACTACAACATTAAAATAAAATATGCACACTATGCATGCAAAATATATGTTATCTTGAAGGCAGGACCAGAGGAGAAAAGCTAAGGATCATAGGTCTCCCAGAAGAACATGAGAAGACAAAAAAACCTTTAATGCTATAGTAGAAGATATAATAAAAAGAGAACTTCTCAGAACTTCTGAGTATAGAAAATAAAATTCCAGCTGAAAGAAGTCACAGATTTACTCTAAGAAAAAAAAAAATTAAAACCCAAGACCTCAAACTCCAAGACACATAGTGGTTAAATTTAATAATTCAATTTATTATGTAAGTCTGTATCTCCAAAACTTAATAGGTGACTGGCACATAATAAAATCTTAATGAACATATTATTTCTCTCTATCTATCCATCCATTTTTCTATACATTTATCCATTCATCATCCATCTGTCTTCTATCCATATAGATATATAAATTCATTCATTTATCCAACTCTTTATCTATCTATCCGTCAGTCTATCCATCTATCTATCTATCTTTCTATCTATCTATCTATCTATCTATCTATCCATCCAATGTCAGTACCAGAGCTGGGATTCAAAAGTATGTTCTCTAACTGTAAATCCAGTGCTCTTTCCATGTTAACATGCTCAGTCCTCATTGCCCTCTGAATATTTCATGTTCATATCAGGTCCAGTATTTATCCATGAGATGCACAGTGACATTATGAACACAGAGTTGGCCTCAAAACCAAGAAGGCCTGGCTTCAAGTCCTGCCTCTGACATGGCACTGGCTGTGTGAACCTGGGCAATCCATTTAACTTACCAGTGCTCTGAGAAACTCTCTGACTTTAGTAATGCGTTGAAAGGAGTTTCCTCACCCAGTAGTTCCTTATACCAGTGAAATTACAGACAGAGTCTCCATCTTTCTTCTTATTTTGTTCATTAACTTCTAGAATCACAGAATCTCATCATGGGAAGAGACCACAAAAATCACATGTTCTGGTTCATGTGTCCGCAGGATTCTCCTCTACAATGTGTCTGGGAAATGATCAATCAGCCTTTGCTCCAAGGTCTCCAGTGAAAGGGAGAGCTTTGCTTCTGGTAGCAGCCCACTCCACTCAGAGATACCATTATTTTCAGGAAGGTTGTCCTTACAATGAGGTAAAATATGCCTCTTCCATTTCCATCCTCTTAATTTTCCCTGCCAAGGGCAGGCAGAACAGGTCTGATTCCGACTCTCTTTTCTCAAAATGTTCTCCTTTTCTAATATTCAAGGTTTAGCTCAGGTCTCATGTCTTCTATGAAACCTTCCCAAACTACCTCAGCCCACATGGATGTCTTCATGTCTCCCTTCCCTAAGTTACTGGATCATTTCTAGTTCATTCCAGCCACATGCTGTCTCACATCATTATTTGACTGCCTAATCTGGGCTTGCCTTGTCTTCTCAACTAGATTAAAAGCTCCTTGAGGGTTATGACTATGACTCACAGCTCTTTTGCATTCTCCAAAGCACCTAGGGCAGCATTTATGAAAATTTCAAGGACACAGAGTTTCATGGCACCAGTAGATAAATCCCTCCACCAATAAAGATAGAAATTCTGCTACATCTTAGTACATGACACTTGCTAGTTGTTGTGATAGAGGAGGGAGGGGGATGGGTGAAGGCTTAAGAAGCCACACCCACTAATCAATCTTCTGGATATAAGATTGCTTTAGGTCTTCAGACAGAAGACACAATCTATCATTCTGCCTCTATCTTATACTTACATAGTTGTTTCCCTGTTACCCTTTCCATCAGAATGTGAGCTGCTTGTATCCCCAGGGCCCGGCACTGCTTAATAGATGTTGACTAACAGACTGACTGACCTCACATGGTCAGCATAGAATGACTTAATTTCCAGTTCAGCAGGGCCTACTAGAATTTTCTGTCCATTTGCATAGCTTTCAGAAACTCAGGGTCACCTCCATATTGTGATGAAATATTTCTGTAGGACTTCAGTGGAGGTGTAAGATGCATAATGAGTGTTAAATAAGTACTTGCTGCATTGAACTGGATTATTGTTGTTTTATTAGCTAGACCATGTCCTCTGGGCCTGACATCATTGAAATGCAGGCTTTCTTCCTGCCCACTCTGACCCTGAACCTCAAAAAGAGAACACCAAGCCACTAATACATACATACATACATATATACATATATATATATACACATAAATATATATATATATATATATATGAGGTTTTTTTTCTTAGGAAAAGGGAGGATGGTCACATTTCCCCCACTGAATTCAAGTAAATCTATTCTACCTTTCTCTGCCCTCTTAGTTGTTTCAATTAGGCATTCTTTTCATGGTCTAAACTAGCATGGAACCATTCAAATTCTTTCAGGTTCATTTGGAGAGAAAGTGAATTTAAGATACAGTATAGTAGTTAATTAAGCTTGCTTTTTGCTTCCCAATGAAAATTGAACTTGGTTATAATATGGAGGAAATGGTTAGAAAACTTTGCTTTCAAGCAGATCCAAAGGATGGGGACAAAGGAAAGAACACATCTCTGTGAGAGTAAAGGTTAGAATTAAGCTGCACAAGTAACTTAAAAATCAGGAAACTTAGGGGCAGCCAGGTAGCTCAGAGAGTAAGAGCACCGGCCCCAGAGTCAGGATGACCTGGGATCGAATCCGGGCTCAGATACTTAGCACCACACCCAGAAATAACTGGCCGTGTAACCTTGAGCAAGTTACTTAACCCCAATTGCCTTAAAAAAAATTCAGGAACTTTGCCCAATGACCTGGAGCCCTGCTATAATATTGATTTAGGGTTCATGCTATGGGCCTTACAATAAGTCTCTTGATATTACATCAAGTAAAACCCCTGGGATGAGGCCCCATGGTACATTAAAGCATACTCTAAAAAGGGGGGGAAAGGTTAAAGTAAGAGTCCAATATTCAAAGGAAGCTGCAACATAATTTTCCTTTTATTTTCTCTTTCCCCACTTAATAATATTTCATCTTTTCCAGTTACATGTAAAGAAAGTTTTCAGCATTCACTTCTACAAGACTTTGAATTTCAGGTTTTTTTCTCTCTCCATCCCCTCTCCTCTCCCTGAGACAGTGTGCAATCCAATATAAACCATACATGTACAATTATATCAGACATATCTCCACATGAGTCATGTTCTGAAAGAAGAATCAGAACAAAAGGTAAAAACCATGAGGAAGAAAAAAAGAGAAAAAAGTAAGTTTCAATCTGCATTCAGACTCCATAGTTCTTTCTCTGGATGTGGACAGCATTTTCCATCATGAGTCCCTTGGAATTGTCTTATATCATACAAAGCAACTTTGGATCCTTCTAATTGATGTAAGAAGTGTTCCCCACCCCCACCCCTTCACCCTCATCCATCAAATGCCATATAAGGGAAAGGAAAATAAAAAAAAGAGGGTGAGGGTAGCCAAGGTCTTGAAAAAAGACCCCAAAGTAATTTCTGAGCAAGTGCTACCAGGGTACATGAGGCTAAATTTTCGGTAGAGGTCATAGAGTGCCACAAGCAACCATGAGGAAGAGCTAAGAAATAGAAATGAGTGAAGAAAAATGAATGGTCTTCTTTGGCCAATTCCTGGATTAGAGCAATGGTTCTTAACCTGAAGACCATGGATTCTAAAATATATCTATATATTTAAAATAATATCTTTATATTTTAAATATATATGATAATAGCATTTTAATAATTGATTAATTTTATAATTTTACATGTTTTATTTTGTACATTTAAAACATTTTGAGAAGGGGTGGGTAGTCTTCACTAAATTGTTAAAGAGATCAATGATACAAAAAAAATTTTAAGAATTTCTAGATTAGAAAACATACAGATCATGGAAATGTTTGAGGTATCATTGCAATTCATCTAAGCCAGAGGACAGCATGGGGATGAAAGCCAAAGAAAATGGCCAGTCCATGTCATAACATTAGTATCAACCACAGTAGACACCAAGGAGGAGAATGCCAGGAAGGTGCAAGGTAGAGAGGGGAGAAAAAGAACATCCTGAAGTAGGAGAATTAGAAGAAACCTTCAAAGTCATTCATTCCAACCTCATTTTACATAATGAGGACCCTGAGCCACAGAGAGAGATGTGACATGGATAGCAGATGGCTGAGCTAAGATTCAAAACCCATTTCCTCTCATGTCAAATTCACTGGTCTTTTCATGATTCCACAGTCCTTCCTCCCTGTCCCTTGAATACTTCATGTTCCTTTCTGACCAGTGTTTTGTGCCTGTTCTTCCTGAATTAAAGAAACTCAGACTTGGAAACTACCTCAGAGGTCATCTATTCTGGCTCATATGAGAACAACATTTCTGATAAGTGACCAATCAGCCTCTGCTCAATACTTGAGATGAACTAGGTGTCAATATGTATAATGAGGCACAGGGTTGAAGCTCAGATCCACGATAAGAACCCAATGTTCCCATCCTGGTGTGTTAAAATCAGGTGTCAAGAAAAGAAGATTGGAATGATTTTATTCAACTAAATAGAGTTTGATTTTTCCCCCTTTTGAAACTACTGACCATTGGTTCTAAATAAGATTAAATAGTCCTTCACTATGGCAATCACAAGCCTGCTACCAAGGGACATTTTATCTTCAAAGGGGGACAAGAGAACAAAGTTTATACAATGATGGCTATGGGTTTAGAACCACTGGGTTAGGGAAAGAATGACGGGATGATAGTATACTGACCATGGAGGAAGGAGTACAGGCAGATTCATTGACGAACGTTTCCTTTGTAATTTAGTTTCATGTATGCTCAAATCACTTAACATGGAGGCACCCACATGGGAGAGTCCAAGGAACAGCTTCTGGGAGAATACACTCTGCCAGTCCTCTACCACATGGGTTTGATTGACTATGCAGCCAGAATAGATTGTGTCTTTAAACTGACCAGACTAAGACATTCTTGCTTCTTTCAAGAGGTGCAGAGTAGGTGAAGGTCCTGTTCACTCACAGCATAGACAACATGAATTGAGCAAGATGAGAGGAAGGCTACTTTTCTCTCTTGCTACTCCTCCTCCTAGGCCCTGTGGCCCTAAGAATAGGGTTTAGAGCTTTTCTCTGTCTTGTTTGTCCCTTCCAGTTCTGAGCTCAGGCAATGGAATCCCTATCAGACTTAGATTTAATCTATGGTGACCTGGAAGGCAGGATCCTAGGCCTGATGCTGTAGTCAAGCCAGCAAAGAAGCCCTGAGAAACAGGGATGCCTGGAATTTTAGCCCAAGGGAGGCTTTGGACTGGGTACTAGGTGAGATTTTGCTATAAGGAAAGCATATTAAACTGTGAACCTAATCCCCTCCACTCCCCTGAATTGAGGTGATGGGGAGAGGGGCAGAAGCAGGGAGGATTATGCCCCACTCAAGTGTTTGTGTGTTGGGGATAATGGTGTTTGTATGTTTGCTCAGGTTATATCTTTGGAGTAAATATGCCTTTGTAAAAGCTAATCTGACCACAAGTATTTAAACGAACTGGTGTATAGGAGAATACTTAGTATTCTTGTATCCTTGTATTGCTTCTTCTGACCATCGTGTGAACACTTGCCCTATGTGAATTCTCCATAAAATGGTCTTTTTGACAAGTGTACATTTTGCATTCAAGCAACGTGGCCAGCCTATCAGAGTTGCATTCTCTGAAATAGAGTTTGAATAGTTGGCAGTTCAGTTCGAGAAAAGACCTGTGTGTAGAATCTTATCCTGCCAGGTGAGCTTCAGAATCTTCCTAAGACAACTCAAATGGAAGTGATTCAGTTTCAAAGCATGGCTCTGGTAGACTGTCCAGGTACCACAGGCATATAATGATTGAAAAAACCATTGTTGGGCGATGGAGCCAGTGACAAAGAAAGCCAAACATCCATAATGGTACTGGAGAAGTGAAATATACCACACCTTGTTTTCAGGCAATGGGGGCTAGGGTAGTCACTGTTATACCTCTAACAAGGCAGATCATAAGCCGATTGTGCTTGCACATGCTTTTTGCTCATCTTTCTAGAAATTAACTGTAAGAAGGCTACCCAATGTGCTAGATTTTCCTCCAACCCCATGAAATAGCACTGGAAAACTCTGACTGTCCACCAGTCATCCCTTGCCTTGACATATGACAAATCCTTCCTCTCTTCCCATCATCTATTTCCCCATTGACATATTTTGTTCCTGTTTTCCCTTGAAGTTCTTCACTGGTTATCTGTTACAGCCTGTTCCCACTCACCACACACCTCTCCACTGCCCTCTGTGTGATATACATTTTTCAGTTCTTCAGAGACTATTATGTTCCTTGGCTCACCACCCTACAGTAGCAAGTGGTTGAATATTGGGGGAGATAATACAGGTCCATAAATAACTATAATACAGAACAAAATAAGGTGAGACTCATATCAATAGCTCCAAGTCGGTTTGGTGGAGCAGTGAATAGAGCCTGGTGTCAGGACACCTACATTCAAATCCCACCTTGGATCCTTATCTGGGCAAATCACTTCACCTCTGCCTCAGTTTCCTCAAGTGTTAAATAGGGAGAAAATGTAAGATGCAAAATAGGCACCTGCCTCCCAAAGCTGTTTTGAGGATTAAATAATATTTGTGGTGGCTGTTGACCTTTGTTCTCGAAGAAGACAAACACGACATCACTCTGCTATAGTCAAGTTGCAGTGCATTCAACCGTGGCTGATCAGACCAACATGACCTGGGAAGACTCTACCACAGGTTGACCACAAATAGTGTGTCTGAAGACTTGGGGTGGACTCTCCAAATTTGCACATCTCACGTTTCTTTTGAGCTGTTTCAATTCTGTTTTGCTCATAGAGCACAGCACCTTCTCTAACAAGGGCATGCCATGTTGACTAGTCCTGTGCCAGTGTCTCCCATGTCACACAATCAATTCCAAAGTTCTTAAGAGAGACCTTGAGAGTGCCCTTGTATCGCTTCTTCTGAACACCATGTAAGTGCTTGCCCTGTGTGAGTTCTCCATAAAATAGTCTTTTTGGCAAGCACACACTTAGAATTCGAACAACATGGACAATCCATTGATCTGTTCAGTGCTCTCTGAAGCAAAGTTTGCGTTCTTGATTGTCTAGTTCAAGTAAGGACCTCAGTGTCTGGTACCTTATCCTTTCAGGTGATCTTCAGAATCTTCCTAAGACAATTCAAATGGAAGCGATTCAGTTGGCTGGCATGGCACTGGTAGACTGTCCAGGTATAACAGGCATAGAACAATTGAAATAACATTTGTTGAGCACATGGAGCTGTGCCTTACACATGACAGGAACTTAATAAATGCTTTTTTTTCCTTGTTTGAGTCTTTCCCCCCAAAGGATTCAAAGATCTATGCTGATGGAAGAGGAACTTTGGGCTTCTTCTGTTTGGATACAGAGAGCTAAACTACTCATAGTGATAATCAATAAACATTTAGCACCTACTAGGTATCAGTCATTGTGCTAAAGGCTGGCAAATTGAAAAAAAAGTTCTAAGAAAATGGAAGTTCCTACACTCAAAGAGCTTATACAATAAAGGAAGATAATGTACAAAAGGAAAGGGTACCCAGCCCAGGTGCATGATGCTCATAGGTTGGAAAGTAAGCAGAGTTGCTGGTATGAAATGAAGAGTCATCTGTAAAATTCTGAGGTTTCTATAAAAGGATTTTGGGAGGAATTTTTTATTTTGCTTCCAGGCCTCCAACTGGAGGTGAGAAGCAACCAAGGTGTCTAAGGAGTTGTTGAGTAGTATCAAAGCTGAAATAATCTCTGTGATAATAAGGCTTCTGATGATGGGCTTTTCCTGGGAGAGGGAATGATGTTCATGGAGTCAAAATCAAACAGAGCAGCTGATGGGAAATAAACTAGTAACTGCGGGTACAAGTTACCATAAAGAAGATTTAGTCGGGAGGTAAAGACAAACTTCCTAAATGATTAGATCTATCCCAAAGTGGAATGGGTTGCTTTAGGAAATGGTGGGCTCCCCTCACTGGGGGTCCTCAAAGTTCAGATGAATATTTCTAGGGCATATTGCAGAAGGGATGTTTGGTCAGGTGTGGGTCAATGGCCTCTGAGAACCCTCCAGCTCTGAGATTCTTTGACTTTTTGAGGACAAGATCATTTCTGCCACTGAAGGCTTTTTCAAAGAAGTGATATTTGAACTGAGCCCTGAAGGATGAGAAGAATTTTAATGGGTAGAGATAAGAGAGGAGGGTATTTATCTTGGAGAGTATGAGTAGAGATGTGCCTGAGGAAAAGGAGAAAACAAAATGACCTTTCAAGGCTCCTTACCTTGAATTTTTTCAAATGATAACTGTTTTCACTAACATTTTTTTCATTTCTTCAATTTTAATATAAAGTATCCCAGAATGCTTATCAAGCTATAAATAGAATTCCCCATATAGAGAAAATAAGGTGCCTGAGCCTCATTTCACTACACAAACACCATGTTCACAGACGACTTTGTAAACTGGATTGCTTCTGCTCTTATAAATTACAATTACTTATCACATTAGGTCCTAATTGTCTTTTCAGAGTGCACTCAATTACAAAATTAGAATCCTTATCTTCATATAACAGGCACCTTCTATACCTAGCCCTATAAAATGTTCAAATGGCAAAGAGAAATGGTTTTCTTGGTGTATTCCTGTTAATTTAAAGGCCATCCTAAATCAAAGCAGGAATGGGACTTTGTGTGACTGGTAGAGTAGCATCCCAGAAGACTGAAGGACAGAAGGATAGGCTATGCAGAAACTTAAGGAGAGACACCAAAGTCATGGACAAGCAGCCTTTTCTCTCCTACTCAGATTCATCTCAGCAAAAGGGGTAAGCAAGCACATTAGTTTGTCTGTTGCAAGGCCTTAAATTTAACAACCTTTCAGCCTAATAGGAGATAAAGGGTGATACTGAAGAAAGATAAGGTCTTTGAGCAAAGACAGTTGCTTCATGACCAGAAATGAAAAGCAACACATAGTATACACTCTGTTAATTGACATCCTACTCAACTAAACACTATTAGTCAGTACTTCTTCAAGACGCAGCTCAAGGATCACTGTCTACATGATGTTTCTGATTCTTTAAACTACTCGTGCCCTCTCTTTCAAATTTCCTTATTTAACTAATTTGTCTTTATTCTCTCGATATTTTATTCTGAATATCTATAAGCATATTCATTCCATAAACAAATGCATTTACAGAAGGATATATTTATACACATGTGTGCATATATGCAGATATACACACATACATGCATAAGTACAAG
>NW_027185764.1:21351019-21359258 GCF_028583685.1 Petaurus breviceps papuanus
AGAGAGAGAGAGAGAGAGAGAGAGAGAGAGAGAGATCTGCCCAAAACTATCTGCAGTCCTTTGAACTTTATCATTTGTTCCTCTCCCCACATGGCCAGGTACCTTCTCCCCCCCCCCCCCCCCTTCCGCTCCCTTTTGTGTTTTGTTTTTTCCCTTTAGACTGTAAGCTTTTTTAGGGCAAGGGGGCAGGGACTGTTTTTTTTTTTTTTTTTTCTTTTCATTTTCTTTTCTTTCTTTTTTTTGTATTTTTATCTGTTTCTGATTAGAGGCAGAAACTAACCTGATAGGTAAACTTTACAAGTGAGTTTCTAATATAAAAGTTATTGATTTGATGGAATCACAAAATCAACAAAGAATTCAGAATTCTACTTTTAAGAAACCTAGTCCAGGGATTAGCTCTGTACAATCCCTCCTAAGCACAGGGATTCTAAAAACTACAGTTCCCAGGTTGCTTTACCGTACAAATCAAATCAGATTTTCATTCTCTAGGGCAGTGAGGCAGTTCAGTGAATAAAACACAGAGTCTGGAGTCAGGAAGACCCAAGTTCAAATTCAGCCTCAAACACACTAGCTGTGTGACCTTGGCCAAGTCACTTAACCCTGTTTGTCTCACTTCTTTTATCTGTAAAAAGAGTTGGAAAAGGAAATAGCAAACCACTTCAGTATCTTTGCCAAGAAAATCTCAAATAGGGTCATGAAGAGTTGGACATGACTGAACAATAGCCTGTCTCAATCTTTAAAACTAAGAGAGTCTCCCCAAAAGTAAATCATAATGGAAGTAGAATTTTAAACTCTTCTATTATCTGACCTCTGTAAAAGAAATAATGAACAATGACTATAGAAAAGATTCATTATTTTAACACTGAACCTTTTTTTTGACAGCTATGTGGACCCACTAATGTTAATGAAGATGTTCTATGTAAATCTAGGCAAATGCCAATGTAAATTAGCTTTACTCCCCCATTCCTAGCCTTTCTGCATAATTTTGTGAATTGTGCAGAAACTATTTACACGCTGACTGGTTAGACATAACATTTCAGGGATGCACATGACTTTCCACTCTTAATTTGCATGTATAATTACCTAAAACTCTTAGTAAACTTGATCACGTGAAATGTTAAGAGGCAGAAATAACACGCATATTGTGAACAGTTCAGTTCAGACTAAAATGTTCTTTATAGACCTTCATTTTCATGTTCATTACTAGAATAACACTGATCTACTAAAAAAAATCCCACACACTGTTAGCAACAGTAAAAACTCTAATTTAGAGCATTTTTCTAGAAAAATTGAGGTTATTATTCCTGGCCAATACTTTTGCTGTTGAAGGGAATAGATGACTATCCTATAGTCAAGGTAGTTAGTGTTTATCAAATATTAAATGATCTGCCAATAATACCAGTGCAATCTTCTAGCTCTCAACCTCAATTACACTTTTTGGGAATCTTCCATGACAAAGCTACCTGCCTACCTATGGAAGTCTGGCCTATCTCTCTCTAACTTAGATGTGTGTTGTGAGGATCATATAGGTTGTATAGACTTTGAAATGCATAAAACAGAATGTACATGCAAGTATCAGTAATCATTATCCACTGTAAGATCTTTCATAGATCTTATGCCACTGAAGTAGCTTGTTCAATTTGAACTTATCATTTTTTTTCTTTAAGACTTGATCTTCCCATCTCACCCAGGCTGAAAGTAAATGAGTTACTCTGATAGTTATACATAAAGTGTTGGCCTTGGAGTCAGAAAACCTGTTCAGCCTCTGATACTTGATGGCCATATGATGCTATGTCACTTAATTTCAACCTCAGTTTCCTCAACTGTAAAATTAGAACCATATGAGCACCTCCTTTCCAGGGTTGTTGTGAAGTTCAAATGAGATAATATTTGCAAAGCACAGTACTTGGCACGCATACAGTAGATGTTTAATAAATTCTTGTTTCCTTCTATGTATTTGTTCTTCTCATAGCCCTCATCCAATTACTGATCATCATAAGAGCTTTGACCTGCTCTGTTTCCAACCTGAATCAGTTTATTACCTTCTTAAGCAATCTAGCGGCCCCCTCACTCCCATGTGCTCACTGTGTTAATGCTAGTAATAGTACAAATATCCAATTGGCTCAGCCCACCGCAGCTCAGAATTCCTGAGCTCAAGAGAGCCAATAGCTTCAGTCTCCCTGGCAGCTGGGATCATAAATGTATGCCACCACACTCAGGTTAATTTACCAGTCTTACAATTAAAGAGTATCTGTTTCATGTTTGGGTTATCAGAGGAATTTAATAGAAATATTTGTATTTCCCATTTGACTACTTCCCTTCTTATTCTAGGTATATTGACTCTGTCTATGCAGAAATTTTTACTTTCATATAAAGTTATCCATTTTATCTTTTGTAATTGCCTCTAAATCTTAATTTGTTAACAGTATGAGAGTTATATGATCTGTATCTCTTTTCATTTTTTAAAATAGTATTGTTGGCAGTGCTATGATATGGTACAACCACTTTGGAAAGCAAATTGGAATAATGCAAATAAAGTGACTAAACTTTTAAAACTAAAATCTCTATTACTTGACTTCTACCATTGATAAAAAGAAAATCTCCGTATGTACCAAAATATTTATAACAGCACTTTTTGTGATAGCAAAAACAATGGAAGAAAAGTAGATGTCCATTGATTGGAAATTGGTTAAACAAATTGTGGTCGCCAAGTATCTGTTTTCCCCCTAATTTGGCCTCTGGTTGGATGAAAAAGTTGACCTCAGGATTAAGTACCTGGGGAATGGGGTGGGGGACAGGTGGTAGAATAGGGCTGACAGCCAAGAGACCTGGACCTCTGGGGAAACAAAATCCAGATTTCCAGAAAGAGGAGCTCAAGACCAACCATCCCCCTTTCTACTCAACTCCCAAGGTTTACAGATAGGGAGACAGTACAAATTCACATCTCCCCCTCCCAGTTCCTGGCCATAACTGGGAGTTCACTTCTTTTATCTGTCCCCCTCTTTTGTACTTTTCACCCCTTCCCACCCAAAGTGGCCTTGATTAAGTGCAATAAGGATAAAGAACTTTTTATCCATGGCCACATCTTTCCACCCCCCCCCCCTTTATTTTAAAAAGGTCTACTTCACCTGGTTTTTTGAATAAAAGTTTCAAATTGAAAAAAATACTGGAGTGGTTTGTCATTGTCAAATATGTAGGTCACATATTATCTTAGCAGAAAATGAGCTCTGATTGACAGAAAAAAGAAACACTAACCAGTTGGCTACATCAAAATAATCTTCATGAACTAAAGACCTTCCTAGAGTTTGGTAGAGCTTATAGGAAATTTGTGAAGAATGATATTCCCATTATCAAGTCTCTCAAAAATCTAACAGATTGGCTATACAATTGGGGAAAAGCAAAAGAGGAAAGAAAGGAAGGGGCAATGTAGCTTTATCTTGAAGATTTGGTTAACTGCCTCAGGGATGCAACAATTTTGATGTGAATCCAAAAAAAAAAAACCCTAGTGATAATTACTGATGCAAGTCTAAAAAACTTGGAAGCAGTCTTGTACCAAGAGAGTACAGGACACCAGAAAACCATTGCATTTTACAGTATAGGACTTAATGAGAATGGAATGTGTTATTTCATACACAAATTGGACTTCTTGGCTTTGAAATGACTCTGTCATTGAGAAGTTCAGAGACTGTGTGTATAGAGCTCAGTTTTGAGTATTGACTGACCACAGTTCACTGATTTAAATTTGAGCCAGCACTAAGCTATATTATACCTGTCAGAGATGTATAGTTGTACTATCCAGCTTGGAATTCAGCCTGAACTATTGGCTGGGGTAGACCAATGTGAATCCTTGTCCTATTGGCCGTGTGAATTCAAAGTTATGTGATAAACACAGAATGAGTGAAGACAATTTGTGACATACTTTGTCCCCAGAAAGGAAAAGCTAATTGTCTGAGACTTCTACTATAGGATATACCACCTACATTTTGGGAACCTTGTTTTACTGGACTAGCCCTTTTTGCCTCAGTTGTCCTTGGACGATAGGTGGAAAGAGCAACTAAAGGACAACAGAATATGAGAAAGGATACAAATAAATAGGCAAGGAAGTGTTCTTTAGAGACTCATGTTTTATTCCATAGAAGGAAGCTGACTATTGAGACAAAGGCAGAAGATGAATCCAGAAAATGCCCTGTTGCATCAGATTACAAGGGATTCCTTTTGTAGCACCCAGAAACAGGTGTTACTACCCAAAGAATTTTGAACTGTAGCCATGAAAATAGTACATACTGACATTGGACACTTAGGTCAAAAAAGGTCACGAGTGAATAAAATTTTACCAGTCTAAGTTGCCAGTGGATATTTATAAAAAACTCATATGAACTGAGCTCAGTGTATTCAAAGGAAAGTGTTACATTCCCTGCCAGTGTCTGCTTTGTCCAAAGTGGAGATTTTGAAAGTAAATTACTTCAAAAGGCATTGACTTTGGCAAGAATGAAGAAGTTGGAAAGCAAATGGCAAAGTGAAAGGGGTGCTGAACTAGAGCTCATGGTACTACCTAAGTTCAAATTCTGGCCTTGCCACTTACTAGCTGTGTGATTTTAGGCTCATTTAACCATTCTGAGGTTCTTTCAAACTGCACACCGTTGCCAGAATGTTGAGACTTGGGCCAGAAAGTAATGGAGTAGGGGGTGACAATCTAGAGCTTGATGTTGCCACTCTCAACCCCAATCCCTGATGCATCTGGTAGGGTCAATTAATCAGTCAACAAGCAATTATTAGGTGCTATCAACCACGAAAAATCCACCCTTCAAAACACAGAGGAGTATAAGCTGATTTGAAGGCTGAATAATTTTATTACGAGGAAAATCAGACACTAGTGCCAAGGCATCCAAGAACAAAATACAAAGGAGCCCATGACCTAGGAGAGGCAGGGTCAATTTATGCCTGAAAACCACAAAAGGGAAGTTCAGGAAGAGAAATTGGGAAAAAGAATAGACAGTCTTTCCCAGGAACAGGTGGGACACAGAAGTAGGCTGTTTTGCAGGAAGGGTTGACCGTAAGAATGGTTTAGGGTGTACAGCTCAGCAAGAACAGTCAGCAAACATTAGCAAAGGTGTCTGGGAGTGAGGAAGACTTTGGCTCACTGAAGGATCCTGGTTGGTTCCTTTTAAGAAACAGGTTACTCTGTGTCCAGTGCACCTGCCTGGTAAGCTAACTCATAGAAAATAAGACATATTAGTCTCATACTGCTTACTATGAACCAGATACTATGTTAAATGGTGGGTATACAAATACAGGTAAAATCAGTTCCTGCCCTTAAAACTCTCAGTCTAATGATGGGCAAGAGGAACAACAAGTAAATAACTCAATATCTACAAAACATGTACAGAGGGAATAGAAGGTAATCTGAGAGGAGAAGGCATCAGTACATGGGGAGGATTCAGACAAGCTTCCTGTATAAGGTAGAAATTATATTTAGTCTTAAAAGAAGCCAGGAAAACCAAGAGTCAGAGGTGTGGGAACAAAACACTCCAGGATGGAATACAAAAGAAAGGAATGCCTAAAAATTCTACCAGCTCTATGTCTTTGTACTTCCTCCCAAGCCTAGAATGTTCTTCCTCACCTCTGCCTTGCACAACTCCTAGGTTTCTTCAAAATGAAACTCAAGAGTTACTTCCTTCATAAACTCTTTCTGGATACTAATTACTAGGTCCTAGAACTTTCCCACTCCCCTCTCCCCACCACACCCATTTATGTGTTTGATATTTGGTTCTTTGTATATCTACCATTACCCCCAAGTTGAATTTAAGCTCCTCAAGAGCCTGTTCTGCTTTATTTTCATATTTGTATTTCCACTGTCTCTCACAGAGCAGATGCTTGGTAAGTGTTTACTGAACTAAATTGAATGAATTGGAGGGTAAAGCTACTATGAAAAGGGATGTGACATGTTCCAGAACAGAGTTACTTGGGAAGACTTTCCCTTGATGAGATGGCCATATTTTGGGGTCAGTTTGTTTCACTTCAAAGTATTTAAAGCTAGAAGGGACTCAGCAACCCTTTAGTCCAATACCCTTGTTACAGAGAACGAAACTGAGACCCAGAAAAGAAAAGTGACTTATTCAAGGTCTCACAAGCAATGAGTAACATATTCAGGATTCAAACACAGGTCCTTATATTCAAGATCTACTGATTTTTATATATTCCATGCTGTTCCCTTTCAAGAATCACTTGCAAAGTCACTGAAATGTGGTCTCCATCTCATGCATCCTCAAAACCTCCCAAACAAGGGAATAATCCTTCTATTCACCCCACCCTTTAGGAAAGGCACCAGACTGAGGTTTGAGGCAACTTTCCATTTTCTCTCTAGTAAAAATCTTCTTTGTTCAGTTCTGTTCTCCATTAATGACTAGAGGGACCTCAGGTGTATTTCAACCTTTACAGTCAACAAAGCCTCCAGTCCACAACTGGCTCTAATCAGTACTATTCCGCCTGGAGCTGGAGCTGTCCGTGGTGAGATTTTTTTGTCATTTTGGACTTGGCTTTTGAATTATGGATGGGAAAGACAGCCATGCAATATTTACTAGATTTAGCTGCCCCTGGAGTGTGTAAAATTTTAATCTTGCCCCCTCCAGTCTACAGCACACAAAAATCAATCAGGCAGCTTAGTGTTTCTTTAACTTCAAACAATATCTATTAGCTCTCCTTCCCACAATCCTATGCAAAGAGGCTTGGTTTCATTCCCCATTCACCCAGAGCAAAGTAAGTAAAAAGCATTGCTTTGAGAGGAGAATATTGCCAGTCAAAGATGGAGGCAAGTTCTCTGGATTCATTTTCCTCTAGTGAAAAAAAATTAAAGCTTATGTGAGTTTTTGTCCCCCTGCTGATCACCTTTCAGATTGGCCTATTTTAGCTGCAAATTACAAGAGTGAATGCTCCATTGCCCAGAGTGCATCGGAAAAACATGAGCCTGATATTGGTGGGAGGCAGGTGAATTCTCAGGAAGCGTGTTGTTGGGGGTTTTTTAAATGCAGAATTATAGACTGTGCCTAACGCAGAAGTGTATATTTGGAACAATCTTGCAATTAATAAAAACAACAGTTTTTGGGTTTTTCATCAAATAGCATTATTTGTGTCCTTTTACACACGACTGACTTATTTCACAGACAACAGAGCCACTATGAAGAGAAACATAAGGAAAGCCCAAGAATATCATTCAATTAACCAATGAGATTCTGGCAGAAGTTGAGAATGTCCAGGTACCTCACCAGGTATGGTTTACTCATTTCACCTCCCCTTCTCCCTCCTCTGTACAACTTCTGTTCTCTCTCCTTGTATCTCCTCACCCAGGTGTTTAATGCCCTCAAGACACCTTAGACTGTAGAGTTCTAACCATGCCCTACCTGGCAGGCCCCTGTCCAGATCTATTCAGTGACTGCCTCCTCACAAGCAAAAGCTTGGCTATGCTGGGTCCCTTCTTCAGTTAATCCAGTTAATTAATCATTATTAACTGATGGTGCTACCTCTGACAGGTACAACTTATTGCTGTTCTCTGAACTCATTTTTCCATCTCCTGCCACCTTATCTTTGCTCATGCTGTTCCACATAATCTCTCTTGCTGTCTTAGGATTCTTAACTTCTTTCAAGTCCTAACTAGGGGGTTTTCTCCTACCCAAAGTGTTTGTTATTGTTGTTACTGATGTCTCCCAACTCAAATTATTTTTTATTTATATATCTGTTTTACTTTTGTATTCCAAGTAGAATTGAGTTAGGGAGGGCTGTGCAAGGTCACCAGTCCCACTTTCTCTTCCAGAATCATCTGGATCCAGTGACCAGATATTCATCAGGATGACTGGAGATGACCCAAATTGCAATGGGAAACCCTGGCCTTGAGGCCAGAGTATTTTTCATATACTCACTTAGAGTGAGCTAATGCCCATTCAGTGAATAGGCCTCTTTAAGAAGTGGTTTAAGGGATGGCCCCTTTAGCTAGAAAAAAAGAAAAAACATCAAGCTGGGAGGGGAAGACCCCCAGGGTTGCTGTTCCAAAGAGAAACAGTTACCAGTGACATTCCGTCTAAGTCAGGAGGTCCCAAAATACAGCCATGAAGTGGAGCTTGGGTAGGGACCTATTGTGGTCCAATCTATGAACTTCAGAGTGAACTGGGTTTAAGGTTTTGATTGAGAAAGAAAGAGAGAGAGAGAGAGAGAGAGAGAGAGAGAGAGAGAGAGAGAGAGAGAGAGA
>NW_027185764.1:21359658-21412241 GCF_028583685.1 Petaurus breviceps papuanus
AAAAGGAAGGAAGGAAGGAAGGAAGGAAGGAAGGAAGGAAGGAAGGAAGACATGACTTTCATTTGACTTTGATTTCCCTGATGGTCCTCATCAAAAATGAAGGACAAACACAACCTGTGAGTAGATCGAGCTTTCTGAATGGGAATCCAGCTAGTAGGCTAACTCGGCTTGTCCTCTCCCTTTCCTCCTATTCAAAGGCAGGTAAATTTTGATGACCAGAAGCTGCCCACTTAACTTGGGGTTTAATGCCTAGATTCCGTCCTTCCTTCCTTCCTTTCTTTCCCACTACATCCTTAGTCATATCCAATCATTCTGATGAATATCTGGTCACTGGATCCAGATGGCTCTGGAGGAGAAAATGAGGCTGGTGACCTCGTACTCACTTAAATAAAAGTCAACTGCAAACCACGTCATCATTTCCCTGATGCTGAATCTCTTCAAAAACAAAGGACAAACATAATCCAAGTAGAATGGAAGTTCCTATAAAACAGATTTAAAAAATTCTCCCTTTAGATGCTCAGGATCTAATACCACATCTTGCAAAAAGTAGGTGTTTAATAAATACTCATTAAATTGAATTGAACATATTTTATGTTAAGGATTTTTAATCTCTCATATAGTTATTATATCATATGTTCTGGGAGTGAAAGTGGAAGGAGAGGCTGTACAGAAAGCTAGACACAGAGTTGGTAAGACATGGTTTCAAGTCTAGGCTCTGACACATACTGGTTGTCTGACCTACCTTCTGATTTTCTAGTATTCTTAATGTCTGCAACACCTACATAGGACAAGGTGGGCAGTGGAATTTAACTAGTTCCTGCATATCTATCTTATTTCCATGATTAAATCACAATTTCCTGGTATGTATGATATAGGTATAATGTTAATGGAATCTGAAGATCTTCCATTCCCCTTTGTATTGGCAAGTAAGCAGGTACTTAGCACCTTGTTTCAAGTTAACACCTTGTTTAAGCTATTTAATTGACACTGTAGTTAACACCTTGGGAGGACGTTGCTGATGTAACAGAAAGGGGCAGAACAGGAAGGAGCTATACTGTATATAAAGAAGAACACAAGCTGGGCAGACAGAATTTCCTGGGGTAAACATCATGGAGACAGAGCAGCTGTTGCCAGAGAGAAAGAGAGAGAAAGAATTTCTCTCAGCAAGTATCTGGAGGCTGGGCTGCTACTAATGAAGATTGAATTGAGAACTGAGAATTAACACAGAACTCGGACTTGGGGTGGCAAGACTTTCAAGGGCCAGCGGAGCTGCTGAAGACTGAGAAAGCATGACTGTGGTGCCGGTATTGTGTTCAAATGTTGTTGTGGCTTTGTTAATGTGTATGAATGTTCTTAGGGCTTTGTTAAGTCTTTTCTTCCCAGGAACAGATACTGAAGGATTTGAGATGGACTGGACAGAGTGAACTCCAATGTGGAGCAGGAACTGCAAAGAGAGCTAGACAAGGGGTTGGGAGCTATATGTCTTTGAACTCAGGTGGCAGTTGGTTAGATTTGGGCAGGAGCTGGGACCATGGAAGAGGAACCATAGAAGCTGAAAGCCTGCCCTGAGTCAAGACAAAAAGACCTCTCCATGGATACTGAGTAGTAACTGATGAAACTGTCTGAGTAGTGACTGAAGAAATAGAATACTGATGAAATTATAGTTTACTTGGTGAGCTAGGGGTGGATGGCTTTTGTACTTTCCACTACCCCTTAAGAGGGTACTGAGTAGTGACTGTTGTTGTAACTTAAATACACCCCATGGGTGGATAACTTTGACTTTTATACTTTGTGACCCTTAAGCCTCCTTAAGGATGATTTAATGATTGAGTTACTAAATGATTGTACTTTGTTGAAAACTATGTGACCACTTTGTTGAAAACTATGTGGCTATTTTAGTGATAAGCTGTTGAGCTGTGAAATGGTGAATGCTGTATTTTGATTTTCTGTAAATGTTTTGCTCTGATTTGTTATTGAATAAATAGAGAGTTTGCTATACTATGTAATCATAACTTGAAAGCTGTTCACAGCAGCAGTCCTCTGGAAAGCTGCTCATTCATGGTCTTACAATAGGTCATATCTAAACTTAAACAGAATATCTTACATCAAAAAAAATTCCCCCTTAAAACTCTGCAGTGTTCTGCACAGAGTATGAACTCAGTGAAGATTACTTGGATAAATAAATTAGCTAAGTAAATTCACATCATTAGAAGGATTCAAATAGAGGCTAACTAATACCTATCTGTTAGAGATGCTATAGAGAGGATTCCTGAATTTGGTGGAAGATCAGACCACAGGAGTTCTAAGGTCCTTTCCAAATGGTATAGTAGAAAGAATGTTGGTCTTAGGAAAGCTGAATTCAAAACCTGTCTCAGATGCTTATTTGTTGTAATTACTCCTATAAGATGCTTGGTTTCTCTGTGCCTCCTTACATACATACATTACCTCTATTACAGAGATATTGTGAGAAATTTTGCAAACGTTAAAGATTATATAAATGTAATGTAATAGTTCTTGCTATAACTTTATAAATCAGTGAAATTATGTTACCTGTGTATTTTGTTCACAGCAAATGGAATGGATCCCAAGAGGGAGAAGAGCAAACCAAAAAAGAGGAAGGGAGGAAGGGAAGATTTTCTCCTTAATAAGGATATTCAAGGGAGATATCTCAAATCACAGAACCTTAACATTGGGGAGGACCACAAAGATCATCTGGTCCAATTCTTACTTAAATTAACCATCTTGTCTAAACATAACCCACCAGCCCAACACTCTAATTTAGTTAAGGGGGTAGATAATAGAGGGGAGAAGAAGTAGTAAAGAGAGCTGCTTTTGATGATCTCTAAATTAAAGTAATTGACTGGTTAGTTACTGTGTTTACATTCTCTTTTATTAAGAGAGCTCATTACAGCCTTAGTTCTCTTTGAAATAAATTGTAACTAGCTTTAGTAGATTGTTTCATTATTAGCCTATAATAAGAGCTGGGAAGACTTTCATAACCTAGTTACTGTAAATTAATGTTATTTGTCGATGAATAAGCCATTGACAAGCTAGTGTACATTAAATCCACCTCTTGATTTAGGCAGAGAAAGGGGGTTGGGAAAAGTGATATATTTGTTCCTGTGAAATGTGAGTAAATTGGAGGTTAAAGATCAATGAAATTATTTATTCATAAGATTATGAATTTAGAGGTAGGAGGAGCCTTCCAAATCATCCATTCTGACTCCATAATGTTACAAAAGAGAAAACTGAGACCTGGAAAGGTCAAATGCCTTGCCCAAGGTCATACAGATAGCCAAGCCAGAAGTTTAACATAGGATTTAAACTCTACCTCAAACAAGTATTATTTCCTTTAATATGGTTTACTATTTTTGTGACTTATTCTTTGACCCATCCTTTCTTTAGAATGATATTATTTAGTCTCCATTAAATATTAATCCTTTCTTCAAATTCTGTTTTATTGTAATTTTATTGCATTTTGTACTGCAAAGAACGTATTTAATATTTTTACTTTTTGTAATTGTTCATGAGTTCTTTGTTCCTTAATATTCCTATCACCTTGTGATCACCTCTTCACCTAGTAAAAAGCTGAAGTTAAGTATTCTCTTTCCCATTGCTATTCAGTGATCTCCAATCTATAATTTCTAATTTATCTAAAATTATTAGAAGTCAACTTTTCCTTTATCTTTCAGATTTTTTCTTAATCTTAAAGTGGCATGTTTAAATACCCATAAAACAAAATTTTACATTCTAACTCTTTGTGTAGTTTAAATAGCTTATCTTTTAAGCATTTAGCTACTATTCCATTAAGGGCACATATAGTTTGCATTGATATTACTACTTACAGTTCCTTTAAGCACAGTATGATTTTCCTAATTTTCTCTTTTATCAGTTTTCATATTTATTTTGCTGTTGCTTTGTCCAAAATCATGGTTTCTACTCCTGATTTTTGGAATTCAGTTGAATAGAATAATCACTCAAACTTATTTTTTTCCCAAAATTTTATTTTAGACTCAAACCCCAGAACACAGAGAATAGAGAAAAGAAACAAAAACATATCAGAAACTTAAATATTGGAACTCAAGTACAAAGTTAGAAAGGGAAAAAAGCATGTGTACATAGCAGAACATAAGAGAGGCTTCAAAATATGGAACAATAGATTTTCATTTTAAGAAAGCCTATATGATAAATACTTGCTATGTTGAGAATTGTTCATCTTTTCTTCCTTGTGAGTTTTCTTTCATTCTCTGCTATGCACTTTTTTACTTTGTTCTTATTTTCCCTCCCCCAGAAGACCACAATAAAGTTTAGATATGTTTCCCTATAGCTATAAATATATACATACCCTCCCCCCAGAAGACTATAGCTATAGATATATGCATATACATATAGATATATAGATATATACTTTCCCAAACCTATTCTACTACTAATCTTTGTTGTTGTTGTTTTTTTTTTTATTAAGCAATCAGGGTTAAGTAACTTGCTCAAGGTTACACGGCCAGTTATTTCTGGGTGTGGTGCTGAGTGTCTGAGCCCGGGATTCGATCTCCAGGTTGTCCCAACACTGGAGCCGGTGCTCTTACTCGCTGAGCCACCTGGCCACCCCCTAATCTTTGTTTTTATGTATATGTATATCTCTTATTTCCTATCCTTTCTGTCATCTGTACTTCACTTTTACTAACTACAGTGCCCTCCTATGATTTGCCTCCCTCCCTCCAAGGATCCCTCTCCTATCCTCCCATACATCTAAACACCCTTCTATAACTCTATTTACCTATTCCCTCACCCTCCCCTCTAAAGATCCCTCCCTGGTCCTTTCCCCCCCTCTTTATGCCCCTACTGTTTTATTTCTTCTGACTTTAGAAGCCTTCTGTATTCTTTTAAATATCTATGTAGTGTTGCCTCTTACACCCATTCCCCATGAATATAGGTTAACAGAACTACCAGCCCTCCTCCCCATCTAATTCCTGTGTATCACTTCTTCCTCTTGCACCTCATTTGCATAAAATAAATACTCTTTTTTAGCTGTTCCTAACTGGTTTTACTTTTTAAATTCATATCATACTCAGGTTTACCCCAATCTTTCTTAGGAACTACCTAATTATTAATAAGAATTTTAGATTTTACATTTTACATATATAAAAAATAAACAGTCTGTCCTTATGGATTCCTTATAATCAGTCTTTCTTATATACCTTATATTTATGTTGGTTCTTGTATGTCAAATAGTGTATTAAGTTTAAAATTTTTTTCCAACAAAGTCTTGAAAGTCTGGGAGTTTATCAAATGTCCACTTTTTATTTTTGTTAAGGATAAAAGTAACTTTACAGGGTATGATATTTTTGGCCACAGCTCCAGTTCTTTTGCTCTTCTAGGTCTTGTGTAATTCTAATTGTGGCACCTTTGTATTTAAATTGTTTTAATCTTGATGCCTTTTACATTTTTTTTTACTTGAGCTGGCGACTTTGGAATGTGACTATTATATGCCCATGAGTTTTCTTCATAGGATCTCTTTTAAGTGGTGATTAAGGGATTTTTTTTTTCTATTTCTACTTTCCCTCCTTGTTCTAATGCTTCAGGGCAATTTTCTTTAATTATTTCTTGTACTATTGCATCAAGCTTCTTTATTTGATCATAACTTTCAGTTAGTTCAATTATTTTTATGTTTTCCCTTCTTGATCTATTCTCCAAATCTGTTGTTTTTCTTATAAGATGTTTCACTTACTCTTCTATTTTTTTCATTATTATTATTTTGTTTAATCATTTCTTGATGTCTTGTAATTTCACTGGCTTCACTTTGCCCAATTCTAATTTTCAAGGAGTCATTTTCTTCCTTAAGTTTCTGGATCTCCTTTTCTAATTGGTTGACTTTCCTTTCATACCCTTCTTGTTTTTCTTGGAATATTCTTATTTTCTTTTTTAGTTTCTCCTCTATTTCTTTGATTTGATTTTTAAGTCTCTTTTAAGGTCTTCTATAAATTCTTTTGGAGCAGGTGACCATTTGACATTACTCTTTGAGGATTTTTTCATCAATATCCTCCTCTGAAGATGAACTCTAGTCATCTCTATTCCTGTCATAGGTTTCTATAGTTGGATTCTTTCTCCTTTGCCTGTGCCTTTTTTTGTGGTGATAGTATAATTATTTGTAGTCACCTCTAACCTTGGTGTTTCGGAAATGGTGTCTCTTGTCCCAGATCTTCAGTTCTTCCTTCTAGCCTGAATCCAAAATCAAACCTCAAAATTCTTTTAAGTGTATCTTTTTGTGTTTTGCATTTTGACCCATTCTGCCATCCTCCTCCATTTCTTCTAACCACCTTCATTCTATTTACATTAATTATTTTAATAATTAGATTTCCTTTCCATCTTTAATGTTCCATTATAATGTATTCTTTCTTTGCATACCTCTCTACTCTGTAAAAAGAAAATTAAGAAGATGGTGAAAGAAAAGGAATGAAATTAACATTAATAATCTATAGTAGAAAAAAGCTGAAAATAATTCTCTCCCCTTACCTAGGTCTTGCCTTTTCTCCCACTCTTTTCATTCCCTCTCTTTACCATCAGCCCTCCATAGTTAATTAGTTTTAGTTGTGACTGTTCCCTTCCTAACTCTACCATTTCTCCTAAACATCCTTTCCTTCCTCTTTCTGCTTCTATTCTGTTCTATCTACTTTGTTATATTTCTACACTATTCTATCTACATTCTGCTACTTAGCAAAGATACACATCTCTGTCAAATGTAAGCTCCTTGAGAGCAGGTTTAGCACTGTGCCTGGCCCCTTGTAGGTAATTAATAAATGTTTATTGATTGATTGATTGGTTGATTTTAGACCAGATGATCTCCAAAGTCCTGACATTCTATGATTGTATATTAGATATTGCTCATATCAGAAGGACAATTCTCATAGCCTTTAATAGTACAAGATTGATCTTACCCATAGAACTTCCATGCTGTTTTATTTATCTTTTTCTGAAAGACTTAAAATATTTTTTAAAGAACAGCTTTTTAAAAATAAGGAGAAAATACGAAGTATATTGTAGATCATCTCATCAGGTTATTTAAGCCAAGTAAATAAAAGTCATATATGGTGTGATTTTTTTCTTTTTCAATTCAGCAAGCATTTATTAAGTGCCAACTGTATGTAAGACATGTTAGGTGCTGAAGATACTAAAGAAAAATAAAAACAATTTAAGTCAAAAATTTTTAAAAATCCTAATCTTTTTAGAATTTACATTCTACTTTGGAGGGGGGAAGCAGGGAAAGATATACAACACATGTAAAGATAAGTAATGAAAAGTAACTACAAACGTTAAGAGGGAGGCATATTAACAACTAAAGGGATCAGGAAAGGGCTCATGGAGAAAGTGGGATCTGAATTATGCCCTGAAGGAAGTTAGGAATCCTAAGAGGTGGAGTTGAGAAGGGAGTACATACAAGGAATGGGGAACCACCTATGTAAAGGCATGGAAGTAGGGAATGAAATATTGTGAAAATACTGGGAATGACCAACAATCCAGTTTGTCTGAAAAAGAGAATGGGGGAAGGACAACAATATGAAATAAGGCTGTAAAAGTAGGAGCCAGATTGTGGAAAGTCTGAAATGTCATGCTGGGAAAGTTTTAAATTTATACCATAAGTGATAAGGAACTACTAACAATTCCTTAGAAGTGCAATAATGTGGTCAGATCTTTATAGATGGAATATGAATTTGGCAGTTGTGTGAAGGATGAATTAGAAGGAGAAACAAAGGATATCAGAAAGGCACTGAATTTTTAGTTAGAGAACCAGAGTTCAAATCTTGGCTCTGCCTTGTGAACTATGTAATTGTGGGAAAGTTACTTCCCTCTCCAGGCCTCAGTTTCCTCATCTGTAAAATGAAGGAATCAAATCAGATTACCTTTAAGGTCCCTTCCAAATCTATATCTATGATGTTAAAAAAAAAAAAAGATATCTATAGAAGTACCTGACAGGCTATGATAGAAGACATAGATACAAGATACTATAGAAATTCAGAGGATAAAAAAATCACTTTTGGTGCAGGTGATCAGGAAACACTTAGTGGAGCAATCGGATTTCAGCCTTAAAGGATAGTTACAATTTCTACAGGTATTGAGGTTGTTAAATACCAAGCAAAGGAATTTGGAATTTATTCATTAGGCAATGGGGAGTCATTCAAGGCTCTTGAGCACAGGCATTCCACAATCAAATGCATTTTAGGAAGGTTTATCTGACAGTAGTTTAAAAGAATAGGCAAATAGTCTGCTTAAGAAGCTATGTAATAGTCAAGAAAAGAGACAATGAAGATTGAAATCAAAGCAAACTAAAATAACATAGTAATAATTCAAATGAAACACAAAAGGGGACAAAAGGGTATCAGAACTCAGTGACTGGATATGGAAGTCAAGGGAAGGGAAGGAATCAATGATTCTCTGTTGAAGAAATATTAATTTGGCAGCTGTGTGGAAGATGAATTAGAGAAAGGAGAAACAAAGGAGGGAATAGCTATGTGAATAGAGAGAAGGAGACAGAAGGGAGAACTGATGGTACCCTAAATAGTAAGGTATAAGTGAGGAATAGTGGCAGGTTTGGAGAGAAAGATGGTTTGAAATCTGTTGAGATGAAACTACTGGTGGAAAATCCAGATGGAGAGAGAATGATCATCTGACCTGGAATGATGGCAGTAAGAACGGTAAGGGTTTGAGAGACTCTGTGGAGGCAGAAACTAAAGGATTGAAACTTGTGTTTAAGACCTCAACAACTCATCCATCCCTAGAAACAGATGATATGACTTCACTTAGGGATAAAAGGAAGATATATGTTTAGAGATGGGCCTTGCACTAATGTCTGTCAGGGAAAAACTCTCAGCTATTCATCAATTAAAGTCCTATTTGAAGTTGGGCAAAAGGATAGTCAGTTTTTATCTTGAATGAGGGCCTTTGTTAGAACTGATCACAGAAGTCATAGATAATGGGGTATTGGAACTATACAGAATCCTTAAAGTTCCTCATCTTACAGATGAAGAAACAGAGAACCCAGGAATTTTGATGAGTCTCAGGTTAAAAAAAAAGTCAAATTAACAAGGTAGCACATTACATAAGGAGAAATCAAATAAGAAAAATTAGACAGCACATTGCTATTGTTTTCTGCCACCTAAAGATAGTTTGTGCTATGCTAAGAGGAGCTATTATTTTTCTATCATATTAATATTAATTACATCAACAACCAATTATTAAATTAGGATTATATTTCCTCAGTCAGGGACTAGCCCTTGTAGATCATTCAGCCAGTCTCTGAAGGACATTGCTGATAGATGAGATTGCCCAAATCCTACAGACACCTGCTGTGCAATCTTGGGTGGGATCCCATCCAACTAAAAGACCTTACAAACAGAATCCAGTCTATGTAAGTTTTTGCCCTAAAGAAATGAGCCCCTAGGGGTGGCCAGGTGGCTCAGCGAGTAAGAGCACCAGCTCCAGTGTTGGGATGACCTGGGGATCGAATCCGGGCTCCGACACTTAGCACCACACCCAGAAATAACTGGCCGTGTAACCTTGAGCAAGTTACTTAACCCCTATTGCTCATTAAAAAAAAAGAAAGAAAAAAGAAATGAGCCCCTCTCCTTGGAGCCCTCCATTAGAATTTAGGGTGACACAGCTTTTGAAGGAAAAAACCAACCAGAACAGTGTGGTTAGAGATGGATTCCTTTGTCCAGATTGCTGGAGGAAGCTGAGTGTCATGTTCAAGTTAGTTTCTCAGCAGAGGGGATTGAAGACATTTTGCCTACCTCCTCACTAATATGTCCACCCCCTCATTACTTGTCTCCAATAAGGGTTGATTTTAAGCTATCAGGAGCACCTCCTTTTCTAAAGGTATTTAAACATTCAGGGATCTCCATGGTTTTGTCTTTGGTTGTCAAAAGAGACAAATAATCATTAACTTGTTGATTATTAGGTAGCCTGATTAATAAGTTGATAATTAATCACCCATAAACTCAGTTTCTCAGGATTTTCATTTGCCACTTAAGGAGGGAGGGGACTCTCTAGATGAGTCAAAATGAGAGAGCCTAAGAATTGAGTCAACTACATATGGTTGGACATGTAAATATTCACCCACAGAAAGTCATTAGCCAAGTAGAATTATCTTTTTCAAGAAAAATTCTATTCAGAACCAAATTTCTATAGATTCCAGATTTTGTCTCTTGGTAGGCCATTGGGACTTTACTTTGGTCATGGTTTTGAATTTGCTTCCATTTCAGAAACCACTTTCTATTTCTGGTCATTTAGCTCTTGCTCCAAGTCCCAGTTAGTAAGTTAAGAATAACATACTGTGGAAACATTAAAAAAAAACAACCTTCTTTTAAATTCAACTGAAAATATTAAGGAACAAATATTCCCATGTTCCCTTTCTCAAAGGCCTACCCTTTTTCTCTTAAGAAAGTACCTGAAAGGTCAAGAATGAAAACTAAGGTTCCAGAAAATTGATTGAGTCACAACCAAATTTAGAATATTTTATGTCTGGTTAAGATCATTGCCTTTCTCTGTCCCCTGAAGAGTTATGCTCAGGGGAATGCTAGTAAATGTTTCACAGCTGGGGAAGGAGAGACACAGAGGAATTTATGCAGGACACACTTTTAAGTTTAATATGTGTCACTAAAATTTGCTTCATCCTTTTCTTTAGTCTAGATAATCAACAAAATAATAAATAAAGCCATGATTCATAGCATGCACTGATATCTGAAGTATAAATGCTCACATTTAAAGTTTAACAATTAGCTAAGCTGGCTTCAACAAACCCCTGCTATGAACCACCTAAGCGTCAATACCTTATGTTAGGGTTAAGTCTGACCCATGTCAGGATCCTGTTAATTCAAACTTGATGTTGGGATGAAATGAGATACTGTAGGTCATTGTACAACTAACCAAAGGAGGTTTACTTAGCCCTAACTTAGCAAGGATATAATAATTCTTCTTTTTGTTGGTGTTTGTCCATTTTAAAAGTGGACCAATGTCATCATGGGGTGATGTCTTGACTTGTGCATTAATTAGATTTAAGTCAGGCTGAGTTGCACAAAGTCATCAACCTCACTCTCTTCCAAAGTCATTGAAATTGAGAAGCAAGACAAAAGTCAGGACAACTGGCAATGGTCTGGGATATAGTGGATAACCTTGGTATCTTTGATGTCCGATCAAGCTTTAAGCCCTCCACAGTGCCTGCTTCAACCTCCTTCATTGATTCTGGAACAAGTTGTTCTGATCCAGGAGTCTTCACATGCTTGGGTAGACATTCCCCTAATTCACAGAAGGATTCGAGACCTGTCAGTTACCCACTACTTCATTTAGTCTATCTGCCAAGATGATTTTACTGGAGGTGTTGCCGCTGGGCATGCTACAGCTTCTTGGAGCTTCAGGTGAGAGCTGGGTGAAGGTGGATCCCAAAGAGGGAAGAGCAGCCCTGTAAAGGCTCAGCAAGTCCTCCCACCAGAAATGCTAATCTTCCCTGAACACCTCATATAATCTTGGGGTCAGAAAACCCTGGACTTAAAACAAGGATATACAGTAGCACTTGAGTAGACATACCTCCTTCATTTCCAAATAGAAATTAATGCATTTAGTCAACAGGGCAGAGTGTGGTGACTCATCTGGCCTTCAGACATTCACCAAGTCAGAAGGGCACCAACTCCTTATGGATATGACCTTTTATGGCCCTCAGTAGCCAGGAAGTCCCATCAATGTAACCAAAGGCCACCAGGAAATTATGTTAAGGGAGGTACAGCTTGAGCCTTATTCCTCTCACCCCACCCTGGACCAATAAAATCCAAGTTTTGTCATCTTTTAGGGAAAATCTAGCATAGACCATTTTGCAGGAGGTAGGGAGCAAGGGTAAACCTTAGTAGATTTTGGTCCCATCATACCTTCTTGTCCTATTTGCTGAAGGGAAATGGATATTGATCAGAAGGAATAGGTAGTTCCTTTGGATTACTTCAGGTCACCTGTGGCCAGATAAGAAAGAGACCTTGAGAAGAGTGGTGAAAGATGCATAGAATAGTTTTAGGATAATTATTTTCTAAGGGTGTTCTTGAAAGATGAACTATTGTAGAATGTTAATGCTAAACTGTGTGACTATGTTGTGGCATTTTGCTTAAGATTCCTATAAATGTTTCTTCAAAATGTCTTCTAGTAGGGAGATAACCAAAAGCATGAAAACACTCTGCTGGTTTGGAAATGTCTCTCTCTAAACTAAAAATTTTTAATTCAAAATAAATTTAAATTAATAAAAATTATCACTGGAAGACTAGTGACTAAAATGCAATGCATAGTATGAATATGTTTTCATTGACAATGCAATGTCACTGTTCTGGACACTAACCACATAGAAATTTCCTAGCTACATTATTCCTTAACCCCCAATTCCTAAACAAGAAAGTCATCAACCAATACCATGAAGCCCTTGCATCCTCATCCCATGATATGTCCAGCTTCTCCCCTAGACCCTGCTCCTGAGCAGGGTCAAGGGCAAGGAGCAGGGGTGTTCTAGAACCAGATCATATTGGCAACTAGAGCCAATTGTTAAATTTAAAGTGTGAGGATTTACACCTTGGAAATGAGCAAATGCTTCATCTCAGGGCTTGCTTTATTATTTTGCTGATCTCTAGACTTAAGAAGTTGATGGAGAAAATGTTAAACATTCAGATTAAATGTAAAAGTATGTCATGCTTATGACTTTTTTTTTCCAAAGAGTTAGTTGTTAGATATTTACCAACACATCCCTGGCAAAAAGCTATGCCCATAGTAAGCACTCAACAAACATATTTGAATTAAAGTACATACTTTATGCACACACACACACATAAAATGTAAGAACATTATCTCTGACAAGCAACAATGAATTTAATAAACTGTAATGAAATAAATTATTGTAGTTGACAATAGAAGCCCCTGTCACCCTAGTTAATGACTTTACTAATCCTTGTTCTTTTTGCTGATGTTCATTCAGTCTCAAGTACGACATGTCAGCATTTGAATAGGGACTAGAATACAGCCTCATCTTAGTTTAATGTCTGCCCTACCTTCTGCATAAACTAGAAATTTGCATTGACTTCAACATGTCTCTGATAACATGTTCTTAAAATCTAGAACTGCATTTACTTAGTGTCAAGCATAGCAACATAAAGCAATCAGGCCTCTAAGAAACAAATACTTTTTAACCATGATGACTTGGAGCAAAATGTTCAAACAAGACCCATAGAGACAAGTTATATCACTTGGATAAAGAAGCGAGCCCACATCCTGGGTGGAAGCCAAGAAAGTGAGTGGGGACAAAAAGGCACAGCTGTCCTGGCTTAGGGAAGTCTTAGGTTTGCCAGCTTCCAGGTTCACATCTTTCTTGACTGCATGACATTTCATGAGGATGATTAAAGGAACATAGTTATCCCAATGGGTAACCTTTAAGGGGAGTCTGGGTAGTATTCATTTGCATACCTCATTCATGTCAACAAAAATTCTTTGAGGAATACTATAAGCAATGCACTATGCTAGACATAGGGAATAGAAAGTTAGAAAAAAAAATGACTCAATCTCTGCCATCAGGGAAATTACAATCTAATCTTGGGTATGACATTTAGCCTTAGAAATAGAAATAAGTGGGGGCAGCTAGGTAGCACAGCAAGTAAGAGCACTGGCCCCAGAGTCGGGATGACCTGGGATCGAATCCGGGCTCAGACACTTAGTACCCACCCAGAAACACCTGGCCATGTAACCTTGAGCAAGTTACTTAACCCCAATTGCTTTAAAAAAAATAGAAAAGAGTGTAGATATAAATATATGTCTATATGAGACTGAATATGACAGAAAAAGTTCCAAAAGACAGAGAGGTGATGGACCAGAGGTGCAGAATAAGACATACATTTTCAGACATGACATGATAAATGTACAGATTTGTTTTGCTTGATTGTGCTTATTTGTTACAAGAGAGGGCTTTTTTTTAAGGGACAGTGGGGTAGGAATTACTAATGATGCCAACAAAAAGAAAAGAATAAAAGAGCACTAAGGAAGTATTTTTAATACACAGAAAGAAGGTTAGAGGTAGCCACAACCAACTTTGGAACTAATATTTTGAATTTATTATATACTTTAAAAAAATAAGTGTACATAGCAGAGATTTGAGGATCTTACACAGTGCTCTTTTTCTGTTCTTTCTATATGGATATGTTTATATTTTTAATGCTTTTTTTCTCAAAATTACAATAGGGATGTGTGTGTGTGTAAATTCTGGGGAGGGGAGGAAAGAAGAATTAAAGGTCAATAAATCATTCAAAATTACAAAGGACGGGAGGGAGAGATAAAGTTTAGAATTCAAAAATTTTAAAAATGTTTTAAAATTGTTTTAACATATAATTGGGGAAAATAAAATATTCTATTAATAATACACAGAAGAGTGGAGAAGATGTTGAGAAGAGCACCCAGACTAGCAAGAAAATATTGGTATTTTCTTCTTAAACGTAATAGAAACCTTTAAAAGAGCAAAGATGATTCTGAGGGTTAAACCCAGGTCACAGAGAGGGTGATAACGCTACTTTTAGAAATAAGGATGCTAGGAAGGTTAGCCAATAGGAGAGACGATAAATACCACCTTTAAGATATCATTTTAAAGTGCTGTTGGGACAGCCAGGAGTTGATACCTAGAAGATATTTGGAGATGCAAGAGAAGCTAAGTAGAAGGAGCAGGGTTAGGTATATAAATTTGAGGGTATTTGCACACCATGAAGCATTGGTAGAAAATGAGATCACCAGGTGACAGAGGAAAAAGAAAAAAGTTCAGAATAGAAAAACAATGAAGTAGTACAATCAGGCAGACAGGAGGAGAAACAGGAGAGGGCAAAAGCAAATCCTTGACATTTTAAGCGTATTTAAAGGTTAATAATATACTTGATATCTTTTGATCTTCACAGTAATCCTGTGAGATCAGAAGAAATGAGAAAACTTCCATTGAGCCTGAAGTTCTGAGAATAGTATTGCCCATGTTTCCATGACTAAGTAAATGTTGTAATCCATATCTGAACCAAGGTGTCTCTTGACTTTGGGTTCAGCATGCTTTCCACTGCACCATTCTGAAAGCCAATGAGAGAGAGAGAGAATGTTCATAAGAAGGAGATGGACAAGAGTGTCAAATGATGTATATGAGGGCTGAGAAAGGACCATTAATTATATTTGAAAATTAAGAGTTACTGGTGGCTTTGAAGAAGACAATTTCATTACAGTGCTGGGATTAGAGACCATATGGCATGAGGTGATGTGGCAGGTGGATGGTGAGGAAATAGTCTGATAATATTAATTGCTCTTTGAAAAGTTTAATTGTGAAGGGAAAGAAAGATACAATAATTTGAGGAAGTCTCAGGGTCAAGAAAAAGAATTTTTTTTTTCACATAACAGTTTTTTCCCACATATGCAAGAAACTTTAGGTTCAGTGTCATGTGCATGTACACCTATGTGTTTTTATGCATGATGGCATGTATGTCTATGTGTGTCTGCATGTATGACTGTATATGCATGGATATCTATGTGTGTATCCAACCTAGTGCAAACTTCAAGGAAACAGAAACATTGTACAGAAACAAGACAGAGGAATTAAAAGTCACAGTTCAGTCCCACAGTCCTCTCCCTATGACACTCCCAATCCATCCATCCATCCAAAAGATGAGTTCTTCATGTTTGTAAGCATTGGGAAAGGATAGTGGATCCACAGTGAATAAGAAGAAATTGATGATGATGGTTAGAGGAAGTGATCAATATAGCAAGATTATGGCAAAGAAAGGAAAACACAGTCTAAGTCACAAGTGTAAGTGTTAGCCTTGAGAATTAGAAGGGGGACACCTTATCTTCTGAGATTGATGCAAATGAAAGAATAGGAGAAAGTGTGGAAAACTTTAATCTAGCCCAAGAAACCAGGCTTTGGGGAAAGCTGGAATCCAGAGACAGTAAAGTGTTTTCTCTTTGCTTTATTGCTATCTCGCTGTGGTAATTTATCCTCACTGGCCAATTGGCTCTGGTAAGCAATATAACAATTCATAGGAAAAGACTTCACTTCATTACAAATTGTTTAAAACACACATAGAGACCCCTTTGTCATTCTCTCTCTCCTGCCTTCTCTCTCCTCTCATACTTAGGTAGACTATGCAGAAAACCTATGTCAATAAACTACCTTCTAGATCATTGGAAGATAGGTGGCCTCTAGTAGGGAGGCTTTCTTTGTCTTTGAGATCAGATACTGAGAGAAGATATTAAGTTATGAGGAAAAGCAGAAGGGACTGTGCCAGCCTTGTTGGTAAAAGAGCTGGAATCAGCAGTCATGTCAAACTGGTGGGCAGGCAAATGGAAACAAACCTGGGAGCCAAAGAAGGCACCTTTTATTGGAGCACTGGCTTAGGTTCAGTGTTTCAGTGTTGCTTTCTGTACCAGCAAGCACCCCAAGCATCCCCAGGGTTTGCTGCCAACACAGGTTCTTAGATCTGCTTTGTTAAAAGAAAGCAACTCAAAATGGTTTAACAAGCTTATTTTAATCAGTCAAATATGTATCATTTACCTAGTTCAGGGGAAAAAGGTCAGCACCCCGAACTTCAGAGTATACAGACAGAATTATCAAGACAGAGAAACAGATCAAGTAGACAGTTTTCCAAACTGTCCAACCATTACATCCATACCAAATCAACATCTGGGTTTTTCAAAGCGGTGGGGGGCACTCTCAGCAACAGCTTCCCAGAGTTTCATCTGATCAAATTACAGAACACTTCTCAAAGGGAGCCCCCAAAACAAAGCTACACATCAGGGATTATATAGCCTTCTCCTGGCTCAGAGAATGTAACAACCTTATTGACTCACTGCCCAATCAAAAAGTATCTACTGAAAAACAAGCCTCCCACCCCAGGCTCCAGGTGCTCTATAGCCTAGGGGCAGGGAAGATCTTTAAATTTACATTTCCATTACACTTTCCTAGAAGTCAGTAAGGGGTGGGGTAGGTAGTGAGAACAGGTTAGGAAAATTAACTATCAGCTGTTTCCAAGCATGCCATGAAATATTCCAGTAAGTCCCAAGGGAGAAATAATAAAGACTGAACTTGGCCCTGGCTCTATGTAGCTACAAACTCTTTGAACTTCCTAGCTTTTAGATATTAGTTTCTGTACCTTTAAACCATTCCCTTCAAAAAGGCATCATCAGAGTGGTTGTCCTCCCTTTTCCCACTACATCTCCAGTCATAAAGAATGCCCATTTATCCCATGTGGATTCCAATCAAATAAGAAAGGTAGAAAATGATCAGTTGCTATCTTGTTCAATAGAATTCAAATTTCTTGAGGTCAGGGCTCATTTGATATTCATGTATTATTTAAATTCTTAAAAATGATGCCTAGAGGGGAAGTGACAGTGCTGCATAGCAGGGTAGGCCAGGAGGAGGCTTGATCAAGGAGGAGGGGAAGTTGTCCCACCAACCACAAGGGCCACTATCAGGCCTTGCACTAAAGGGCTGGGACTGGAAGAAGCAAGGTAAAAACCAAATGCAGGGCCCCTGTCCAGGACAGCAAATACTCCTGGGACTATCACTACATAGTCCAGAAATTTAAAAAAAAAAAGCCCCTATCAAGACATCCAAGGACCAGGATGGCTGAGTGAACCCAGTTTGCTCCAAAAAAAAAAACATAGTAACTATTGCCCCAAGGCAAAACCCTCAACCGTAAAGGCTTGGGAACCCTAGAGGAAGGGCATGGCTAGGGCCCTGCCTCAAAATGGGTAGAAAGCAGATTACAAAGACTCTGGAGTCCTACTATCCTCAGAGGGAGGAACCAAACTTAGAGGGATACAATGTGGACTCCATACCCACAGTTGAAACATCAACAGGGAATGGGGTCCCAAGCACAGAAAGCTCTCCTACATGAGCTCTAAAGGAATTTTGAAAACCAAATGAGAGAGATAGAAGACAAAATGAATAATTCTTTTAAAATCAAAATTGCAGAATTAGAAAAAACATTATAATGAAGAAAACAGCTCCTAAAAAAGAAAAATGTATGATATGGAAAAGGAGCTCCAAAAACTAACCAAGGAAAATGATTTGCTAAAAACCAGAGTCAACCAAATTGAAACAAATAACTCTATGAGGAACCAAGAATTACTCAAACAAAAAGAGGTAGAATATCTCAATGGAAAAATAACTGACCTGGAAAACAGATCCAGGAGAGATAACCTGAGAATCATAGGCCTACCAGAAAATCATAATGAAAAAATGAGCCTGGACAACATTCTCCAAGAGCTCATTCAGGAAAACTGCCCTGAGATACTAGAACCTGAGGGTAAAATAGAAATCGAGAGAATCCATCAGACACCTGCTGAAAGACATCCCAAATTTAAAAGTCCTCAAAATGTTGTGGCCAAACTCAAGAACTACCAGGTAAAAGAGAAAGTACTTCAAGTGGCCAGAAAGAAACAATTCAAATATCAAGGAACCACAGTGAGGATAGCAAAGGATTTGGCAGCTTCTACACTGAAAGATTGGAGGCAGTGGAAATCAATTTTCCGCAAGGCAAAAGAGCTTGGGTTAAAACAAAGGATCACCTACCCAGTGAGACTGAACATATTCTTCCAGGCAAAGAGATGGTCATTCAACAATATAACAGAGTGCCAGACCTTCCTTATGAAAAAGCCAGAGCTCAATGGAAAATTCAACCTCCAATTACGAGATGCAAGAGTGACATAGAAAGGTAAACAGGGAAAACACACACACACACACACACACACAAACACACACACACCCTGTTATTTAATAAGAGCAAACTGTTTATAAACAAGTAGAGGGTATGAGTATAAATTACACAAAATGATGATTTAAAAAATTCTTATTAAGGGCTACAAAGGGACTGCAATGGAGGAAGAGGAATGAATGAAGTGGAAAAGGGTCAATTATTCCACACAAAGAGGCATAAAAACAATATAGCAGAGGAAAAGAAGGGAGGAAGATGAGTATTATGTGAGATTTTCCCTCATTGGGTCTGGTTCAAGGAAGGAATAACAACCAGTTAAAGCATAGGACTCTGGAGAAGAGATGCAAAACGTATCATATTAGAGGGAAAGAGGGGAGGGAGAGGAGCTTTGCATGAGATTTGTTCTTGTCACTCTTGATGCGAAGAAGAAGTAACATACTTCATTAAGTATAAAAACATCCTACAGGCAGTAGGAGGGGGAAAGGGCTACAAAAGAGGGGAGGGTTAGTAGGGAGGGAAGAAGTAAGTGGGAAGGGGAGGAAAAGGGAGGGGGGTTGATAAGGGAATACTGAGGGAGGCGGTGGTCAAAAGGAAAACTATTAAGGAGGGAAAGGGAGAAGGGGAGAAAAAATATAAGCATTAACAGGGGAGGGAATAGGATGGAGGGAAAGAAATAGATAATAATCATAACTGTAAATGTGAATGAAATGAACTCTCCCATAAAACAGAGGAGGATAGCATAATGGATGAAAAATCATAATTCTAAAATATGCTGTTTACAAGAAACACATCTGAAACATAGGGATACACACAGGGTAAAGGTAAAAAGGCTAAAGTAAAATATATAATGCCTCAGCTAAAGTAAAAAAAGCAGGGGTAGAAATCCTTATCTCAGACAAAGCAAAAGCAAAATTTGATCTAATTAAAAGAGATAAGGAAGGAAACTATATCCTGCTAAAAGGCACCATTGAGAATGAAGCAATAACATCACAACATATATGCACCAAGTAGTATAGCATCCAAATTTCTAGAGGAGAAGGTAAGGGAATTAGGGGAAGAAATAGATAGCAAAACTATACTAGTGGGTGACCTTAATCTGCCCCTCTCTGAGCTTGATAAATCCAACCTCAAAATAAACAAGAAAGAAGTTAAGGAGGTGAATAGAATTTTAGAGAGGGTAGGTATGACAGATCTCTAGAGAAAACTGAATGGGGATAAAAAGGAATATACCTTCTTCTCAGTGGTACATGGCACAGACACAAAAATTGATCATATACTAGGACATAAAAACCTCACAATTCAGTGCAGAAAGGCAGAAATAATAAATGCATCCTTCTCAGATCATGATGCAATAAAAATTATATGCAATAAAGGTCCATGGAAAGACAGACTAAAAAATAATTGGAAACTAAACAATTTAATCCTGAAGTATGAGTGGGTCAAACAAGAAATCATAGAAACAATCAGTAACTTCATTCAAAAGAATGATAATAATGAGACTACATACCAAAATTTGTGGGATGCAGCAAAGGCAGTTCTTAGGGGAAGTTTTATATCCCTGAGTGCATACATGAATAAATTAGAGAAAAGAGAGGTAAATGAATTGGGAATGCAATTGTAAAAGCTAGGGGAAAAAATTGAAAATCCCCAATTAAATACTAAATTAGAAATACAGAAAACCAAAGGAGAGATTAATAAAATTGAAATTAAGAAAACTACTGAATTAATAAATAAAACTAAGAGCTGGTTTTATGAAAAAACCAATAAAATTGATAGACCCTTAGACAATATGATAAACAAAAGAAGAAAACCAAATCATGAGTATCAAAAATGAAAAGGGTGAACCTACCACCAATTTCCTCACCAATGAAGAGGAAATTAAGACAATAATTAGGAATTATTTTGCCCAGTTGTGTGCACATAAAGTTGACAATCTTAGTGAAATGGATGAACATTTACAAAAATATAGCTTGCCCAAATTAACTGAAGAGGAAGTAAATTACTTAAATAACCCCATCTCAGAAAAAGAAATTGAACAAGTTAACAGTCAACTCCCTAGGAAAAAATCTCCAGGGCCAAATGGATTTACTAGTGAATTCTATCAAACCTTTAAAGAACAATTGATTCCAATACTCTGCAAACTATTCAGGAAAATTAGTGAAGAAGGAGTCCTACCAAATTCTTTTTATGACACAAATATAGTACTGATGCCTAAATCAGGAAGAGATAAAGCAGAGAAAGTTATAGACCAATCTCCCTCATGAATACAGGGAAAAATTTTAAATAAAATATTAGCAAAAAGGCTACAACAACTTATCACAAGAATAATACACTTTGATCAGGTAGGATTTATTCTGGGAATGCAAGGATGGTTTAATATTAGGAAAACTATCAGTATAATTGATCATATCAACAATAAAACTAGCAAAAACCACATGACTATCTCAATATATGAAGAAAAGGCTTTTGACAAAATACAACATCCATTCCTATTAAAAACACTAGAAAGAATAGGAATAAATGGAGCCTTCCTTAAAAAAAATAGGTAGCATCTATTTAAAGCCATCAGCAAATATTATATGTAATGGGGAGAAGCTAGAAGCATTTCCCATAAGATCAGGGGTGAAACAAGGATGTCCACTATCACCCCCTCTTATTCAATCTGGTACTAGAAATGTTAGCAGTAGCAATTAGAGAAGAAAAAGAAATCAAAGGAATCAAATTAGGCAAAGAAGAGACCAAGCTATCACTCTGAAGATGATATGATGATATACTTAGAGAATCCTAATGAATCAAGTAAAAAATTTCTTGAGACAATAAATAAATTTGGCAAGGTTACAGGATATAAAAATAACCCATATCCTTGGCATTCCTGCATATTTCTAATGAAATTCAACAGCAAGAGATAGAAAGAGAAAATCCATTTAAAGTAACTGTAGACATTATAAAATATTTGGGCATCTACCTGCCAAAACAAACCCAAGACCTGTATGAACGCAACCACAAAACACTTTTCACACAAATAAATTCAGATCTAACTAATTGGAAAGACATCAATTGCTCATGGCTGGGTCAAGCTGATATAATAAAAATGACAATTTTACCTAAATTAAATTATATATTTAGTGCCATATCAATCAGCTTACCAAAAAACTACCTTATAGGGCTAGAAAAAATAGTAACAAAATTCATTTGGAAGAACAAGAGGTCCAGAATATCAAGGGAATTAATGAAAAGAAATGCTAGAGATGGTGGACTAGCTATACCAGATTTTAATCTGTAGTATAAAGCAGCAGTCCTCAAAACTATTTGATACTGGCTGAGGAATAGAGTAGTAGATCAATGGAATAGATTAGGTACACGAGACTCAGCAGTCAATGATTATAGTAATCTACTGTTTGATAAACCCAAAGACCACAGTTTTTGGGATAAGAACTCACTATTTGACAAAAACTGCTAGGAAAACTGGAATATAGTATGGCAGAAACTGGGCATAGACCATTATCTAACACCATATACCAAAATCAAGTCTAAATAGGTATAAAGGCTGATACTCTAAGAAATCTGGGAAAGCAAGGAATAGCTTACCTGTTAGATTTGTGGAGAGGGGAAGACTTTATGACCAAACGAGAATTAGAGGGCATTATAAAATGCAATATAGATAATTGTGATTACATTAAATTGAAAAGCTTCTGTACAAACAAACCCGATGTTACCAGGATTAAGAGGGAAGTGGAAAATTGGGAATTTTTACAACCTATGTCACTGATAAAGGACTCATTTCTAAAATATACAGAGAATTGAGTCAAATTTATAAGAATACAAGTCATTCCCCAATTGATAAATGGTCAAAGGATATGAACAGGCAGTTTTCAGAGAAAGAAATTAAAGCTATCTATAAGCACATGAAGAAATGCTCTAATTCACTATTGATTAGAGAAATGCAAATCAAAACAACTCTGAGGTACCACATCCCACCAGTCAGATTGGCTAAGATGACGAAACAGGAAAATGACAAATGCTGGAGAGGATGTGGACAAATTGGAACACTAATGAATTGCTGGTGGAGTTGTGAACTGATCCAACCATTCTGGAAAGCAATTTGGAATTATGCCTATAGTGCTATAAATAATTTCATACCCTTTTACCCAGCAATACCACTTCTAAGGTTGTATCCCAAAGAGATCATAGAAGTGGGAAAAAGACCAACATGTACAAAAATATTTATAGCAGCTCTTTTTGTGGTAGCAAAGAACTGGAAATTAAGGGGGTGCCCATCAATTGGGGATGGCTGAACAAGTTGTGGATCTATGTGTGTTATGGAATACCATTCTGCAATAAGAAACGAGGAGTAGATGGACTTCATATTTACCTGGAGAGGCTTATACGAACTGATGCTCAGTGAGAAGACTAGAGTCAGGAGAAAATTGTACATAATTACAGACACAACATATGTGTGATGACCAACTTTGATAAACTGGACTCTTCTCAGCAATCCAGAGACATAAGTCAAACCCAAAATACTCATGATGGAGAGAGATGTTTACATCCAGAGAAAGAACTGAGATTGAACCCAGATTGAAGCAAACTACCTGCCCTTTTACGTTTTCTTGTTTGGGTTTGTTTCCTCTTTCCCATTGTTCATTTCATCTGATACAATCCTTCTTTATAACCTGACTAAAGTCTAATGTGAAAGTATTTGCAGATACTATACTTGATTGTATGCCGCCATGGGGTGGGGGGTGGGGGAAGGGAGAGAAAATCTGAAACTCAAGGAATTGTGGTAATGAATCTTGAAAACTAAAAGTAAACAAATTAATAAAGACCCCCCAAAAATTTTTTTTAATGATGCCTAGAAAAGAAAGTAGAATAAGAATCAGGCCCTTAGATTCTAGACCTAAATCTGTCAACAAGAAACTGAATGACCAAAGGCATGCCACTCAGATCTCTCTATGCCACAGTTCCTCTGGGAAGTCAAGATAACCATTTCTTCTCAAGAGGAAGAATAATGATTGATGAATCAGTAAGCTCTTCTAAGATAAATCCTCGGATGAAAAGTAATGTCCACAAAGTTCATTTGTTTCTCCATTATTTTTCCATGGACATTTCCTTAAAAGTTAAGGTAGATTTTTCTAGAAAGTGAGAAATGTGACTGGGTCCCTTCTTTAACTCAATGTGAAATAAAAGCACAAAAGGGGCATTTAAGGATATAGACATGAATAGAAAACAGCCAAATTCCTGGATGATGCTTATTATGATTCTTTTCCAAATGAAGTCAAAATTCAACCTTGAGAGCTCTAGTATCCCTAAATCTCTAAAACTCATTGAACTAAAAGTCTCTAAAATGTCTACTGAAGTTATCTTATAATAATCAATTTCAACTACTCCTCAAAAGTAAAGAGTTTAACCTATCTCTATATTTAAATGCTTTGTCCATTAATGATGTGGCAAATGCTATGAATCAATTGAGTTCAAAAGAAAGACTTGGAGTCAGGCAACTCTGAGTTTGAATACTCCCTCAAATACTTATCACCTGTGTAACCTTGGACAAGTCATTTAACCTAGGAAGTTTCAATTTTCTCATCTGTATAATGGGAATGGTAAAACCTCATAGGGTTCTTATGAGTAGAAAAGAGTATAATTTTACAAAACTCTTAAAAAATTTAAATCGATATATAAATGTCAGCTATCATCACAATCATTATCATTACAAAAGTAAATATCCATATATAAGAAGGTTCAAAGAGCTGGCTTGCCTAATACCTTTTTAACCATAAATATTTGCTAACCAGCACCCCAAAGACTCTCTGCATTTGTACATTTTACAGTAGACTGATAAAAATCAGCACAGTGCCTGGCACATGGAAAGTACCAGTTGGTAGGTCGTGGTGGTAGTAGCAGTAGTAATAGTAGTAGTAGTAGTAGTATCAAGAAACTACTATGAACTAGGCAGCTGTACTAGGGATTGGGACAAAAATGAGACCATATTTATCCTCAAGGACCTTACATCTTCATAAGAGAGACCAATGACCATGGAAGGAGGTAGGATAATGGGTTATCACTTTCTTTCCAAGGCAATGATAGCATTAGTTTAATTATTGCTCACAGAAAAAAAAAACATGATGTAGGTAGAAAAAGAAAAAGAAAACTTTTTTTAAATAAGACTTTCTCCTCGCATTTGCTGTGTGAAGATCTTGCTGAAAAAATTTTAAAACAGATAATCTAGCATTCTTTCCTTCACTAAGAAGTATAGAAAGGGGCATTCAAGAGAAAGATGCCTACTGAAGGTAGTTTCTCATGTCTGTGTGAAGGATTAGCTAGGATGTGAAGCATGGTCTAGGGACTGCCAAATTTTGTGATTTGAGGAGAGTTTTCAGCCACCAGTTAAAATGGTTCACCCCTGCAGTATGGCTGAAGATTAACTCTGGAGGCAGAATTGAGAAATTTACCAAGTAGGCCTACAACAAGGAAACGAATTGACATCAAGTTTTAGTTTTTAAAAATAGATTCCAGGGTAAGACAGAGGGTCAGTGCATATGTATATGGATCATCTGCCCCTTCACTTTGGGCATCATAAGGATAACCCTGAAGCATGAGGAGACTTGAAGATTCGTTTTAAGTCAGAAAGATTCACACTTGTGCTAAGGAGAATATTCATGTTTAGAGTACTTTCTTGAATTCTAATTATTTTTTAAACTTTTAAAGAATTCAATCAAAAGTGTTCTATTTTCCAGCCACAGCAGATAACAAAGTTTAATAAGTGAGATTTGGGGGAAGAAATTATTCAACGTTTGTGTAACTTATCTAAGAATGAGTTTGAAACTACCCTACTTTTACTTAGGTAACAACTAGGTGAGATCACTTTTTGATTTGATCAATCAGAATTGAGTATGAACAGGGTCCATATTCTTCCTTGAATCAATCAAAGTCACTGTGTAAGAGACTAGGTTATATCCTAAAGAAAACGTGTCAAAGGAATAACTACCTCAGAAATGGGAGAAGAGATTCTCATTGCCTGGATTCAAGAGGCTAACGCATTCGTGGCATTTCTGGCACACCCCTGAAGTGGAAAGAGGACTGAGTTTTGGCAGAGGGCAGAAATATTGAGGAGACTTTATAAGTATATTAAAGTGGAACATATAGACTGAAGAAAGTTCCAAGAAAAGGTGAATTCCCCTCCCAATTTCTCCTTCCTAAACCCATCTATCCACAGAGACCATTATATAAATCATTGTTTCACTGCTCAAATACTTCCACTGAACTGAATTTTGTCTCAGTCACAAAGAGGTCAAGGGTTAACGAAAGATGAATATAAATGTAAAGTCAAAGACAATCTGGTCCAATTCTCTCCTTTTTCTGATGAAAAAACAAAATGAATGAATGAAAAGACATTTCTTATACACTTACTCTATGAAAAGACTGGCTCAATTCTGGGGATACAAATAGAGAAGGATGGCCCCTGTTCTCAAGCAGCTTGTGGTCTATTGTAGAAAGCAACACCTACACCAAAGGTCTCAGCTGCAGCCTGTCCCCAACTTAAATATGTATGTATACACATATCCATGCATAGATGTCTGTATGTGTGTTGTGTTCCTGAACTAGAATATAATAAACTCTGTGCAGGTAGAAATTATTTCATTCTTTTTACTTGTATCCCTCAACCTTAGTATAGTCCTTGGCATGTAGTAGATGATTGATAATTACTTGTGTTTTTTTTCTTTTTTTTTAAGCAATTGGGGTTAAGTAACTTGCTCAAGGTTACATGGCCAGTTATTTCTGGGTGTGGTTCTGAGTATCTGAGCCTGGATTTGATCCAGGTCATGCCGACACTGGAGCCGGTGCTCTTACTCGCTGAGCCACCTGGCCGCCCCGATAATTACTTATTGACTAATTGTTTGATCATGGAGGAGAGTGGGAACCAGAAAAAAATATAAAACACAATCTATTCCTTTAACAAGTTGTGGAAATGTTAGTCTAGTTTGGGGAAAGAGAACACACACAAATACACACACGTTTGTGTGTGAATGTATGTAAATGTACACAGATGTATAAGTACTTGCATATGTATATGTACATGTATGCACATATATTTGTGTATATATATGTGTGAATCCACTAAAGAATAATTTTCTATGATAATCTGAAATTGATTCGCCCATACAATCACAGAAACAATATCAATCTAGAGGATTTTTTTTCTAACTCTGAAAGCAATGTGATGATGGTTGAAGAAGAGAAAAAATGGAGGTGAAGAGATAAAGTAGAATACGACCCCAGTGATTCCAGACCTCTCTTAGTCCTCCTTCGGAACTTTCTGGATTTTACCACCATGTTTCATTTTCCTGCTCACCCTGGAAGCTCCTCTGTACGTGTGGTCTTCTCACCCTGAAATATCCCTCTATTCCTGCTCTCCTTTTCTCCAATTGTTGGGTTCCTTTCAAAACCTACCTCCATTTTAAGAGGTTGCCCAGGCCAACCATTCTTCATTCTTCTCTCAACTCTAATTCTGACAATCTGTAGTATTTCCCCTCCACACCTTCCCATTTACCTCCTGTTGTACCTTTCTTTTATACGTTGTCTTCCCTGCCCCATTAGAATGAAAATTTCTTGAGGGTAGGGACTGTTTTTATTTATGCTTGTATTTGTACCTTAGTACTTAGCATAGTGCTTGACACAAAATGACTTATTAATACATGTTTAATAACTTAAGTTGATTATTCATGAGAGGTAAGAGGAAGCTAGGGGACTGACAACAGAGGTTAAAAGGCCAGAGAAACAAAAAAAATACAACAAAACTTGATTGAAAGTAAGTTTTAACACCTACAACCCACCCCCTTACACAGGTTAAAGGTTCACAGGTTGTAGCAGCAAGCACCCCGGCATCCTCAGGGTTTGCTGCTACCACAGGTTCTTGGATCTGCTTTGATAAAGGAAAGCAACTCAAAATGGGTTAACAAGCTTACTTTAATTAGTCAGACCATATATCGTTTACCTTGTTCAGGGCAAAAAGGTCAGCACCCCGAACTTCAAAGTATACAGGCAGAATTATCAAGACAGAAACAGATCAAGTAGACAGCTTTCCAAACTGTCCAGCCATTACATCCATACCCAATCAACATCTGGGTTTTTCAAAGCCGGGGGACTCTCAACAACGGCTTCCTAGAATTAAGATCAAATCACAGAACACTTCTCAAAGTGAGTCCCAAAACAAAGCTACACATCAGGGCTTATATAGCCTTCTCCTGGCTCAGAGAATGTAACAACCTTATTGACTCACTGGCCAATCAAGAAGTATCTACTGAAAAACAAGCCTCCCACCCCAGGCTTCAGGTGCACTTTAGCCTAGGGGCAGGGAAGATCTTTAAAATTTACATTCTCATTACACAGTTATTACACACTTCACATCTTTTCGGATTGTTTTCAATGCACTAATCAGTTGTGCTGATTTTTTTTTTCCCATTTAAAAAAAATTTTTGTTATTATCGGATGGTCCTCTAAGAAGTTGAAGGGGGAATATAATGAGATAACTATGATGATATAAGAAGCAAAAAGCATCCATAAAAACTTTTAAAAAAAGAAAATGAGGTATTGAAGGAAAAATAAAAGTTTGAAATAACAGTTTTTGAGTCTAAGTGGTAGAAGACTAATATTGTCGTCAACATTTAAAGGAAGTAAAAAAATTGGTTTTAGGGCAATGGGGGACATGGGACATGATAAATTTGATTCTAGACACAAGTGAAAATTAATTTAGTGTCCTTAAATGCATATGAACTACAGTGTAAAGGGGCCTTCAAATTCAGGCAAGACTAATCATGGAGATATTTCTACAAGACAGAGTGAAGCTTTCAATGAAATTTTGATGGAGAAGAAATAAGTGAATCATTAGACAGCAGCAGCTAAATGGGAGATGGACAGAGCCATTCAACATCCCTGGGGAACAGTATGAGGAGGTTTATCTGCAGTTACCAGAAAAGCTATCAAATTCAGCATCAAATTCATTGCATACCTGGCCAGGCATCAGAACAGACCAGAGGTCAGGAACAACAAGTCCAAACTCAGAGGTGCCCTCACAGATCAAGGTAAGGAAAAATGACTTCAAGAAGTTATGGGCTTTAATTAATGATGATTTGCATCATTCAAATAATCAGTTCACGTCAGCATCATTTTGTGGAAGAGATATGCTAGGCCATGACTCCTACTTCCTCTACTGTACAGATATGGATTTAACACCCATGAGTCACTCAAGTCCTATGGCATTCTTTTATTTATGGCAAAAGAGAGAAATCATCTCAAATTCTCATAATCTACCAATGCTTTTATTTTTGTTTGGCTGTCAAATCTATAAACCAGTTTTACAGCTCTACAAACAGTGTATTAGTGTCACAATTTTTCCACATCCTCTCTAGCATTTGTCCAATCTGATAGATGTGAGGTGGTATGTCAGGGTTGTTTTAATTTGTATTTCTCTAATCAGTAGTGATTTAGAGCATTTTTTAAAATGTGACTATCAGTTTTGTTTTGTTTTTTATGTAAACTACCTGTTCACATCCTTTTACCATTTATCAATTGGGGAATAGCTCTAATTTTTGTAAATCTGGCTTGGTTTCCTATACATTTGTAAAATGAGACCTTTATTCCTGTTTTCCTTCTAATTTTGCCTTCATGAATTTTGTTTATGCAAAAACTGTTTCATTTCACATAATCAAAATGATCTATTTTATTTCCTGTAAACCTCTCTATCTTCTGTTTAGTCATAAACTTTTCCCTTATCCATAGATCTGACAGGTACATTTTTCGATGATTTCCTAATTTATTTATTATTCCCTAATTTATTATTTGGGACTAAATTATTTATGTATTTTAACCTTCCTTAGGTATATGATGATATATTGATCTTCTATGCCTAGTTTCTGCCAAACAGGTTTCCAATTTTCCCAGCAACTTTTGTCCAATGATGATTTCTTACTTCAAAAGAAAGGATCTTTGGGTTTATCAAACATTAGATGACTAAGGTCATTTATTACTGTGTATTGTGTACCTAATCTATTCCACTGATCCACTACTCTATTTCTTAGTCAGTACTAGATTGTTTTAATGATTACCACTTACATAGCTTGAAATCTGGAACTGCTAGGCCACCTTTCTTAACCTTCTTTTCTCCCGCTAATTTCATTGATACTTTTTGACCATTTGTTCTTCTAAATCAGCACTTCTTAATCTGTGGGTTGTGACCTGTTGTGAAAAATTTGGCAATAGTATAAGGTTTCGGAATGCCCAAAAACCAAAAATTAATTCAAAATCAAATGCATAATGCCTCTGAGGTATTTCTGGCAGCATTTGCCCATGTTGCATCACACAACTTCACTGAAGCCTTGGTTCTGAACATAAAACATGTGCACCTTGTATTGTGCATGTCCTCAAGCCACATAATACCAACAAACCCTGAGGAAAAGGGATCTCAAGTGGAAAAAAGTTTAAGAAGCCCGAAGAGTAATACTTTTGTTTCCTCATTGCCTATTTTCATTCCTTCAATATCTTTTTCTTGTCTTACTGCTGTAAGCTAGCAATTCTAGAACAATATTGAATAATAAAAGTAATAATGGAATCTTTGTTTGACTCCCCATCTTATTAGGAAGGCTTCAGGTTTATCCCCATTACAGATAATGCTTGCTGATGGTTTTAGATAGATACCACATATTGTTTTAAAGCCTCCATTGATTACTATGATTTCTGGTGTTTGGTTTTTTTTTTTGTTTGTTTGTTTGTTTTTTTGCTTTTGCTTTTTGGAGGGGGGAAAAGCAGGGCAATTGGGGTTAAGTGACTTGCCCAAGGCCACACGGCTAGTAAGAGTTAAGTGCCTGAAGCTGGATTTAAACTCAGGTTTCCCTAACTCCAGGGCCAGTGCTCTATTCACTGTGCCACCTAGCCACCCCTAGTGTTTTTTTTTTCAAATAAAAATGAATATTGTATTTTGTCAAAGGCTTTTTTTTTGCATCTATTGAGATAACCATATGATTTTTGGTGTTCTTTCTACTGATATGGTTAATAATGCTGTTAATTTTCTAAATATTGAGCTAGCCCTTGAATCCTGGTATAAATTCCACCTGGTCATGATTTCTGTGATATATTGCTGTAATTTTCTTGCTAGTGTTTTATTTAATTTTTTGTGCCAATACTCATTGGAGAAATAATCCATAATTTTCTTTCTCTGTTTTTGCTCTCCCTGGTTTAGGCATTAAAATCATATTTGTGTCATAACAAGAATTTGGTAGGATTCCTTCTTTACCTGTTTTTTCAAATAGTTTATATAGTATTGGAATTGATTGCTTCTTAAATGTTTGGTAGAATTCACTTGTAATTCCATCTGGTCTTAGGAATTTTTTTTTTGGAAATTCATTAATGCCTTGTTCAATTTCATTTTCTAGGAGAGGGCTGTTTAAGGATCCTCCTTCCTCTTTTGTTAATCTGTGAAATTTATATTTCTCCAAATATTCATCCATTTTGTTTAGGTTGTCACTTTTATTTGCATATAATTGGGCAAAACACCTACTAATAATTGCTTTAATTTATCTTCATTGTTGGTCCATTTACCCTTTTCATTTTTGATACTAGTAATTTTATTTGCTTTCATTTTAAATTGAATTAACAAATGATTTATCTATTTTGTGGTAGTTGTTGTTTTATAAAACCAGATTCTAGTGTTATCAATCAGTTCAATGTTTTTTTTTTTACTTTCAATTTTATTAATCTCTCCTCTGATTTTCACAACTTCCATTTTGTTGTATAATTGGGGACTTTAAACTTGTTCTTTTTCTAGTTCTTAGTTGCATGCCTAATTCATTGATGTGTTCTTTCCCTCTTTTATTGACGTATGCATTAAAAGATATAAACTTTCCCCTAAGTACTGCTTTGACTGCATCCCACAAATTTTGAAATGTCACATTGTTGTCCTTCTCCTTAATAAAATAATTGATTATTGGGAACCCTCATTTTTTTTAGGATTAGATAAGTTTTCAGATAACTCTTAAAATGGGTGGCTAGGTGGCACAGTGAGCAAAGCACAGGCCCTGGAGTTGGGAGGACCTGAGTTCGGTTCCAGCCTCAGACACTTAACACACACACACACACAAAACTAGCCGTGGAACCTTGGGCAAGTTACTTAACCCCAATTGCCCTCCAAAAGGCAAAAAAAGAAAAAAAAAGAACAAATAACTCTTAATCTATGCTTCTACAGCCCTTTATTAAATGTAATTTCTATTGCCTTATGGTCTAAAAAGGGTAAACATGTTTCAGCTTATCTGCATTTAGTTGTGAGGTTTTTTATTCCCTAATACAGGGTTAGTTTTTGTGAAGGTGTCATGTACAAATGAGACAAAAGCATACTCCTTTCTATTCCCATTCACTTTTCTCCACAGGTCTGAGTTGCTTTACCATCTCCAATATTAGAACTCATCCATACAGATTCTGGGCCAGCCTTCCTGCCGTATAACAGATATTTCTTTCTGAACTCCTAAGTCGTCTTGAGTTGGAAGAATGTTTCACTCTTACCTTTCGTTTACTGTACCACTTCAGAATTCAATTTAAGGTATTATTTTAAAGTTTGAAGGGAATGTTGGGAGGGAACAGCTGGGCACTTTCTCTACTCTCCCATCTTGGCTCCACCTACTTCCGCTTCTTTCAAATAATTGTGAGATTGGTAGGCTTTGTGCTGAAGACTGGACTGGTGATTTCATAGCCATAAAGAACTCTCAGAGCGGAAGACTCCCTATAGCATTGAAGATTGGCATCTTATTTTCAATTTATAATCTTGTAGAGTTGCCTAGAGAACTAAAAGCTTAAGTTATTTGCCAGGGTCACACAGTCAATATATGTCAGAGGTGGGCCTTAAACCCAAGTATTTATGATTTTGTGACTACCTGTTTAGCCACTATGGAATAATACTTATAAAGCAAGGAAATGTCATAGACATTGTCAAGTACCTTGCTGAAATGTAGGTATATCAAGTTTCTCATGATATCTTTATGGAAAAGATAGAAAGTTATGGGCTGACTTATAGGTAGATTTGAAACTAGTTTAATGAACAGTAACCCCAAAAAATGGAGACTAGCCTTGAAAGATCTCTCAAGAAGAGGATAACAGAGCTTAATCCTTGCCTTTCTTCCATTCAACATCTTAGTAGAGGCTTTGATGAAAGAATATTTAACAAATGTTCAGCTGTCAGGAAGCTGAAAAGGATAGTTTGTATAGTGTATGAGAGAAGTGGGTTCCTGAGATTATGGCTATTTGGAATGGTGAGCTAAAAAAGCCAAATGGCTATAAATGTAAAGCCCTAAATTTTAATACAAAAAGTTAACAAGTACAGGATTAGCTAGACATAGCCAGACAATAATTGATTTGAAAAATGTCTCAAATTTCCAGGTTTTAATTGTGAACCAATACAGTGGCATGGCAGTCAAAAATATTGTGATGTTCATCTTCATTAATATTAGCATAGTATCCAGAAAAATGGAAGTTAAACATACTTAAGCCATACCATGATTTGTTTAGATTCCATCAAGAGGAATCTGTTCAGTTTTTAGTGCTAAATTCTTGAAATTTTGCTCAGATACTCCTCACCACACCCAGAAATAACTGGCCGTGTAACCTTGAGCAAGTTACTTAACCCCAATTGCTTAAAAAAAAAAGATAATGAAGAATGATTGAAAAAAATTGGGGAAGCTTAGCTTAGAAAAGCTGGATATGATATTTGTGGGACTGCACCCCTAACTGATCCCTAGAACTAAGAAAAATCGGTAGAAGTTAAAAGGTGATAGATTTTAGCTTAATATAAGCAAGTATTTCCAACAATTTGAACAAATTAGAATGCACTGTTTTTAGAAGGGGGAGTTTTCCATACTTGGGGATATTCGGGCAAAGGCTGGATGGCAGTTTAATGGGATTGTTATAGAGGATACTCATATTCCACTACAGATTGAACTAAATGACCTTTTAAATTCTTTTTCGACTCTTATATCCTGGGATGTTTCCTATCCACAGAGAGTGGAATAAAGGCCAATGGGTGGAAGCTACACAGAATCAGATTTTGTTTCAATATAAGGAAGTTCTTTTTAATGATTAGAACTGCCCAATTTTTTGCTACTAGAGGTGGTGAGGCAGACACAGAATCACTGTTATTGGTTCTGTCACAGAAGGGACTTATACTTTGGATAGGGGACCTAACTAAGTTAATTATTCAAGTTCCATCTAACTAAGATGATTTCATGATTCTACTCATCTTTATGCAAAGAATTTTCAATACCAAAGAAATTTATATGGGAAGGAAGTTTAAAATTGTTTGTCTTTTATGAGAATCTCAGAGTATGGGGAAGAATTCACCAATATAGGATAAAGATTAGAGATTTATCTATATAACATAAATATCCTGGAATAAGAAACTTTTGTGATAACAAAGAAATAAAAGCATAAATGTGCATCAATTGGAAGAGTATCTAAACAAATTATGTCACATGAACATAATGGAATATTATTATGCTAAAAGAAATTATTAACATGAATACAGGAAAGTATGAAAAGATTTACATGAACTGATGCAAAGTGAAGTTATCAGAGGTAGGAGATCAATATATGTAGATATGAACATAAATGTATGTATATAGATATATCATGACATCAGTGCAAATGCAAAGAAGAACTACAAAAGAATCAGAGGCAAATGTTAGAAAATTATGAAGAACAAATTGGGCTGCAAGAAGAGATTTAAGAAGATACTTTCTACCTCTACTTTTTTCAGAGGTGAGATTAAGGGAGTCATTGCATATGATGCCAGATATTTTCAATGTATTAATCAGTCTTGCTGATTTTTTGTTTAATTCTTTGTTATATGAAGCCAATGCGATCAAGATCAGGAGGGAAGCAGAAAACTGGGAAAGAATGTTCACAATCAGTGTCTCTGATAAAGGCCTCATTTCTAAAATATATAGAGAACTGAGTCAAATTTACAAGAACACAAGTCATTCCTCAATTGATAAATGGTCAAAGGATAGGAACAGGTAGTTTTCAGATGAAGAAATTAAAGCTATCTATAGTCATATGAAAAAATGCTCTAAATCACTGTTGATTAGAGAAATGCAAATCAAAACAACTCTGAGGTACCATATATCATACATATCATATTGGCTAACATGGCAAATCAGAAAAATGATTAATGTTGGAGAAGATGTGGGAATGTTGGAATACTAATTCATTGCCGGTGGAGCTGTGAGCTGATCTAACCATTCTGGAGAGCAATTGGCAACTATGACCAAAGTACTGTAAAAATGTGCATACCCTTTGACCCAACAATACCACTTCTAGGGCTATATCTCAAAGAGATCATAAAAATGGGAAAATGACCCACTTATAAAAAAAATATTTATAACAGCTTTTTTGTGGTAGCCAAGAACTGGAAATCAAGGGAATGCTCATCAATTGGGGAATGGCTAAACAAGTTGTAGTATATGAATGTACTGGAATATTATTATGCTGTAAGAAATGATGAACAGGCAGACTTCAGAAAACCTGGGAAAGACCTATGTGAACTGATGCTGAGCGAAATGAGCAGAACCAGGAGAACATTGTACACAGTAATAGCCACATTGTGTGAGGGCTGATTTTGATAGACTTAGCCCTTCTCAGCAATGCAAGGACCTAAAATAATTCCAAAGAACATATAATGGAAAATGCCACACATCCAGACAAAGAACCATGGAGTCAGAATGCAGAAAAAAACAGACTATTTTCTTTTTTTTGTTTTGTTTTATTTGGTTTTTTCCCTTTTTCATGTTTTTTACTATTAATTATAATTCTTCTATGCAACATGACTAATGTGAAAATATGTTTAATAGAAATGTATGTGTAGAGCCCATATCAGATTGCAAGCTGTTTTGGGGATGGAGGGGAGGAGGAAGGGACTTGAAAAGTTATGAAAGTGATTGTTGGAAACTAAAAATAAATCATTTAATTTGAATTAAAAAATATTTGCTATAAAGGATTGTTGTCTGGGAAAGGGTAGGACAAGGATACAGGAGAAAATCTAGGTGATATAAAAATAAAATTAATTTTAAAAGTAATTTAAGATAGAAACTTTTGCTATGTTTATCCTTATTAAGCATTAATTAATATAGCACTAAATTGCACTTTCAATATGCTTCTATTAGTCTATCTAATTAGTAAGCCTAATTAGTTTAATTCGTTAAGTTATTCACTGTGGTTATTATCATCTTGGACTTTATTACAGGACACATTGCCCCTGGAGAATTTAGATATGGATAGTCTTGTCTGGTTCAATAACATTTTATTCTGACCAGATTAAGTTATGAATGCACAAATGCAGTAATTAAAATGTGGGGAGGGGTGGGAAAGAATAAGTGGTGGGGGAGGTGTTCATTTACCTGCAGGGAAATTGGATTTTACCTCTGGAGGCTCCAAAATGCCACTAGTTCTTGCAACTATGGTTGCAGAAATTTGTCCACATGGTTTCTAATTGCATGTGACTTTCTAAGGCCAAGGAATGTGTTCTAAGAGGTTCTAAGAGGTATTGCAAAAAATAATGGTCAATATCAATAAATTCCTCAGAGAATTCTCTGCTGGTGATCTCAAACAAAAAAAAAATCATTTATCTAGAGCTGTACCTTCTTGACTTCCAGAAATTCATGATGCAAAATTGAAAACTATGGCTCAAACCTTAACCAAATTTTGATAGAGGCATGGATTTCACCATAACCTTTTCTATAGTCCTTTAAGTATGATAAGATTTAAAAACCCATGAATGGCTTTTTTTAAACCCCAATTTCATATGCAATCACAACACAGGCAATGCTAGATGATGATACCTACCTACTCTGAATTACATTTGACTTGCCACAGTGGATACAGGAAATCAAGGGAAAGGGTTCCAGCTATAGCCTAGAAAGAGAGCAACTCGCCCAGGGATTATTACAGATCAAGGAGTGGCAGCTTAGGATGATAAGAAAACAAGAAAGTTATGGGGGGGAGCCATATTATATTGTCAACAACGTTTACAGTCCCTGGTCAGGTCATTTAGGAGTGTTTCTTTGCTTTTGTTTCTGCTGTTATTGTTATCATCATTGTTGCTGCTGAGATATAAGAAAATGGTCATGGGACCAGTTCTAGATCATCACACCTTGGAGACTTGGGTTCAAGTACCAACTCCACCACTAATTCCCTATATGACTGTAAGAAGGTCTTCTGTCAAATTAGGATAATAATATTTACCCTATCTCCCTTAGAGAGTTGTAAGGGTGAAATAAAATGATGCCTATGAAAAGTCCTTTGAGAAGCATAAAGCATTCTAGAAATGTAAGCTTTTGGCATGGTGAAATTGCCATGGTTTTAGAGGAAAGCCTCATAGGACTTTTCAGACTGATGATTTCTTCCTCACTGTCCCAAGTACACAAAGGTCATGGACTAAACCTTGAGGGAGATGAATTCTTCACTGTCTGAAATGGTCCCAATCCCCCAGGCTTTGTTCGGAATTGTTAGGAGATCATTTGGACACTGGGAAATGAAGAGAATTGGTCACTGTCTTCTCAAGATCAATGCTAAACCAATTCTTTTGAATTTTAGGAAAGAAACTTCCATAAAGCATCCATCTAAAAGATAAAGGTATTTATCCTGTCTGTGAACTCTGAAAGTTTGAAGGTATTCTCTTAGAAGATGACTCAAACCTGACAATTACAACCCACTTCTGATGATTTTCATTTACAGAAGTGACAACATTAAAAACATTGCTAAAGATTATGAAGTCTTGGTCAAGAGACTAAGGGAAAAAAGGCCAACCTAAATACCATAGAGATTATATGTAATGCAAGAAGAAGGATAGGAGTTGAGTAGACCTCCAAAGGACACAGAAGACAGAAAATAAAAAATACTATGGCCATGGATATCTATGCACAAATGATCAAAGGATGTATAACAAAAAAATCATAAACTGAATATCTTAATTTAAAAATAAAAAAATAACCTCATAGGTATTTGTTAATACCTGTTGAAAATGTGAAACTCTAGTGGAACATATCTTTTAAAATGTATATGCCTTATCCAAGGAGGGGAAAGCAGTTGTGGAGAAGTGTTGTAGAGTAAGAAGTTATCCTGGGAAGGAATCAAGGAACCAGAGAGTGGAAGCACAAAGTAGAGCAATTGGGTGAAGGTCATCCTAACTTATATTGTCATTACACCATCCATGTGAACAGAAAGAGGAAATAGATAAAGAGTTTAGGAAACAGATTACTATTGCGTCTCATGTTGCATAGAGGCATGAGAGATAAAGTAATGGTAAATTTCAATTATCTGGAAAAAGAATCCAATTCTCTTTCTCTCTCTGTCTCTCTCTCTGTCTCTTCTCTATCCTTCTGTTTCTGTCTTTTTCTCTGTGTGTCCTTCTCTGTCTTCCATTAACTCCCCCTGTGTCTCTCTGTCTCTTTGTCTCTGCCTGGCTTTTTTTCCTTTGTTTCTTTCTGTCTCTCCCTTTCTCTCCTTCTGTATCTCTGTCTCCATCTGTGTCTGTGTCTCTCTTTCTTACAATATCTAATAATTTTTTCATAAGGAGGACAAAGTAGTGGGGACTACTTTGCTAAAGTAGAAATAATAATAACCTTGGGGAGAAGTGACCATTCTCTTACAATTTTTGATAGAGAAAGAGAGGAGAGGCAAGCACAGCCTCATCTTCATTCATACTAGATTTTGAAAGAGCAGATTTCAAAAGGTTTGAAGAAAATATAGTTTGGACTCTATAGCTTAAAATTTTCTATGAAAAGTTAGGCCAAGAAGGATGGAGAACTCTCAAAAATAAAATTCTAACGATACAATGAGAAACAATTCGGATGAGGTAGAAAAAGGGAGTTGTCAAAAGAGACAGATGTGGATGTCAAAAGAGACAGAGAAATAAATCATCAATCAACTTAGATTCTAAGGAGACATGGAAAGATAGAAGCTGGGGCAAGTAATAGAGCATAAATACTGTAGTGTGGCATAGTCCAGTAAGAAGAGTGTCAGAAGTGCTAAAGCTGAGAAGCAGATGAGTTTCACAAAGAATGATAAGGACAACATTTTTGTCCTCTATTTGGGGGAAAAAGAGAGAACCAAAGGATAGAATCACTGCTTGAGGGGAGTGAAAAGACAAGAAAGGATGATACTTGCCCATTTAGCTTTAGTTTTCTCTGACAAAGATGATACTCTTTGGCCTGGAAAGTACCATCCAAAAAGTAGGAGTTAGGAAGTCGAAACCAAAAATAAGTTAGGAGATATTAAGGAACACCAAACTGTCCTTAATGATTTTATTTGACCAGACATAGACTATATTTGAGTGCTCTATTGGGTGCTGTATGACACATGTTAGAAACACAGATAAACTAGAGCGTGTTCAAGAGAACAACCAGGTCTCAAGACTAGACCAGATGAAAAGTGATTAAAAATACTAAGGATGTTTGGTCTGCAGAAGAGATCATAGAATCATAGTTTGAGATTTGGAAGGAACCTCAGTGGCCAAGTAGTTGTAACAGCAATGCTACTTGCAGCTGTTATGGAGGTGTAAGACCAATAACACCAGCGCACAGGCTGGCTGCTAGCACAGGTTCTTTGATCTGCTTCTCTAAAGGAAAACAACTCAAAAGGTGTCGACAATATTACTTTAATCAAGTATATATATAATTTAATTAGTTCAGGGGAAAAAGTCAGCACCCTGCCTTCAGTGAAAATACAAACAGAAATTACAAGCAGAAATAACAGCATAAAGACAAACAGACAGGGCTTCTAAATGTCTGACCAAATAATACATACATCACAGATCAACAGACAGATCCAACTATCTGAACTTTACCTACATACATAGTTAGCAGAGAGAGAAGCACCAACATCTAGGTTTTCAAATCCAGGGCCCTCCTTAGCGGCTACCCAGAGTCTCATCTAGTCAAATCACACACTCTTCCTATGAGTGAGTCCCAAAGCAAAATGCTAACCTCAGAGTATATATGTACTTCTTCAGGATCAGAGGACATCTCAATCCTTGTGACACAGGTTCATGTGACTTAGGCTTCCATGTGACTTAAGCAGGTCATGTGGGTCTATTAATGGATGGGAAAGATCTTCCCAATAAACAACAAATACATCAACAATACAGTAGTCCAACACACACACACAAAACCAAAAAAAAACACATACACCCTCCTCACAACATATAACAATTGTTCATCCAACTTGTACTCGAAGACTTCCAAGGAGGAGGAACCCACCGCCTATCAAGGCAGTTCATTCCATTTTGAGATGGTTCTAATTGTTAGCAAATTTTTCCTTATCTCAAGACTATATTGGTCTCCTTGGAGTTTCCCCCTTTTCATCTGGTTCTGCCCCATGGGTCAAACAAAACAAGTCCCCCCACATGAAAGCCCTTCAAAAACTTGAACACAGTTTTCCTGCCTCCCCTGGGTCTTTTGTTTTTCAGACAAGACATGCCCTATTCCTTCAACTGATCCTCATGACATGGACCCAAGATCTTTCATCATCCTGGATGCCCTCTTCTGAACAATCCAGCTTGCCAGCATCTTTCTAATGATTTGTCAAAGTCTACAAAATTCAACAAATTGACCTCATTTCTCATGGTGGACAAAAGAGACAAAATGGGTTAAAGACATGTCAGAGGCATCAAGGGAATCATAGACAGAGCTAGAAGAGACTTTTAGAGCCAAACCCTCACATTTTACCTGTGAGGAAACTGAGGACCAGAGAAGTCAAATGATTTAGACAAGGTCCCAAATGACAGAAGTGGGATGTGAACCCAAGTCCTCTAACTCCAAAGCCAATGCCCTTTGACCTACTCCATATTGTTAGGTATAAAAAACAAGACAAAACACTTATTTACATGAAAATTTTCTATTCTAGAAATCTCTAGGAGTGGACAAAAGTCGTACTATCAGCTTAGTTATAGTTCTGTCTGTAGACAAAGCGTAAACTTGCAACTGTATTCATGAAGCTGCCTCTCTGCTTCCTCATTGGCAATGACATACATTAGAAAACAGGTAAACTATTCTTCTAAAAGGGATGGGACTGCTTATGTTATTTCATTAGTATGGGGAAGGAGGGGCCACAGCTGGCTGACACAGTGGAGAGAACACCAGCCCTGAAGACAGGAGGACCTGAGTTAAAATCTGACCTCATACTAGCTCAGATACTTATTAGCTGTGAGACCCTGAGCAAATCACCTAACCTTAATTGCCTCCTCCACCACTTCCCCCCCCCCAAAAAAAATTCTTAGAGTAGGGAATTTCCAAATAGGAAATTTCCTCTATCAGTGCATATTAGCTCCTTGAGCTGCTTTGGGCACAGGGAGGTTTAATAACTTACCCAGGATCACACATCCAGTATTTATCAGAGGCAAGACTTAAAAAAAGGTCTTTTTTTACCTTGGGGTGGCTCTTTTTCCACCATATCATATTGTCTCTTTTCTTCCCAAGAAATTCCCCATTATCCCAAGACATTGCTATTTTGGGGCCTAGGCATTTGAAGGATAAGAGTATTGAAGGATAACATCTAGGAATGTGTTGGTAAAAGTTTAACAACTAGTTCTCTGGGAGGAAAAATGTATAATTTTACATTTAATGCATTTTCTATGTCACATTCTTATATCTAGTCAATCCTCCCCCCAAAAGATCAAGCTGTAATTTGTAGTAGTAATAATTAACACTTAGACTTATCATCTCTTTTGATCCTCACTACAACCCTGGAAAGTAGGTACTATTATAACCCCATTTTATAGATGAAGAAACTGAGGCAAACAGAGATTTAAGTGACTTGCCCAAGGTCACACACTAGTAAGTATCTGAGGCCTAATTTGAACTCAGGTCTTCCTGAGGCTTCCCAGGTGGGGAGATCAGTTGTACTGATCATAGATTGTAGTACATGCCGCATTGTAGTATTTACTGATTTCTGCAAATGAGCTGATTTCTGCAAATTCCCCTGAGCTGCCTGTACCCTATGATACTACTTTGACCTCAGATTTCCTATTTGTGAAATGGAAGTGTTGAACTGAATAATCTCTAAAATCCCTTTCAGTTTTTAAACTTCTGAGTCTATCTGGTAGAGATGGAGATAAACATTCTTCAACAGCCAAGAACTTGTGCAGCTCTCCTCTCCCTAGAAAACTACATGTTACTCCTCAGTGCACCACATATATACTTAAAAGGCTTTTAGAGAACCTGACTTGAATTGCATCAATCAAACATACTATTTAAGGAGCCTTGGTGGGAGGGGATTGTCTTACATAAAGAAAATGGTGATCACCTCTCTTTAGTTGAGGATAAGGAGAAAATCAAATGAAATTGATATAACTCTACCAGTAGAGAGACATGCTATTTTCTGACTTCCAGGACACATCTACCACTTCATTTTTTGATAGGTATAGGAAAAAAATAATGGGAAGGGCACCTTCAGCTAATAAGGTGGAAATAAGATCTACTACAATTTCTTTAATCCTAAAAGTCCCAGAAATACTCAGGAATGAGTCTCTGAGGGAATTTCCATGCCTAATGAAATCTTACCATGTTGACTCACCTGTATCAGAAATCACCTGGGTTTTAAGTCAGACTTTCCTTTCAAGGGGAGAGAAGGAGTGAGGAATGATCCTACAGGTCCCTTAGAATACCCGATGTTCAAATCATCGTGAGGCCAGTGTGTCCTCTAAAAAGTAGATGACTATAGCCACAGTAAGAGTGGAAGCAAATCATGCTGAAACAAATTAACTAATTAGACTAATTAGGTTTACTGATTAGATAAACTAATGAAAGAGCTCTCCAATTATAATTCAGGAATTCTCAGACTTTGTACAGGACTTTAAACAAACAAGATTTTGGACACAAAAACAAGACCTCAAAATTGCTTGCTCCTTTAAAGGTAAGGAACCATTAGCAATCAACAATCAGATAAGAGGTTTATGTCCTTCATAAAACTGGAAAGCTGAAGGATGTTACAGAGAAGGGCAACAAAGATCATAAAGGATATTCAGATTGTGATACATGAACATTGGGTTAAAGAAACTGGTAATTTTGAGGCTGGAGAAGCAAAGACTGAGGAAGGACATGGTAGTATTTGAAGAAGTATCATATGTAAGAGAGATGCCTGTCTGATCAAATGTAAGTTCTTTGCCAATAGGGATTGTTTTTTATTTTTTACTTTGTATTGCAGCATCTTAACAAATTAACAACCTTAATAAATGGTTATTTATTTTAAAAATAATAATAATAATTGAGTACCATTATAGGAAAAGCACTATACTTGAAATGTACAATGTTGAAATGTAAAACAGAGGCCCTTTTGCTAAAGAGATTCTGACCTAATTGGGGAATTAAGGAAATATTAAAAAAAAGAAATAATACAAGGTCATATGTAAATAACATCCATGTTTTATGGTCAAAGGAAGGAGATCCTATCATTATGGGATAGTGGGAAATCTTCGTAAAAATGCCAGGATTTGAGTTGGGCCTCGTGGAACTGATGGGAGTTTCTTGAAAGATACAGGGAATTTGAAAAGACAAGGGGTGGAAAGAAGGTTTTTGGGAGGTGTTTGAGAGTAAAAGTGGACATGTGAATTGGATGTTTGCAATGTCTTCTGTATGCCTAAAGATGATAGGAAACTCATCTGCAGTGGCTACGGGTAATGGAATACTAAAGAGAACCTTGTAGAGTAAGGGGACTCTGTGAAGACTGTGACAATGAGACAGTGAGGAGATAGTAAGACTTACTATCTCCTGACTTGGGGCTTGCCTTCTTAAGAATTCATCTGGCATAGAATATTTTGTACCAAGACAGAAAATTGACATCCCTGAGCAAAATCATAGCATGAGTGAAGCTTGTCATTTTCCACCTCTCTAAAATGGAGATCATAGAATTAGCTAGAAGGATTCCAAGAGGCTGTCTAGTCCTCCTACCTCATTTTACAGATGAGATATTGAGAAGGTAAGTAATTTGCCTAAGATCAAATAAAAGGCAGAGGTGGTATGTGAAGTTAGCTCCTCTCATCCCAAATCCATCCCTCTTTTCATTATAGTGAATTAGATGGCCTTTAAGATCTCTTCCCATTCTAAAATGCCACCATTCTCTAGCACCCTTCCCCTTTAGGCTGCCTCCATCCCCTTCATGGTGCTTCCTCTCCAAATCCTTCAGTGTCCTTTTGAGATTCCATTCAGGAAGACCTTCTCCAACAGTTTTTCAGGACTGACATGTCTCCCTAACCCTCTTCTGATTAATAAAACCTCCTCTGGATGAATGGATCTTGTAAATTAATTCATGTCAATGTGACAAGATTTTAACACTTCCAGAACTACCTGTGTTTTAAGAGAAAAACAATCAATTAACTGAAAATGTAGGATTTCAGGCATCAGTTACATGATGAAAGGGAAGGGAAGGGGTAAGAACAAGAGAAGAGATATTCTTAGAGTTAGGAAGCCTTTTTAGGGACCCTCAAATCTCTACTTTCAAGAATTTGCCTTCAAGAAGAGGCATTATGGTATGGTGAGAGGCAACTTGGCATAGAGGATAGAGAGAACTGATCAAAGTCAAGAAGAACTTGGTTTAAATCCTACTTTTGAAATATATTGGCTCTGATCCTGAGCAAGTCACTTAGCCTCTTGGTATTCCAGACAATTTCACAAGACAAGAAGATGCATCTAGCATTGCTAGGGGAAGTTACTTATTTTGGAGTTGCTTACATTCATGAAATCATTAATCCAGTAAAATTTACTGATAAATCTAGCTCTAATTACAGATAAATATTTCTTAAATGGGACAAAGCAAAAGCCCCTTGTGACCTTTGGGCAAACCTATTTGCTTCTGTTCTTATCAATGTTTCTACTGTAACATAGGCTTCTTTGAGGAGATCACATCCAACACCCAAAACTGAACAATACACCCACACTTCCCCCCTGAAAAGCCCCCATCTACAACCATTTCTCAGAATCAGGAGTAAAAGAAAGAGAACCAGGAAAAGAGAATTCTTTGGTGTGGTAGGTAGGAGTCCCTGAAAAGATCAAAACTGAAAGATGGTGGAAAAGAATGAATAAAGACTTTTGATTAAAGGAGGCTATTCCCAACTATGTGGAAGGGGATGCAGAGGGCTCCATGTTTAAACTGGGAATGCCAAGGCCAGCCCTGGGTTGCATTTTCTTCTTTGAAAGAAAATCCTCTTCTTAATTTGGCTATTGTCTAAATCTGAGACCAAAACTGATTTTGATGGTATTAAGTCCTTCCCAACCACCAAAAGATCTTATTTTGTGATTGGATCCCTTCAAATTGAACACTTCATGAGCACCATTTCTTTGGCAAGTTGTGTTTAGCTAAGCACACAATTGTGCATGGCCTTTGTCATCCCATCAGGGATTCTGGCACACAAAGTCTCAAAGAACAGCGATTCTGGTTCCCCTCTCTTCCACCAAAAACATGAAAACAATTCAGTGCTTGCCAGACGAAAAATGACAAAACTGGTAGCAATAATAATAACCCTCTACCCCTCCATGGTGCTTTCATCTCTAGGCCTTTAGATTGCTTATAAACAACACAAGTGATAAGGCTGTCCAGAAGTACCAAGTGGTAGGTGGTGAAAGAATTTAGGCAAAGAGGTCTTCTGGCTGAAATTCACACAACAAATCAATCACTTTCAATGGAGCCCAAGCAACCTACCCCCTGATTCTCTAGCTACACCAAATAGATATATTGTACCTTATAGTCTAACGGCATCTGAAGACTCACCCTTCCATTAATTGAGATACTCTAAATTAATAGGTTATGGGTTCTTGTCCAAAATCCTTCGTTCAAAGAAGAAGACAGTAAAATCTTTCATTTTTCCATCTATTCTTTGTGTTGGTAGTGAAAGAATTTGTGACTATGATAAGTTAAGTCACTGTTAGTGATCTTTGGGGGGAGGGAAATATTGTGAATGAGAAATGGGGCTGCAGGACTAGGGGTGGACAAAGGCTAGTCAATTTTTTTTAAATGAAAGAGAATATATTCCATCAAACTAGAGGCTTGTGAGCTTGGACTTAATTTCTGGCAAAATTATATAATTATATTGTTTAAAAGATGGACTGTACATATTTAAAAGGGGAATGGTAATCACTAAGAACAAGTCATATCAGATTGATTTTGTTTTCTTTTGCAGGCCTTCTTAAACTTTTTTCCACTTGCAATCCCTTCAGCACTTCTTAAACTGGGGTTTAAACCCATCGGGTCATGACCCACACTTTAAGAAGCACTGGACTATATATAGAATGGTAGGTCAGGGAGAAGTCATAGAGACAGTGTAATTCCAGGTTCAATGGCCCTCCCCACAAAGAATATGGAGGCAATTATTGTAACAACAACAATGACATTTATAAAGCACTTACTATCTGTCAGGCACTGTACTAACTCCTTTACTGTTATTATATCATTTGGTCCTCACAACAACCCCGGGAGATAAGTGCTTTTTTTATCCTCATTTTTCAGATGAGGAAACTGAGGCAAAAAGAGATTAACTGATTTGCCCAGGGTCACACAGCTAGTAAGTATCTGAGACCAAATTTGAACTCATTTCTTCTTGACTCCAGGCATGGTACTCAATTCACTGACGCTTAGGTGCCCCTCTTCCCAGCTACTTCTCTCCCCAAATTCTCTTCCTTCTTAAAGATACAGGAATAGTACTTTGCTAAATTCTATTGTTAACACAGCTTCAGTTGCCTCTCCTACAGAGTCTTATAGGTATTACATCTTTAAGATTAAATACAAAATCTTAGGAAAGAGGCAATATAACTCTCTATTCTTTTCTCTCTTAAAGATACAATAAAAGTATACATAGTATCCATGAGAGTAGAACTAGATCATTACTGAGGATTTTATCATTCTATGGGCTTTGTATTTATCCTTATTATATTTTATCTCATTTGGGAGGTGCATTGAAGCAATTGTTGAAGCTGGTGTTACTATATCATAGCTGAATTTCAGCAATGTTTAATGAAACCTCTTATACTCTCCATTCTTGTAGAACAGATGGAAGGATAGAGGCTAAATTCTAGTACCGTTATTTGACTTTAGAACTGGTTGAATGAAGCCTAAAGGTAGTCTCTAGTGAAGGACCCCAGGCATCTACCACTAGTTTTGTGCTGTTTAACATTTTTATCTGTGACTCTGATGAAATCATAAGTGGCATGTTTATCATATTTTCAGATGAAACGACAGGATATCTAATACACTGGTTGACAGAATCGGGTTATAAGATATATCTTGACAGAACAGAAAAAATGGGATGAAATATAAAGGGATTGAGGCAAAGTCCATGGAAGGGTAAGACCTTCACTAATAACCCAATTTAATTCCTTTATTTTACAAAATAAGAAAATGAAGCCTGTAGAGGAAACACGACTTGACCAATGGCCTAAAAGTGGTAGATACTATGAAAAGAAAACAGGAAAGACATAATTTAAATTCAGGCCCACTGATTCAAATTTTGTTTGTTTGTTTGTTTTTTTGCCACTTAGGACCATAGGCTCTAGAAAGGGAAAGGACCTTACAGATAATCTCATCCAACTATGCTATCATGTTTCTCATTCTCCTATACTCTGGTTAAAAATATCACAGGTTGGGATAATGGGAGAGGTCAGGCTATCCAGAATTCATGTGGGAAAAGAAATCCAAAGTTTTACTGGACTGACATTAGTTCTAGGATGAAGAGAATGACTGCTTATTGATTTTTTGAAAAATTTTAAATTCAATTTTTTTTTATTTTCTGGTATGAGTTCTTTCCTTCCTACATCTTCCTTCTTCCCCATTCCCATTGAGAAAGCAAGCAAAACAAAATCTGTTCCAAATACATATAGCCAAACAAAATCAATTCCCACATTGGCCATATCCAAAAAGTGCCTCAGTCTATGTACATTACCATATCTCTATCTGGAGGTAGATATCATGTTTCATGGTGAGTCTCTGAAATTGTGGTTGGTCATTGCATTGACCTGAGTTTCTAAGTCTTACAAAGTTGTTGTTATTATTATGTATATTTTTCTCTTGGTTTTGTTCACTGCATCAGTTCATACAGCTCTTCCCAGGTTTCGTTAAAAATGTGGCTTTCACCATTTCCTGTAATGCAGTAGTATTCCATCACACTCATATACCATAATTCATTCAGGCACTCTCCAACTGAAGGGCACCTCTAGGAAGAGGAATGATTGACTTCCTGTGGAGATGCAAAGGCAACCATGAACTATTTCCTGACCCCAGAAATCACTGGAGAAAAGAAGTGCACAGATGCATGCAAAATAAGTACAAGATAAAACCTTATTCTGCTAGATAATTTTTTATGTGAATATTTATCCCCCTAAGGAGTTGGTAAACTCCATTATGGCAAAAGCACATTTTCTTCTTCTTGGTATTTCCCCAAAGCTTCCTAATATAGTAGGTATTCACATTTTTGTTGATTGATGGGCAGATTTTTCAGAGTATTTTTATAGCCCTTATTTCACTTGATCTGCACAAATACTTTGGGAAATTGGGAGGACATATGTTGATATTCACATCACTTTGTACTATGCCTGACACATAGAAAGTACTTCAGTTTCTCTTGATTGATTAGAATGAAAAGAGCAGTATAGATAATGTTTAGAAGGGGGTGAGGTCACTGAGTGCTCCATAAAACAGTGAAGACATCATGGAAGTAGTCACACTTTAGCTCTGAAGGCTGGAGAGAATTATACTTTGAATAATGTACTAAGAGAAGGGGAAGAAGGGTGCTACATGATGACATGGAAAGAGTTTGAGATTTGGAGTCTGAGTCCCTGGGGTCTAAACTTGCCTCTGATTCTATGTAAACTTACGTGATCCATGTGAACTTGAGTGAGTCACTTAATTTTGCTGGGACTCAGTTTTCTCATTTGTAAAGTGATGGGAATAGACAGGAAGACATCCAAGGTCCCTACCTTCTCTAAATCTAGGCCTAGGAGACCCCTATAGTTGTCCAACTGGCCAGTGGCCATGTGACTTGAGTGAGCCCTGAGGGACTTGGTACCTAAGTCTTACAGAGTTATGTGATGCATACAGACACAAAGTAATATGTCTTGGGTCACACAACTAGTGATTAAGCATCAGATACAAGAATTGAAACATTTTCCCATTTCCAAGTACAGTACTCTATTCACCATACCCTAATGCTACTTGAGGAGTGGAAAAGCCCTATATAAATGTAGCTCTGCTTTCCATCAACAGTGCTTAGGACTGAACAAGTGGCAGGTTCTTAATGTTCCAGTAATAAGTTCTAGCTGTCCAGATCTACAACTGGCATACGAAAGAAACAGCCATTCCCATTTCTCATTGAGCTACACGGTTTCCACCAGAAGTCTGTCTCGAGTCTGTTTCCTCAGCTGTAAAATAAGGGGTTTGGAGTAGGTAATAGCTAAAGTCCTTTCAAGCCCTAACCTTCTATGGTCAGGATTCTAAGTGGCCAAAAGTAAAGCTCAGGCAAGATAAAGGAAAAAGAGTAATCTTTTGTAATTATAAAATTATAAGCCTCCTTACTTTATCAGAGTGAATGTCTTTACCCTGTTATTCTTGCTAAAGCTTTCCTTAATTACTCAGCTACAAGATGAACAATGTTTAATGGCATTCTTTGTGCATTCAGTCCACAGTAGCCTGAGAAATCCATGCCCAGCTCTTTGATTGAATCAATAGAAAGGTTAATGCCATCCTGAGGGAGTGAGGGCCATGTTATCCTGAGGATAAATGAATCCAGACTGCTATATTATGACTCTTTTACATCAGGTTTCTGGCTGATTTTAATTAGAAGAAAGAAATGAAAAGGTTTGTGAGGATGTGTGTATGTGTATGTGTGTGTGTGTGTGTGTGTGAAGGACAGAGAGAGAGAGAAAGTATGTGTGTGTGTGAGAGAGGTTGAAAGTGTGTGTGTAGTGTGTGTATGTGTGTCTATGAAAGGAAGAGAGAGAGAGAGAGAGAGAGAGAGAGAGAGAGAGAAAGAGAGAGAGAGAGAGAGAGAGAGAGTATGTGTGTGAAAGAGAGAGGGGGAGAGAAAGTGTGTGTGTAGTGTGTATGTGTATCTATAAGAGAGAGAGAGAATATGTGTGTGAGAGGGGGGAAGAGAAAGTGAGTGTGTAGTGTGTGTATGTGTGTCTATGAGAAGAAGAGAGGGAGAGAGACAGAGACACAGAGACACAGAGAAAACATGTGTGTGTGTGAGAGAGGGGGAGAGAAAGTATGTGTGTAGTTTGTGTGTATGTGTGTCTATGAGAGGGAGAGAGAGTATGTGGGGGGAGAGAGAAAGTGTGTTGTGTGTGCTTGCGTGTGTGTGTGTATGTGTGTGTGTGTAGTAACAGAAAACTCTTCAGGTAAATTTGTGTCAATTTTATTCCCTCTCAAAATAAAAGTTGCCGTGCACAAGTGGGCTTTATTTTTTTCCATAGCAGAAAAACTCCAAGTCAGGCACCACCTTCAGATTTTTTTTAGACAGTCTTCTTTTTCTTTATGGCCTCTTAAGAATAAATGATTGGAGCTTTAAGCAGGACTCCCAGAAGAAAAATAATTCCTGAATCATGAAAGGAAAGCTATACAGTGTGAAGAAGAATGCAAGCCATATATTTGTGTTGGCTGCATGAGAACACAGAGAATATTTCAAAGAATCATTGCAATTAGAGATGAAAAGACATATTCTTAGGGCCTGTAGATAATAGTCTATATTTCAGAAGCTGGGACAAAATTTCTTCCCCCGGGTAGTATTTCTTTTTTGTCTTGCCTCAGCAAATTTGTTCCTCTGAACACAGAGCACATGGACTGGAAGTTTGGAATGGAGATCAAATGAGACATTTGGAAAACATTTTGCAAGCTTTAAAGTGCTATATAAGTGTAAGTATTTATTATAATTATTATTGTCATCATTATCATATTTGAGGGGGGTGGGAATGCATGACTCTGTCCTTAGATCTTAGCAGACATCACTCCAATCAATTAATCAACAAATGCTTATTAAATATCTAGTATGTGCCAGGCATTGTACTAAGATCCATCACATGAAGCCCTAGTGTCTATTCCCCTGGAGCCCATAGCCATCCAACACACAGTATAATGTCATTAATTGGGCCATACTATTATAGCACTGGTGCTAATTCCTAAAGAACTAGAGAGTGATTGAAGCTAAATTCATTTGTAGTGTTTTAAGAATACCCACATAAAACAGTCCTTTTATTCTTTGCCTTGCATCACTTAAAGATTTGCCCACAATCCAGAACATTCTTATGCATATTTTGTTACTTGAAAAAAAGCACAATGATAGCTGGTATTTTTAGATCATTTCACAGATTTCTAAGCACTTCATATGTCCCCATATTGTTAGATCTTCACAACCCAGTGAGATGGATATTGCAGGTATTATTAGTTCTATTTTACAGTTGAGAAGATAGAGGCCAAGTGACATCTATGGACACAGCTAGCAAGTATCAATCTAGAGATAGGATTTTAACTCAAGTCTTCCTACTTCCAAGTCCTGGCTTCTTTCCACTAGACCACACTGCCAAAAATAAAATAAAATCAGGGATGTTGGTGTCAAGTAGTAGATGTTTGGAGAAAAATAAGATTGCATGAAAAAAGCAGTGGTTAACTTCTGCTAGGCATATATAACTTGGATTTAGAAGAAGCAGAGACAGGTATGAATAAGCTTGTGGATAAGTCATTCTTAACAAACCATCTATGTTCTGAAGGGGTTTTCTTTTAAGGAACACAAAGACATACTGACAAGTGAATTAACTTGATTTTCAAAAAGTATTTATCAGAGCTTCTCATTGGTAACTAGGGACTGGAGTAAGGTATTACATACGTACTAGGACCAAAAAGGAACTGAACTGACTGTAAACTAGAGAGCAAAGGAGGAAGAGAAATAAGGTCAGAGAATGGAATTACAAGGAAGTATCTTGAACACATTTCCTGGTTTGCTATTTTACTGGGAATCAAAACTAGAACAAACTACTGGTGTTTTGTACTGTGAGGACAAAAGCTGCTAGTTGAATTTTGGAGCCTAAACTATAGAATTGGACTTTGAATGTGAAACCAAAAATATTCAAAAGATGGTTAAACTAGGAACAAACAAACAAACCAAAAAGAGCATTTCTGATTTGGAAGGTAATGCCCATCTTAACAGTGCCGTTAAATCCTACTGAGGGAGTAATTCCAGGCCAACACTGATAAAGTTTGAAGTTCACTTCCTGAATTCTCTCTTCATTAAATACTTTGCTGAGATATCTCCCACCCCTCCCTGAAAGAACAAAGCAAATTCCGCTTGCCCTAGGCCTTCTACTTACCATAGAAATATAGGTAGAGAATGTGTAGATATAGATATATTCCATTGTCATAATGATGGGGAATTCTGACTTTTTCTCTCCACCATTTGAAGGGGAATTCCATGTAGACAGTGTGAACCTCCAGGTGCTCCTCTTTGCAGAAAGCATGGTTCTCCTTGCATCAAGTCTTGAAGTGTTACACAGCCTCATTCATGAGATCCCACAACTGCTCAAGCTTAACGTCTCAAAGGAAAACCCAAGTGGATGAAGAAAGTCAATTGTTCAGATTTGGCAGCCAGATGGATAACCTATAGAACTTGTCCATGATTATGTATTATTATATTTTAAGTATTATATAAAAATGCATACAGTTCTCACTTTATGTAAATTCACATTATGCAAATTCAATTTTATGTAAAGAATTCTGAAAGAAATCCACATTAAAAAAAATCTATGTTTACTATACAGTACTGTGTGTTCTCTCTGTCTCTCT